>NC_066396.1:58649911-58972411 GCF_013377495.2 Cygnus atratus | reverse complement strand
CTTCTCTTCTCTTCTCTTCTCTTCTCTTCTTCTCTTCTCTCTTCTTCTCTTCTTTTCTTTTCTTTTCTTTTCTTTTCTTTTCTTTTCTTTTCTTTTCTTTTCTTTTCTTTTCTTTTCTTTTCTTTTCTTTTCTTTTCTTTTCTTTTCTTTTCTTTTCTTTTCTTTTCTTTTCTTTTCTTTTTTCTTTTCTTTTCTTTTCTTTTCTCTTCTTTTCTCTTCTCTTCTCTTCTCTTCTCTTCTCTTCTCTTCTCTTCTCTTCTCTTCTCTTCTCTTCTCTTCTCTTCTCTTCTCTTCTCTTCTCTTCTCTTCTCTTCTCTTCTCTTCTCTTCTCTTCTCTTCTCTTTCCCTTTCTTCCTTTCTTTTTTCTTTCATATTTTTTTTTCCATTACAATAATGTTGAGAGATCTGTTAGAGTCTGATCTTACCTAATATTATTGGAGAAAAAAAAATTCAAATGTTGTAATGACTGTGGAAAAAGTATTTAATTCTAAAGACCACATCTGCTCCTTCTTCAAAGCAAATGGGAAATGAATGAGCTCAAAAGTTCATAGAACTAGGTCTTTTCTTTCACCGTCTAAGGAGATAGAGGTTAACAATATATAACTCTGCTGAGTTAAATCAAAATAAGTGTTCATCTTTGAAATAATTATTATATACATTAGGTGAACATTTGAAAAGTAAAATATTAAAATTAAAAGTATTAAATATTAACAGATATTCAGATCAGAAGATACTCACTCAAGGGTTTTGAATTATCTGCCAGACAATGACGATTGGAGCTAATTAAGCAGAAAATTAGTTTAAAAATAGTGAGGAGGACAGCTATAATAATTAGGGAAAAAAAAAAACCTACTAAAATTGTTATGGATCATGAAATTAAAGAGGATGATAGATTATAAGCACTTGTTCTCCCTTAAATGTGGTACTGGAATGCTCTTGAAGGACAAATGCACTATGCATAGATCTGTCATTTCTTTAAGTTAGCTGCATATTCATAGCTTTGTCTCCTCCCTAGATGTTGTTGGTGGGCTTTCTGAGTACATCTAGTCCAAATCAGATATCCTGACACTGATCTGAGAAACTTCTTTCTGCCACCTGCAGAAATGGAAATGCAGATATATGTGCATATTTTTTTTAGGTAAGTGGAATATTTTCTTGACTTCTGTAAGTAAAAACTTAGTAAGATAATATTTTACCTTCAGTTTATACTAAGGCTTGATTCAAGATAGTATAAATCAGAAAATTTTATTGCATTTTAGGAAATATGTATATGAAAACATGAAAGATCTCTCATGAAAAGATTTTACAGTATTTAAATCAAACTTTAATTTTTGTAGTGGATGTTCATGGATTTGAAGAATAGCATTTTCTTTTTTTTTTTTCTTTTTTTTCCAAAGAAATTTTGAATCAAACTTTAATTTTTGTAGTGGATGTTCATGGATTTGAAGAATAGCATTTTCTTTTTTTTTTTTTTTCTTTTTTTTCCAAAGAAATTTTGAATCAAACTTTAATTTTTGTAGTGGATGTTCATGGATTTGAAGAATAGCATTTTCTTTTTTTTTTTTTTTTCTTTTTTTTTTCAAATAAATTACTTTATAAGAATTTTGAAATGTTTCATGGAATCATAGAGTGGTTTGGGTTGGAAGGGACCTTAAAACCATATAATTCCAACCCCCCTGCCATGGTCAGGGACACCTTCCGCTAG
This sequence comes from Cygnus atratus, assembly GCF_013377495.2. Classification (NCBI taxonomy): domain Eukaryota; kingdom Metazoa; phylum Chordata; class Aves; order Anseriformes; family Anatidae; genus Cygnus; species Cygnus atratus. Next base: position 58,970,706 of record NC_066396.1, on the reverse strand, counting down.
ACCAGGTTGCTCAAAGCCCCATCCAGCCTGGTCTTGAAAACTTCCAGGCACAGGGCATCCACACGGTCTCTGGGAAACCTGTGCCACTGCCTCACCACCCTCATAGTAAAGACTTTCTTCATAATATCTAAAGTAAATCTACCCTCTTTTTGTTTAAAACCATTACTCCCTGTCAAAGACTCCCTTCCCAGCTTTCCTGTAGGCCCCTGTAGGTATCGGGAAGTTGTTATAAGATCTCCGTGGAGCCGTCTCTTCTCAAGGTTGAACAACCCCAGCTCCCTCAGCCTGTCTTCATAGGAGAGGTGCTCCAGCCCTTTGGTTATTTTCATGGTCTTCGTCTGGACTTGTTCTGATACATCCACGTCCCTCTTGTGCTGGGAGTCCCAGAGCTGAATGCAATGCTCCAGGTAGAGTCTCATGAGAGCATAGTAGAAGGGGAGAATCCCCTCCCTCACCCTGATGGCCATGCTTCTTTTGATAGGGTTGGCTTTCTGGGCTGCAAGTGCATATTTCTGGCTCATGTCAAGCATCTCATCAACCATTACCCCCAGGTCCTTCTCCTCAGGGCTGCTCTCGATCCACTCTCTACCCAGCCTTCATTTGTATATGGGTTTGCTCCAGCACAGGTGCAGGATCTTGCACTTGGCCTTGTCGAAGCTCTTGAGCTTTCCTCAGGCCCACCTCTCAAGTCTGTCAAGGTCCCTCTGGATGGTAGCCCTTCCCTCCAGTGTGTCAACAACAGCACACAGCTTGGTGTCATTGGCAAACTTGCTGCGGTTTCATTGTCCTTGTCACTGACAAAGATGTTAAATAGTGACAGTCCCAACACCAATGCCTGAGAAACACCACTTGTCACTGATCTCCACCTGGACATTGAGCTGTTGACGGCAACCATCCAGCCAATTCCTTACCCACCTAGTGGTCTATCCCTCAGATCCATGTCTCTCCAATTAAGAGACATGGATATTGTGAAGCATAGTGTAAAATGCTTTGCACAAGTCCAGGTATATGTCATCAGTTGCTCTTCCCCTATCCACCAATGTTGTAAGAAGGATAGATTTGTCAGGCACTATCTGCCCTTAGTGAAGCCACGTTGTCTGCTACCAATGTTCCTTAGCATAGTTTCCATGTGCCTTCCAGGAGAATCTGCTCGATGATCTTGCCAAGCACAGAGGTGAGACTGAGTGTCCTGTAGTGCCCTGGGTCTTCCTTTTTTTTTTTTTTTTTTTTTTTTTCCTCTTTTTAAAGATGGGGGTTCTGTTTTCCTTCTTCTTGTCAATGGGAACTTCACTGGTCTGCCACAACAAAAAATTGTTTGAAACATCTATTTGAGCTTGAAGGAATCATCCCAAACATATGCGCTCCATCACTAACTTAAACCATAGGAGTCATCTAATTTTGCTTGTATTATTTTCTGTTCCAGTAAATCTTAATGTATTCTGTTAAAATCCAGAAACAGAAGTCACAGTCACTTAAGCTTGTATTAGAAGCTGTAATGTGGTCAACTGCAGACTTTAGAATTTTACCGTCATGTGATCCAAAATTCAAATGTTTGTATATATTTACTGTATTTTGTTCATTTTTTTTTCCCTTTCTCTCACATAATCTTGACCAGACATATCAGGTATTATTGCATTTATAAAATTAATGCAGTCTTGTTAATTTAATTTTAAGTGTTCCTATTTTATTTACCACCAGAACATCTGACTGTTTTACTGATATCTTCTTCTGTGATGCAAATGAGTTGTAATCGCACTGTAGGTACATTTATTGGAAATCAAGTCTACTGCATATTACTAAGAATAGATAAATAGGTGTTGATAGTTTTTGTGGCTTAACACATCAAACAACTAAACACCACACAGCTGTTTGCTCATTCTTCCCAAGTGGGATGGGAGAGAGAACTGGAAAGGCAAAAGCGCAAGAACTCACGGGCTGAGATAAAGATGGGTTACTAAGTAAAGCAAAAGCTGCACACCCAAGCAAAATCATAGGAGGAATTAATTCGCTGCTTCCCATCGACAGGCAGGTGTTCAGCCACTTCCAGGAAAGGAGGTTCATCATGAATAATGGGTTTCTGTGGGGGTTTTACTCAGGTGTGCAGCTGAGTTCCACCATGGCTGCTCTCTCACTCCCCCTCCTCAAAGGGAAAATGGGAGAAAACATGATGCAAAGGGCTCAAGGGTTGAGATAAGGACAGAGAGATCTCTCAACAGTAATCATGACAGGCAAAGCAGGCTCAGCATAGGGAAATAGTAAGATTTATTGCCTATTATTAACAAGCTAGAGAGGTGAGAAACAAAGGAAAGAAACCAAAAACGCCCTCCCCCCATCCGCCCTATTCCACCTCCTCCCCCCGAGTGGCGCAGGGGAATGGGAGAATGGGGGTTATGGTCAGTCTATAGCATTTCGTCTCTGCCACTCCTTCTCAGTCACTCTCATCCCCTGTGCTGTGGGGTCCCTCCCATAGGATACAGTCCTTACCGAACTGATCCTGCATGGGCTTCCCACAGGCGTCAGCTCTTCAAGAACTGCCGCAGATATGGGTCTATACCATGGTGTCTATACGTCAGGAGCAAACTGCTCCGGCACAGGTCTCCCACGGGCAGCAGCTCCTGCCAGGTCACCTGCTCCTGAGTGGTCTCCTCTCCACAGGTTACAGGTCCGGCCCAGAATCTGCTCTGGCAGGGGTCCTCCACAGGCCGCAGCCTCTTTCGGTGCAGGCCTACCTGCTCCACCATGGTCTCCTCCATGGTCTGCAGTATGGAACCCAGCTCCACTGTGGTACTCCACAGGCTGCAGGGGGACAGCCTGCTTCACCATTGTCCTCACCACAGGCTGCAGGGGACTTCTGCTCCAGTGCCTGGAGCACCTCTCCAACTCTCCCCCTCCTTCTTCACTGACCTTGTTGCCTGCAAGGCTGTTTCTCACTCCTTTCAGCTGTGTGGCCGTTTTTTGATTGTTTGTTTGTTTGTTTTGTTTTGTTTTACCTTTCTTAAATACGCTCTCACAGGGGTGCAAACACCATCGCTTAATGGCTTGGCCAGCAGCGGGGCCCTTACCTAACATGGGGCAGCTTCTAGATTCTTCTCACAGAAGTCATCCCTATGGCACCCTGCTACCAAAACCTTGCCACGTAAACCCACTACAGTTTCTTGGGAATACAAATGCCATCATGTCTCCCCCTTCTTCCTTCTTTACTTTTAGCTTTTATTGCTGAACCAGACATTGTATGGTATGGAATGTGTCTTTAGATAGTCTGGTTCACCTGTCCCAGCTGTGTACCCTCCCAGGTTCTTGTGCACACCTAGCCTCCTTGATGGGCAGGTGGTACAAGAAGCTCTTTGTAAACATTGCTCTGTAACTGCTAAGAATGTTGGTGTATTATTGTTATCTTCATCCAAAATCCAAAAGACAGCATTATGTGAAGCTCTACAAAGAAAATTAACTCTAACCCAGCCAAAACCATGACAATACTGAATTTTACATATTCTCAGTTTTGAGCATGCTATAGTGGCAGTGTCTTGATTAATCATTGGCTTCAGCAAACAGACAAAGATCAGCTATGTGATGGCTTTTCAATTATTTTTTTTTACATATTTGAACCTTGAAACTGTAGAGTGATCTCACGAAGTTATCAGGTTCATAATTTGCATGATGAATGTCTTAAATTAGTCTTTTTTCCAAACAACTATCCTAAGTCACTCAGATTACTAACTCTTGAGTTACAATTGAAGAACAATGTTAAACAATAATGTTATTTGGACTTCTTTATAGTTGCACTTTACTGCAAAAATTCATTGTAGCTAGTAAGTTCAGATAAGTTTTCAAAATTAAGCCCCACAGACTTTAAAACTGCGATCTAGAATAACACAATTAGGCACTATAACAGTAATTTTTAAAATTTAGAAGAATTCCATTTGGTACAGTACCTGATTCTTTTCTTGATTGCTGTCAATCCCATGCCCTTAATGAAGCAAATATTCCAATGGAAATGCAATTTACAACTGCATTGAAAATTTATGACCACTCAGTGGCCTCCATTATTTTTATAGTTGTCTCGTTTCAAAAAATAATTGATGTTCTTTGTGTCACCAGTCAAGCAAAAAGAGCTTTACTCTTGTTTGATACACAGTACTTTCACCCAAATTGTTAACAAATAGAATAAGTAAAATAAATGGTAAAATCTTTCCAATATTCCTCTCCTGAAGAGGCTTTCTTAAATTTAGCACTCTATCAGATGTTAGCATGAGTATGAACATAATAATTACTTCATAACATATATATGCAAAGCGGGTAGAGTATGAAACACAGCCTAAGAGGAAACTGAGTTACTAACCTTATGATCCATCTTTTGTCCAAGTCTGTATGTTGTTTATCTGGTTTATGTGGATACAGAAAATCTCATGTCTGTAGGTTATAATGTTGTTACTGAGCGTATGCGTATCAACAATCAACAGTGCATTGCATGAAGTATCAGATTTGGCGGTATTCAGGAAAAACAGCTATATTTTTGTGCTTCAAAATAAGCTGTCCTTCATTGTTCAGGCCTAACAGGTTTCCTTATCACATGTGACTTATTTATTTATTTTCTATTTCAGGGATACTTAGCTTACAACTAAACTGCCTTCAAAAAAAAAAAAAAAAAAAAAAGGCGGGTTCCTGTTCTAGGCTGTGATCCAGAGGTGGCTGTTTCCATTTCTGGAAAACATTTTTCTTTTTTTCTGTTTGAGGTACCTAGGGGATAATACATAGTCTCTTTCTGAAGCACAAACACTTCAGGAAAAATCAGAAAATGAAAATGGTCACAGTTATAGTAGCAATTTTATGAGGAAAGCATAAGAGCACAGGGGGTTCTCTTCAATTCAGAGAGGTGCGTGTTGGTGTAGAGTGAGGAGAGATGGTAGTGATCATGTGAAGGGGTTGCTTAATGTGCCAAGATGTGCTTTGTAACATCCATAACACCTAGGTGCTGAGGGTGTGTTAGGGGAATGGATGAGGGATGGTCTAGAAAGTGTCCAGGGTAGTGAGTTCTACCCAAGTAGCCTATTTTACCTTTGCAACAGAACAGTCAGCTAAATGGAAGGTTGATGTCAGTTTTTCATACCTTTCTAAATGTTATTGGACTAGGAATAAAAAGGAATTCCACACCTTCAAGGTTTTTTTTTGTAAAAAGACCAAAGCACTACAATCCAGCTTTAAGCAAGACAGGGAAGAAAACTTAAACAATAGCTGTAAGGATCTTTCCAAATAGAGAGTTTACTTCCTCTAAATTTTCTTAATACATGTACTTGAAAACTGAAAGATGCATTTGTTCTGAAAATGTAAAATTCTACTGGTTGAAAAACTTTGAATCCTATTTAGAATCCTGAGACTTCTACCAAAAGTTTTCCTAAGAATATTTTAAACTTATAAAATTTAAACATGTCAGTACCTCTTCTAGTACTTGTATTTACCTTGTAAATGTATAAAAAGACAGAGCTGTCTCACTCTGAAATGGATGACTTATTTTCATTTAGATAAGGCAAGGGTTTGGACCACAGTACATAAATTATAAGACTACCTACATATTTAGACATACACAAAGATGTGGCAAAATTTAAGCATATAGCTACTGTTTTAAAGGATAAGGGAGTTTGGCAGGACCTAAACTCCCTTGTGTTCCAGCTTGTCTTCGGATCTAAGCGAGGCTGAGCTTAGACTCTGAGTGATGCCCAATTTGGTACTATAAGTCTGGCTGAATTCAATGTATATTGAATTATCACAATCATGGATGCACAAATAGTGCAATCGTCACTATAAGCGTGATCGCATTAATCATGATCAAGGATTCACAAATAGTGCAATACATTTTCAGTTTAGTAAATGACTGGTGTAGTTTATTGAAGAAAAAAGGGTACAAGTTCTTTTAGTTTGCCAGTGATAAATACACTGTCTGCAAAGCACATACAAATACCAAGAATATGACTAATGCAACCAACTACACATGTACTAACTTATGAAACAACTCTACAGAGAATGTTAGGTTTCCTGGGGAAGCACTTGGTATAACTGAGTCCAAATCTCACCCAGTAGGCATCCCTATGGGGGGAGAAGAAAGGTTCAGCCTATCAACTGATCCCGGAAGTCAGTGATGTCCTTCCAACTTGTCTGCAATGGTGTCCCTAACATTTTGCTTCTCTTGGGTCATTTTATACTGTTTTCTTACTTTTAGGTGGAGCTTGAGTAACTCTAGTCATCTGTGACTTCATTGTGATTGGTATAAATTTTCTCACCTTTTTGAAAGGTGTATATTCAGAGAAATTCAGAACACATGAGGGGTGGTTACACCAGGGAGATGGGAAGCGTTTGCGTTGGAGGTGTGTTTCAGCATTGTAATGGGATTATAATGAGCAAAATTCACCCGAAGCACATGATTTGGTTATCAGTTGGAGTCAGGGTTGTCCATGCAGTCTATCAGTTCCACAATACCATCTGGTTCCCCATCCCTGCAAGTGATAGCACAGAGCCTGGTCATGGTGTTTTCACTCTGCTCCACCTTCTGTGCTATATCTCTTAGTCATCACACCAAGCTTCCCTGGTGTTACCAATACTAAGGTTGCAGGCTATATTGTCAAGGGGACTATCACGGAAGAGATTTCCTTGCATATCTGCTGCATCTCTCCCTGGTAATTTCCTCAACAATGAACCTTCTTTTAAGACATGCACAAATGTTTAGCCTCAGTGAGTCACCTCCAGCAATTATTCCACAATAACTACTTTAAGAAATCTTGGTGTTGCACTGGCAAGAAGCATAAGAATAAACAATTTCTGAATTATCTTGAGGATACCTTGAAATGCCACAATGAATAAAGGTTTAGCTAATAGTAATTTTGGCAAGTGTGACTGCTTGGCAACAGTAGATGTATCAATAACATCAATAATATATACCTTTACACACTTAGAAATCCCGAGTTAAACTACTATAAAAAGAACATTTGAAATTAAAATAAAAACTGAAAATTAATATACTTTTTTTCAGACAGTAGAAGAATACAAAGAGCCTGAACCTCTCATGAAAATGAGTTAAGACCATTAACACCGAAAAGATGTCCTGCCAAATCAGTTAGTTATACTGTCATAAATTTACACTTGCTTAGTGAGGGTCTGCAAAGTTCATGTACCTGTGCTTTCAATACAAGGCATGTTTATTCGTGCCCAGTCTCAGACTATTTAGCTCACTATTGAGCTTTGTGAAATATGTTATTTTAAATATAAAAAACCTTAATTTACCCACAGCTTCCTGCAAGCATTCTATGGAATGTACAAATGTCTGTGTATTTTTGGCACAGTTCATATGCTCTCTGAATGTCTGAGGTAGTACTCCAACATCTATTCATGTTTGAGGCTGAATCTCCTAGACAGAGTTGTACAGAACTGGTATACTTTCTATTGAATAAGACTACCTCATATGCTTAGAAGAGTGACCAAATGTCTTACAGATAATAACTCTGTACTTGTACTGGTCAAGAAAATGCCCAAGAGTCATCACTTTCTAGCAACAACAAAAAAAGAAGAATCACTGATATTTGTTAGATTTTAGGGATATTAGTTTAGAGATCCATGACACACTGCTTCAGAGATTAGTATACACATATATAATTTACAATGCCTGTAGAAATAGGCAGCTTTTGTTTTACATGGCCAACTGTGGGATAATCTTATTTGCTGGGTAGCATGATACCTACACAAAGTCCAGAAGATATTTGTTTAGTGTTTATTTGCTGCTAACAGTAAAATTATTTAAATATTGTGAAGCTTTGTTACACTGGTAGTGTCTGAAAAAAAAATTCAGCCCCCTCATACTTTGTTATCAACACTAGTATGTCAAAATTAAAAGTATTTACACTTTCTAAACAGTCCAATCACTGTAAGCATTGTTAGACTATGAACATCTCAAGCTTTTTGTGCATAAGTTTCTCACCATTTTTTACATGAATTGTTTGTTCATGACATAGTCTTGTACAACTCTTATAATATGATGTTTTGTTTTGAAACTACTCAAAACAAGAACAAAATTGAGGAGAGAATTATGTAATGTAAATTCCAATTCAGAAAAAATCTTCCTACTGGAGAATAGAGTAATTTCTTCTTTTTCTTTTATATATTGTTCTTTAAATCCCCAACCCCCTGCCCCATTTTTGTCATTTTATTATGGTACTTGTCAGATTTTAGAGCTATTTCCTTTGCTATGCTTTATTTTTGTATTTTTTTTCTTGAAATATTCCTTCAGTTTCACTTTTTTTTTCTGACTTTTCTCACAGCCTTCATTAAAAAAGTTGGATTTTGAAAATTAAATGTCAACCAGACCAAAACTCCAGACCAGCAACCCAATTATGAAAATATATAACTAGAAATCTCCAGAATGGAAATCATACACATGAACTGAATTCTCTTAACAGATAAGTTATATTTTGCCTCTTATGGGACCATCATTCATTAGCTCATCTCTAAACTATTCCTGTTGTTTCTCATAGTCACTTTGCTCTTCAGCAATCTGTTCATCCAGTTAAGCATGAGAGCAGGTGTCCATTCTATGTTAATCCCTGTAGAAAGGAGTTTTTCACTTTTGAGAAGAAAGCATGGCAGCATGATGACAAGAAAATGGGACTGTTATCAAAGAGGCAAAAAGATGTGAGAGAGGAACGCATATTTACTTTTACTTTTTTTTCTTTATGTTTATATTCTTGATTATTTTTTATTTTCCTTTCCTTTTTTTCTCTTTTCTCCTTCCTCTTTCCCTTTTCCTTTAATTTTACCTTGCCCTTGCCCGTTTCTTTTTCCTTGCCTTTTCCCCTTTATCTTTTTCTTTCTTTCTTCTATCTTATATGACTATTTGTTTCCAATGTGTTTCCTACTATATGGATAAAGAAACAATTCGTCCGTAAAATTTTAAGTTAATCAATTAATGAAGAGTCAACACATAATGTTTAAAATAGATGTCTTGAATCTTCTTGTCATATGCATTATTTTGATGCTTATATATATATATATAAAAGTATATATATATTTTTTTTTCTGTTTGCCTTTTTTTTTTTTAAGGTAATGTACCATATACATACTTTCTTCATTTTGTCAAGATAATTTTTTTTTTCTCTTTGTTTTTTCTTTAGTTCTTTATTTTTTTAACACTTTTTTACTCTTGACCTCTTAGTCTGACCTTCCATTCAGAAATTGCTTATTTCCCCTGTTGTAGGTATAACTACAAAAACAATGGCAGTGGTTTTGTTAAAATTAATCTGAGTTTGGGTAGGAAGCCTGACATTTCCAGAACCACATTGTCTTCATCATGTTCACATGATGATGCCATTCTGGACATACACGTGAATACTAACAGGCTATTGGAAATTCACTCTTTTAAGAGCATCACTTGGGAAATCGTTGTGTACATCCAGAGCACATTTACATGACATTTCTAAGTAACTGCCTGAACAGTTACTCAGCTTAAAGGGTGATGTTTGTTAAATTCTGAATGTAGAGGAAAGCATATCGAGAAGCCAAGGATACTGCTAAGTTTATCAAGGGTTTTCTAGACAGAAAACTTGCATGGGATTCAGCTGTGTATCTAAGGGGGATTGGGGCCATAAGTAAAGCTCCAGGGTTTCTGAAACATCTGTACAGTACTATGGGAGGTTTGCACTCTGCTGGCTAGCAATACTTGGGCAAGTGAGATATTCTAAGGTTTCAAAAATTACGGTAGGCGCCTAAGACTTAAAGCCACATTTAGGTAAGATGAAGATATAACTTAAATTAAAAATTATAAAAAAATGTATATTTGGAACTTCAAAAGTAGAGAACAAACATTTCCTTAAAACTCAAATGAAGTAATGGAATCTTATTAAAACACTAATACTATTGACACTATTTTTAAATGAGAAAGAGTTTTTTGTTCTTTATACAGATGATCTTTTCCTTTCTCCTGGCTATATAACATCCTGGGCTTCAGTCCTGTGTATATTTTATATCAGAGGTTGCTGCTGTTTGTGAGAGTATAAATCAAAGTACTAAACCATTACTAGAGTTTTCTGCCAAGGCAACTTCTCAGATTAGTACCTTACATTTCCCATCTTCTTTGCTTTTACAGCCAATACCTCCTTTGTAGACTTCAGGTGTTCTAGGCAGATTTGATTTTTCTCTCTAAACCACTCTATACCCTATCTTTTCTTTCTACTTTGTTGCTGTTAATTGAGATGTGGTGTTTTATTGATGTTGTTTTGTTCAGCTGAACTGTCATTTCCTGAACTTTCCAAAGTTATGGCCTTTGGAATTAAGAAAAGATAAAATTATTCTCTTTCTTCTTGTTATAGTTTTCTCTATCAGTCTGTACACACACACACACACACATATATATACACAAACATCCTGAAACAAACACATAAACTATATATTTTGAAGTAGATATTTATAGGATCTCTTATAGGTTTATCCCAGGCATAGTTGTCACTAGCCACAACTGATGAGAAAATGGACATAGGTTTGCTAATATACAGACATATACACATCAGAGAACAGATGAACTAATTTCACCATTAACAATATCACTATTTACAGAGCTACAGGAAAGCTCTACAAGGTTAGCTGTCAATAGAATTTCATTAACTTCTGTAAAAGTGAGTGCATGTGTTCCATTTTTCCTTTTGTTTTAATAGATAAAGTAGTTAGGTGCTAATACCAATTCTTATTGCAGTGCAATGCAATATAATTATATATATACACATTTATTCTTTTTATTCTTATAAGTGTAGTGTCTGGATGCTAAAAATTATTTTACATGTCAAGCAAATGGTAAAGTGGATGACAATTATTTTATTTTATTTTATTTTATTTTATTTTATTTTATTTATTTATTTTATTTTTAAACTTCTTTGTGTAGCAAATGGCTTATAGAGGGAAGATAGGTGAAGATAGTGTTTGATGAAATTTATTTATCAGATCTCTTCTTCAATTAAAACTAATGAATGGAAAAGTGGTCCTTTTAGCTATGGCCTGAGGAATACACACCTTTGTATATTACAAATCAAAAGTCATTATTCAATATTATTCTCATTACATCTATCCATCTTGCATCAGTGCAAAAGTCATCACACAGGCAAGACTGTCAAGTGCAGTTCAGATTTTTTTTATTGGTTTTGATAGTCTTTAAAAGACATTTCTGATTTTGGAACTCAAAGATAACAGTGACCTTTCATTGCAAGAATTTTCGAATGCAATGAGTACATTTATTAATATTAATCCCAGGTTATCTCTTATGTGAATTCCTCCTGCTGACATTTCCAACAACCCAACAGCTCTGAACTTATTTTAAGGTTTAAAAAGACTCAGCTGCTTTACTAATGATAAGAATTACAACAAACCAACAATAAGATGATTTTTTTTTTAATTTCTTAAAATTCAGTGTGTTACAAAATGAAACTATCTGTACTTATTAAAATACAAATGCTGTGATGTTATTTTATAAATATCATCTTCAGATAAAGGGTCAAATGAAAAAAAGAAAAAGATTCATAAATATTTTCATGAATAACTCTGACAAGATCTGCTGAATTACTTCTGAAGGTCATGTCACAGTTGACTTGGTGACTTGGTTGGTAGCTTGGAATTTGTTAACATGTTCACAATTACCAAGGCTTTCACTTACTTTTCTACAGTTATCACTTTCATGGGAGTATGTGTGTTCTTTATTAGTTCTTACTTGCTACTTTTCTGTTGAAAAATAGCTGTATTTGGCTAGCAATGAAATAGAGATCCTAATTTACAGTCTTTCTGCTGAGAATGCAAACTAATTGAATATATTGGAAAGGAAGTCACTAGCTGATTTCCTGCATTTTCTGTCAAGTTCTTGAGTAAAGAGGACCTGTTCAAGCATAACAGCAAGCCTACTATGATGTTGGGTTATGTTTCTGACTGTTTCTGGTACTCCCTTCATGCCTGTTAAAAAAATATCTGTAATGGCACTACCGTGACTATGTGGCAACATAAGAAAAAGCAGTGACAACATTAAATTACAGAAATAGTGTTAGACAAATCAATATAGTCATTGTTTCATCTCTTTTCTCATGGGAAACATTTAAACAGACATCACAAGTTAAAAGTTCTCAAAATTGCAAATGAGCAAAGGTACACCATATGTGTGTTTTTGACTTGATTTCAATTCATTTTCATAGTATTTTTTTGTAATTTTGGTCCTTCATAAGACTAGGACAACAAAATGAGGTGCATCTTCATATGTCCCAGGAAAGAATGATAAAATGTAACTGATTTGTTGTTGAACTTGGAAGACTGTGTGATTGTAACCAATACTGAATTCTTAAGATAAAAAGGAATCGAAGATTGTGTATGTTTTCAAACAAAAAAAAAGAGAGAGAGAGAGAGAAATTATTTTGTGGATACAAGGACTCATAAGGAGTTTAGCACTTAACGATTAACCAGGCAGAAAAAGAGTCAGCAACTGACTCCTGTGGTAGATGAGGACCAGTGATGACTTCCTGTTGGACAGGAAGAAAAATAAGGTACTCTTTCTTTCTTGGCTTCATAGGAAACAGTGGACGGAATAAGCAGGCATAAAAGGCAGAGGAAGGATATAAGTCTTAATGAACCCAAAAGCTAGATCTAGATTTAAATTCAATGTCATTCAATACAGGTTTAAGTGAGAAACAAAGACTAGAGCTTTAAAAGGTTTCAATCAGATTGTTTATTGAAGAGCATATGGAGGAAGATAAATAGTCTTATTTAATACAAGCTTAAATTAATATCTGAGATCTTTTCCTTTGGTTTCTACTCAGTCATTCATACAAACTCTTCAGATACATTATTTGTTTTGGACTTTTTTTCCATAAATGTGTTTATGTACTGCTAGACTACTTTTGAGTGTAGTTTTACTTTGGAGAATTCTGAAATCATTTTATCCTTTTATGGACAGTTATTCCAAAATGAAAAAATTCTAGATGCCTCTGAGGTGACCACCAACCTACCACATAACCCCCCAGGTAGTGATGAAGATTTTATCTTGCTGCCTGGGCTTTTCTGAGATCTGAGAACAGGAGTGTTTGTGAGGAAGATGGTTCTTCTAGTCTCCATTAGATAGAAAAAATATCTTTATCTTCTTGCAAGAAAATGGGCAGCATACCTGAAGCTTGAGGATCCCAAGGAATATATAACAACTCAGGATAAAAATTTTATTGGTCCAATAATATTATCAAATTAGAGGAACAGTGTGATTTAGGTAATCAATAGTGTATCAAATAATGCAACAAAAGATTAAATTAGAAGTCTAAATGAATTATTTCAAATATATCTGTACAAAGTATCAAGTCCATGCTGAATGCAGTATTACAAATCAGTCTGGGGAAAATTTATCAATAGAAAAAAAAATAGAAGCATTGTTCCTTATGAATCATTTGTTTTGTGTTTATGGAAAAATCAACATAATTTATAGAAAAGGTTTTCCTTTTTAGGGCTTTTTTTTTTTCCTATCATTTCTCTCCAGCGACAGAGTATCCTTAATTTGCTATACATTATTCATATGTATACACACATCATCTACATAGTGGTGGCAGAGATGTGATAGACTGAACTAATTCTATGGGGGGGGGGGTTGACTTTAAATCCTCAATCTCAATAGATGGTACAAATTTAATACGATAAATAAAGCAAACAAATAATATATTTTCTTTTTGCAAGTACAGAACGAATTATTTCCTTTTCTCACACAAAGATGGACTTTCCTTCTACAGACTACATACTACAGTGTAGCAGGAGCAGAATGCTTTATTTACAATCTGGTGGTAAGAAGAAGGGTAAGGTTGTGTAAGTTTTTACAAACTCATTCAATTCAAAACTGCAATCCTTAAAGGAAAAAAAAAAAAAAGTAGTAGTAGTAGTAGTAGTAGTAGTAGTAGTAGTAGTAGTAATTAATTTTCAAATGTCCTGTTCTAAGTGTTCTTACAGTATAGACAGGTTATTTTTTAGTCATTTTCAGAAATAGAGTGGAAACAATAAGACTTTTTACCTTTCCAAACTTCCTCATGCAGAAGTTCTCTAGTGCTTGTAAAAGAGACACAATATTAAAGATGGAAAAAAGATATTTTATCTTAAAGTTATTAAAGTTCTTTAAAACTAGAGTGATTTTCTTGTACAATGTTTAAAGCATTTCAGTATGACAGATACTGGAATTTTTATAGTTAAATTTCTGTAAACATCCAGACAAAGTCCAACATGAAAACATATTACAATGAAGAGCAAAAAGAAGCCCAAACTCATTTCTGCGTTATCACTTACAGTGGGAAGCAAGTAAAGCAAGCAATGAGTTTTCCAACATCCCAAAGTAACATTGATAGAAAGTAAAATTCTCCAAACCTTCGCTAGATCAAGTCCACAGAAAACAAACAAAAAACAAACAAACAAACAAAATTAACACGGGGTTATTAGAGTAAGCACCTATAAGTTTTTGTATTAAAGCCACTTCCACTGATTCACTGGTGAGATGAGTCATATATAAATAGTGGTTTTGTAACAATCATTTGATTGGTATTCAACTTTTTTTCAAGTGAGTTATTTGTCTGAATCTCCTTTTGCTTGTGAGGGCAGCTTAGTGGCATGGATTTTTTTCTACATTGTTCCTCATCTTTAAAGCTGGTACACCAGGGAAGGGGAATGGAGAACTTTTTTCTAACCTGTTAAAAGCTAATTCCTTATTTGTTATCGTTCTTAAATTCTACATATGCAAGATTAAGTAATAATAATTACAAATGCCTGCTAACCATGACATTCTAAATGTTATATTTCATTTATTTATGATGATAAATGATGATGATATTATTAATTTTAAAAGAGCAAGACTTAATTTTTCATCAGCCTGCTTAAACAACAGGCTTCAGTGTAGTTGTCACTTTGTTTTCTGCAGGTAGACGTGCGGTGGGTGAACTACATTCTGAAGAGTTTCTGGGACATGGAGAACATGAAAATACCACAGCCTTTGGTTACATATTTTAGTTATTCACATTGATATGTTGCAAGTTCTTCATTTGCTTGCCTGTTGCTTCTAAAACCTATGAGTAATTTTGTAATTAAAATTCACCCACTTTCAATAAGGAATGCAAGCCTTTTTAAAAGGCTCTAAAATATGCTCAATGGCAAGAACTGAAGTAAATCAGGGTAAGTAGCTGACAGCATAGGAAAGATTTATTTACATATTTTTTTCCCAACTGTAATTTCTGAGACTGGCCATCAGTTTAAGGAACAGTCATATTACCTGCAACAAAGCGAATCTAAAACAAATATTTCTGTTATTCCTTTTGTCTGTTATCTAAGTGGACATCCTCTTTTAATGTTCTTTAGCATTGTAACTTCTACATGCATTGCTGCAATTCCAAATTAATTGGGGAGGCAACTAATTGTGACAATGGCACTTCTTTATTTTGAAAATATTTTATTACTACTTTCATTTGAATAGTGAGATGATATTACACTAGGCTGCACAAGAACTACCAATAGAAAGTTATGTATTCAGATTTTTAAGAGTAATATACGCATTTCTGTATTCAACCTCCATTAGACTAAAATATCATTTGATATGAGTAAGAAATAACCATCCATATGAAATGTAACTGTAGAATTCAGGTCCTCATCTTAGGACACTGAAAAACTTTAAATAGCTCCCTGGAGTTTTCCAACTGGGTATTTTGAAATCCCAATGGAAACATTTAATAGATTGAAGTAATTTGATATTGGAGTAATTTGATATGAGCTTCCACTCACATTCCCTTCCATGTCATGTAAGGATATCTTTGGAAAGTCTGACAGAAATTCTCTCTTTTAAAAACAAAACAAAACAAAACAGAAATAAAACCAAAATAAGGTACTGGAATAATGCATATTCTATTGAACAAGAAGTAGGTGGCAAAATCTACTTCTATCAGAGCATTTAAGTCTTTGGTAAAACAGTGAAATATTCTCTAGGAGTAAATATATGAACAAAAACACTTCTACTGCCCAGAAAACTTGTTGCTTAGGTATTGCTCTTCGGAAAAATAAATTAAACATTAAATGAACACAAGATAGGGGTCTGTTTACCTCAGTGCTTTTCATGACTTACTGATACTTTCAGGACTCTTTAAGCATGTCATACATTCTTTGAGGAGAACTTGAAACAACTGAAAAATGTTCTCTCTCAGCTGGGTTATGGTAAGTTTGTGCCTGCTGCCAATCAATGAGTTTTGTGTTTCTGATTTGCTGTCACTTGATATGAGTTCCAGCTTTCTCCTTGACATGAAAATAAACATGAAGAGAAAGTTATATAAGTTTTCAAAAACAGGTAAAATATCAGAAGACACATTTCTAGAAGGAAAGCAGTATAAGAAAACTGACCAGTATCAATCACATACTATTCCCCATCCTACAAACTTCATTAAAGACTTTGGGGTTTGGGGGGTTGTTGTGATTTTAAAACAAATATCTTAAACTCTTTATTCAAAATGTTGTAAATGCAGAATAACTTTTAAAGTATCATTTACTTCTCAGACATTAAAGCTTTGAGTCTATTTTTTTTTCTTTTCTTTTAGTAAGATTGAACATAACTGGATGGATAGAAAGGGATGTATCTAAGTGATGATTAAAAGTAAGCTTCAATAAGTAATTTTAAATTGAATGAAAAACTGCAAAGAGAAATAATAAAATCATTATTTTTCAAAAAGAATATCAAACAAAAATATCTGTTTTAATAGAAAAATGAACATTTATATCATTAACATTCATGATGTATTCTTTATCTGAAAAATATTTATATTTTACTACATTTGTTTAACAATATTAGCAAACTTTATTGTCAAACTTCAGTCCTTTGATTCACATTATATTTCCCACAACATTGACAAATTGTTCTTTAAAAAAACTGTACTTCAGTCCTGTTTGTTTTAATACTATTTGTTTATTAATTTATTCATCCTGAGAACTTGAAATCTGCATATGCAATTCAGTAAATCTCTTAAACACATTTACTTTACCGTATGTTCATGCACTCGACTTATACCATTCTGGTTTTGAGATTTTAGTCATGCTACTGAAATCATAATACACCGTTATTCTTCAAAAGAATACAATTTGCATTGTTTCCTTTTATATAGGGACACAGATATAGATAGAGGGAGTATTCACTACAATTACTGACTATAACTTCATGTTTATTACTAGAAGAGTCTTAGTGAGGAGACTGCAATATGGTTCTTTACATATTATTTATCACTGCATAGCATTTCACATGGAATGTACAGATACTACTTAAAAAAAAAGAGCTGAATAAAGAAAGTTTCCTTGAAAGTTTGTGCCCAGGCTAGTAAACCTATGACATGATGCTGTGTCCTTTACTGCTCCTGGACACCTGTTTCCTCATTATCCTGTTCTAGTGTTTCAGCATTTTGCATAGAGTAATGATTCGGATCTTGTTGGCTATGTACTAAATGCACAAATATAGTAAAGCTACTTTTATGAAACAGAGCATAGCAAATTCACTCCAAATTTGAGTGACACATTCCATCTGTGGCAGTGGGATGAACACCTGGGAGATAATTGATTGCAAAATGTGTGTTTATATAAAACCTTCCTACTAGAGAGAATGCAAAGGGTGTTCTTTAATGTTTTCTTTAATTATTATTTTTCCCTCACTGAGTGGACTACAAAGTTAATTATATGTTGAGACTGATAATTAAAGAATTTGACTTTAATTATGTTTATCCTCCATGTAATTATAAATTCAATCATTGTGCCACTTTTTAAAGTTTACTAAAATATTTACTTCAACTTCAAATGAGATGTAACCAAAACAAATGTTTCTAATCAAAGGTATTATATTTTTTGAATAATGCGTGTTTACTTAGAAAAATCTGATTAATGGAGACTGACACTACCTTATTCAGGGTAATTTTTGACAGACCCCTTAATTTAACTGAAAGGGTTGTAATTGTTCCTGTTTTGACAAATTTCATTATACAGTTTGCCTTTAATTCAAAAACAATCTTTCATTTGGAAATTCATTATTTTTTGTTGTTTTAATTAGAAGGCTGAAGTCTAAATGAAATAATTCCATTGAGCAGATCTGATACTTTAAAAATTTACGTTTTCTAAAAATTTCAGAGCTTTGGGTCTTTCAAACCTTTCTCAGGTTTTAGTCTATATTCTGAAGAACTAGGCTGTAGCATTAACTTAAGCACACTGTCTACGCATATAACATGGAAATATTTAGGTTTATCTTAATACAACAGTCAGTGTTGCTTATCTAACAAAAGATTCTAAGCCTTTGCACCTGAATACAAACAACATTTAAACCTTTGTAGAAAGTTCAAAAAGTTTTCAATGTAGAGAATTATACTGTTAAAATTTGTTTAACATTTTTTGAAATCTTCTTTTGGGTAAAAATATTTATTTTATGTTTAACATTTACTGTCAAATAATAAATGCACATTAAAGGTCCAATAATTGTTGTCCATATTATTAAAATCTTCCTTTCCTTCTTTCTTTCTTTCTTGCTTGTTTGCTTTCTTTCCTCCTTCCTTCCTTCCTTCCTTCCTTCCTTTCTTTCCTTCTTTCCTTTTCTTTCTTTCTTTCTTTCTTTTTCTTTTTCTTTCTTTCTTTCTTTCTTTCTTTCTTTCTCTTTCTTTCTTTCTTTCTTTTTCTTTCTTTCTTTCTTTCTCTTTCTTTCTCTTTCTTTCTTTCTTTCTTTCTTTCTTTTCGTTCGTTCATTTTTTCATTTTCATTCTTTCATTCTTTTAATATAAAAAAGAATCTTGAAAATTTTTAATATGATGCAATACATTTAGATTTTTATTTATGTTTTGCTTAACCAAAAAGTCATCTTCATCACTGAACTTCACCTTCTAACTGCTTACTGTGGTAAGAATGTTTCGCCATTGTCTAGTCCTTCCTTTATCCATTAATCTATTAACCAATGGCACCACAAATTTCCAGTTATGTAGGGCAGTCAACAAAAACAGTTTTTGTAGAAAACAACAAAGAAAGGAAGAATAATTCTTTTTCCCTGTCCATTATTTCCATCAATGAAATTTTTAATTTCTATTTGATACCCCAGAGTAATTAAAAATAAAATAAAACAAAACAAAACAAAACAAAATAATAACCTAGTACTGTCATTATTGCATTCTTTTTTCATAAGGAGGTATCCTCACCCATGGGCAAACAGAGAATGTACAGAATTAATATCATATTTAAAGCACAATTCCTTATATAGTTTAAAAAGAAAACTCACAGGCAAAATATAGACCAAAACAAAAAATGAATGTTACAGCTGTAAAAATAGAGGTGTAACAAATTATCACACTAAAGTGTCAGAATTGTTGAAGTATAACCAAAATTTATGTAATGAATTGGCTTTCTCTGTGTCTGAGATGGGAACCTAGAACAACATTTGTTAACAAAAAATTTCCCTATTCTGATGACTAACAGTCTGCTTGTATCAGGCAGATGTAATATAACCAGACGATACATTTCAAGAACAGATTATTTTTATTTTATTTATTTATTTATTGAATGTACAACAGTTACAAATTCTTTCTCAATTATATTTTCACAATTCCTGTACAAACTGTCTTCTTATTTATAACCAGGTTCTTGAATCACAGAAACAACTTGAATGTACAACAGTTACAAATTCTTTCTCAATTATATTTTCACAATTCCTGTACAAACTGTCTTCTTATTTATAACCAGGTTCTTGAATCACAGAAACAACGGATCACAGAATGGTTAATATTGGAAGGAACCTCTGAAGGTCATCTGGTCCAAACTCCCCAGTCAAGGGAGGGTTGCCCAGGCCCATATCCAGGCAGCTTTTTTTAAGGAGAGAGACCTCAAGAGCTCTCTGGGCAATCTGTTCCACTGCTCCATCACCCACACATTAAAGGAGCACTTCCTGATGTTTAGACAGAACCTCCTGTATTCCAGTTTGTGTTCATTGCCTCTTCCTGGCACTGGCACCACTGAAAAGAGCATTGCTCTGTCCTTTTTGCACCTTCGTTTCAGGTATTTGTACACATTGATAAGATCCTCCCTGAGACTGAGCTTTCCATCTCCAGGCTGAATTGTCCCAACTCTCAGTCTCTCTCACAGGAGTGGTGCTCCAAGCCCTTAATCATCTTAAGGGCAAAGGAAGGGAGAGGGGTGGGGGAAGGTGAGTGGGGAGAAGTGGGGGAGAGGGGAGAGGTGTTATGTGCAGTGTGCAGAACTGGCACAGTGTTCCAGGTGCAATACCAGCAATGCTGAGTAGAGGGGAAGGATCACCACTCTTTACCTGCTGCTGACACTTGGCCTAATGCAACCCATCAGCCTTCTTTGTGGCAAGGGCATGACTTTTCTAGCTCACGTTCAACTTGCTGTCTGTCCACACTCTTAGGTCTTTTTCTGCTGAGCTGCTTTCCAGCTGGGTGGTTCCCAGCATGTCCTGATGCATGAGCAGCTGACCTGGCAGGAGCTGTTGCCTGTGGGGGACCCATGTTGGAGCAGTTTGCTCCTGAAGGATCGACACCGTGATGCAGACCTATATTTGGACAAGTGCCTGAAGAGCTGCTGCCTGTGGGAAGCTCACACAAGATCAGTTTGGGAAGGACGGCATACTATGGGAGAGACCCCATATTGGAGAAGGGGAAGAGAGTAACTGTGAAGGAGCAGTGGAGGAAAAGCACTATAGACTGAATGCAACCCTCATTTCCCTGTTCCCCTGTGCTGCTTGGGGGGAAGAGGTGGGAGAGGGTGGATATACAGGGAAGGTGTTTTTAGTTTCTTTCCTTTGTTTCTCACTTCTCTAGCTTGTTAGTAATAGTTATTAACTTTTATTAATCTCTCTATGCTGAGTATGTCTTGCCCATTATGATAATTGTTGAATGATCTCCCAGTCCTTATCTCAACCCTTGAGCCCTTTTCATCATATTTTCTCCCCTTTCCCTTTGAGGAGGGGGGGTGAGAGAGCAGTTGTGGTGGAGCTTAGCTGCCCACCCGAATGAAACCACAACAGTAGTTTTCATTTGTCTTTGCTGGCAAATAGTGACATGAGAACTTTGTAAGTAAGAGATTTTATTATTACTATTATTATTATTATTATTATTATTATTATTATTATTATTATTATTATTATCATTATAATCATCATCATCATCATCATCATTATTATTATTATTATTATCATTGTTATTACCATTATTATTATTTTTAACTTTCCACTATATAAAGGTAACAAATATACGGAATACAAGAAATGAAAATATGGGACATAACACAAAAGGAAACGACTATTTGTTATTATTATCATTGTTATTATCATTATTATTATTTTTAAATTTCCACTATATAAAGGTAAAAAATATACGGAATACAAGAAATGAAAATATGGGACATAACACAAAAGGAAACAACTATTTGCTATGTAAATATTCAGAGGTGATTTTTCAAATTGTATTATAAACAGTTAGAGATTTTTAGATATGTAGATATATATATGTACCTACATGATAACTGGTTTCATTATTAGATGTGCGTTTAAGACATTTCTGTTACCAGAAAGAGAAAATATTTTACTATTCCTCAAATATCACCAGAGAGGGGACTGAAGCACGGGAATATGATGAATATGAGCAAGACAAAAAAATGAAAGTATTAGGGAAGAAAGTAGAAGTTACATCTTACTACATTAATTCTGAAAGTGTTTTTCTTTAGTATCTGTTTTATTCAGACAAAAACAACAACAACAACAACAACAACAACAAACAACAAAAAACATTATCTTCAAACTATAAGATTACAGTTAAGATAGATTTACACATTCTTTTAAAATGTCTTCCTAAATCCAAGCATAAAACATTACATCTTCCTCACATGAAACGAATCGCTAGCACCTTCTGGCACCACTCTGGAGTGTTATGTTTTCAATTGTTTCCACTAGGAGTCCACCTACTGACATTATTAGGAAATGAGGATCCTTAGTACTTTTTCAATAATTCAAGTCTTAGATTGCACTTCCACAGCTACCAGTGAAAAAATGATATCATAGAGAACTCTCAGACCACTCAGGTCCTGGAAGCAGGTTTTACTTCTAAGATAAATCTGCCATCTATTCTTTCCAAGAGGAATCTATCCTGCATAGAAGTCCCTATGATTATTTTTCCTGTGAATATCAAAGTATCCTGAAGAAGTTAAAGCAGTTAAAAAGCAGTTAAAGCTGAAATAGCTCCATCACTAGCAAAATTTAAATGCAGAATTAAATTTCATTTAAACTCATCTCACTAACAAGTAAGAAAGATGACATAAATAAATACCGTTTTGGAGTACAATTTATTTTTAAAAAGTATTGCAAAAAGCTTAACAAAATATTGTCCCTTTGAAACTGCAATTTACTTATCAATCTTCCCTTAAGAATTTAAGATAAAGAGATAATATGGTAGAAAACTTAATTTATTACATTTTTTCTACATAATTTTAATTATCTACATTTTGCACACACATCCATTTACTTTATCAGATTTGTTCATTTTGTTCTCTAATACCACTACTCTGGCCAAAATACACTAGACAGCTTTTTAAAAACTTTTCACTAAAGTTCGTACTTTCTCTTTTGTTTGCTTAGTGTAGAATTCAGTAACCAATCAATTATTATCCATGCAGATGGCCTGCTCTTCTTTTTAGCATCCATATTTCACTTAACACTAAGCTAAAATGTAACCACCAAAATTCTTGTTTAATATTTTTCTCTCTGTATTCACTCATGGAAAGACATATTAAAAAAAAAAAAAAAAGAAAGAAAAAAAAAAAGAAAAGACATCTTATAGAGATGACTCAGTGATTCTATGATTTACAGTCTGCGATGTTTTCTGTTATGATCAGAAACATGAAGATATTATATTCTGTGGCCTTGTAATTTGATCAGTAAAACAAATTTCCTTGCAAATAAAAGATATCTTTTTTAAATACAAATGAAACAAGAGAAAAAAAAAATCACTGCTTAATTTACATAAAAAATGCAAAACATTGAAGGATTTTTTTTGAGGGAACTTGAGTGATTTCCTTCACTGTATTTTCATTTTCCATTTTGATCAGGAAAGTATTAATTTTATCAAAAGTGAAGCATTTGGTTTTGCTAGTTTCTGTATTAAATAGCTCAGAAATGAATTTTATGTCTTAGTATACTACCTGAACAAAAAGATATCAGTCTCAAAATTTTTGGAAAAGGGAATTTCCATTTTTTGTATGATGGATAGGAAAAAAAAAATCTAGCAAAAGATAACCATATAGAGCTGTCAAGAATATTTAAAGTGTGCTAATCTACATTAGAATGTATGCCTGGGATAAATATATAATAAGCATTTTTTTCACTAACTCAAGTCATTGTCTTTGACCACACAATTCGCTTCCCTTCCCTTCCCTTCCCTTCCCTTCCCTTCCCTTCCCTTCCCTTCCCTTCCCTTCCCTTCCCTTCCCTTCCCTTCCCTTCCCTTCCCTTCCCTTCCCTTCCCTTCCCTTCCCTTCCCTTCCCTTCCCTTCCCTTCCCTTCCCTTCCCTTCCCTTCCCTTCCCTTCCCTTCCCTTCCCTTCCCTTCCCTTCCCTTCCCTTCCCTTCCCTTCCCTTCCCTTCCCTTCCCTTCCCTTCCCTTCCCTTCCCTTCCCTTCCCTTCCCTTCCCTTCCCTTCCCTTCCCTTCCCTTCCCTTCCCTTCCCTTCCCTTCCCTTCCCCTAGCACAAAAGGTAGGAAGTGAACATCTGGTCTGCAGTTACTAGTTTGGGCATGTGAAAGACAAAAAGTAAAATAAATAAATAAAGTAAAAATAAACAAAACAAAACAAAACAAAACAAAACAAAACAAAACAATAAAATAAAATAAAATAAAATAAAATAAAATAAAATAAAATAATAAAATAAATGAGAAGTCACCAAACACTGTCAAAAAATACACAGGAAAGGCAAGAGGACGCAAAACAAAAAAAAAAAAAATAAACACAACATTTGAGTTTATTATTTAGATTTATCTGCTGCTTGTCACTATACATACTAGAGAAGAACAGAATTTAAGGTTGTTCACATGCTTCAAAGCTCACAGATGCTCAAAGCATTCTAAGAAAACCAGCACTGGTTTGTATCAGCCGAAACGCCCATCATCATCATCTTTCTCTCGAAACCAGTCCCCTCTTCTCTTCATCCAGACTTCCACCTGCAGGTAAGTGAAATGACTAACACTCACCTACCCATGTCAGAGAAGAGCAAGACAGCTCTTCTCTACTGTCTTCACTGCAGTTTATAAAATGAAGCCTGAAGGGCTAAAGAGACAGGCTGTGAAGATATTTGGTTTTATGTGTGAAAAAAGATTGCACAAATTAGAATAATCCAGTATGGAAGACAGAAATAACCATGGTTGTTTAATGTTATAATAAAATTACAGAAGATCTAGTGATATATAATCATTCATTCCCTTCAATATGAGGGGAAAAGAGTACTCAAAGTAGTGGTGGTAAGACTCAGTACAACTAAAAAGGACATTATTTACGTGTTACATAGTCAATACACAGAATTCATGGATAGAAAACATCAAAATTAAAAATTGTGGATGGGGTTTTAAACTATTTGGTTTGTGCTAAAGCAGCTGCAGTTGATCTTCCAGCCATGAAATAATTGAAACCACTAAGGAAAAAGTAAATGAATTCCTGACAGCCATGTGAACACCAGTTATGACATGGGTTAGGAAATAATTTCTACACCTTGTCAGAACTGCACAATTGGCTATTGCTCGATGGGAAACTCTTTGGGTCTTTTCTCCATTCTCCTGTTAATGTGAATCTGAACCAATTTAACAAACCCTATGCTCCCATACAATTTTATGAAGCTCAGAAATCACAAGAATATTAAATATTTATTTGTTTATGAAAATAGTTCTGTCAACATACCAAACTTTAAAAACATACTCTTTTTGTTTGTTTGTTTGTCTGTCTGTTTGTTTGTTTATTTATTTATTTATTTATTCTAGTGAAGCCACTGAGGAATTTAAAAATTATCAATACTTGTTGAATCACATTCTTAGAGGTGTTCAGTTGATGAAGAAGATAAACAAGATGAACAGATATACCTTTGCTTGTGTGAATGGTAAAAGACATAGTAAGAACTGATGATTAGTTCCCTAAACCAAAACCAACATTAGAGTGTAGTGTGGTGGAGTGAGTACTACAAATGAAGTAATCAGCTGACATGGTATTTAACAAAATAAAAGGCGAATCATTCAGAAACCCTTTACATAATCAAAACAAGCTTTATATGAAGGGAATTAGGTACATCAGAAGAGTAATCCCAAATTCACAAAGGAAGAGTAGGAAACAAGGAGCAATATTAAGCTTTGATATAAACTTCCTGACCTTGTCTGGAACCAGAACACCTTTGTCAGGGCTACCACTTGAGCATACCCTTTCTCAGTGTAGATGTTTAAAATAATAAGATCTTTAAATAATCCAAGAGCTTTAAATTGTTTCCCACACTTTTATTGTTAGCTATTTTTTTTATTTATATATATATATATATATTCACACAGTTTAATTGTAATTAATGTCAGACAAAGGTTTTGAGATATTTCTATTGAAACTTGTGCTGCGAGTTTTATTTTTTGTTTGTTTGTTTGTTTGTTTGTTTGTTTTCCTATTTGGAATTTCATTATATTGTGAAAGCAATAGCAAACAAACAACACCAAAAAAATCTCAGGAACACAGCTTTGTACAGAGCCAATTAAAGTGTAGAAAGCAGTTCAACCTTTTGATCCTTGTATCTAGGTGGGACAAGTTTTTTAATTTTTGCTTCTTTCCAAATGGAACCAATAAATCTTTTTATCAAGAGCATCTTCTTTTCTTCCAAGCCACACTATATTCTTATTCCAGCTTTTTATCCTTCTACCCAGAATTCAGAAAATCTGCTCAATCTCTGCCTCTGAGAAGGAGAAAGAGCTTGATGAGGTAGGTGTCTCTGTTTTTACTTCTGCTGTAGCTCTCAGTGTCTCCTTTCACTTGTCACAGCCAACAGGTCATTCAGTTCCCTTAACTCAAGGGTTCAAGCTCAGGTCTGAGAAGACTAATCTTGCCTCCATGGATGCCATATGGTGGGAGAAATCTCCTCTTGATAGCTACTGATTTTTTCCTTTGAACGCTTCATCTATCTCTGATTTCTTATTAACAGCCTCTTTGTTAGGAGAAAAACATTATGACAATAAATTACAGTTAAAAATAAAAATAAATAAGAAAATGAGGTTTGTATTTGTAGATTTAAAAAAAATATGTTTGCTTGTGAAAAGTTTGTTGTTGTTGTTTGTTTTTTTACTTGCATCTGTAGTTGAAATATTTTCTTCTCCTGTTCTTTCTTCCTCATATACAAGAAAAAGATTTTATTTATTTATTTGTTTTATTTATTTATTTATTTATTACATGCATAAATTTGTGCAGCTCTCAGATACTTTCTGTCCTGAGTCACAAACAGCTATGATTTTGCCTTTGCTACCCACTTATATTCTAATCCTATGTTCTAGTGAGGATAAAACATAGTTGTACAGTATTCTGAAAATATTCTACCAGATTCACACTGGATTTGAATTTATATAATTCCTCTGAAGTCAACAGATTTTCAAAGACTTTTCTGCGTAATTTTTACACCATAACAGTACTTGGTTCAGATTTCATGAACTGCAATTAGACATTACACTGCACTCTGATCATGCATATCTATTTCCAGGTCACCTAGAAAGTTTCCAGTTATGCTACAGAAATACTACTGTTTTAACAAATATAAATCAGGGAAATAATCTTAAAATAAATATTTCTGGACATTAAATGAAGAAAGATTTTCCAGTGTGGAATTAATAGTGTTCAAGATGTAGAATAATTAACTGACTCGTCAACTCTGGTGATTACGGAAAATGTTAAGTCTACTTGATTTTCTCTTTGATGCCCTCTTCCTTGGATTTCTACTTGGTGAAGTGACTGAAAATTGTATTCATATAATATCAATTTTTAAGCAGATCTTTATATTGCCTTTCCACCTATTACCACCTATAATCATTCATTATGTTTAAAGATTTGTAACATTATACAGCTTAGATTTTTCACTTACTAATCCATGAAAGATTGTAACACAGGTCTAGTGATTCAATTTGCTGATATTATAAAATTAAAGGAGTGAGTTTAAAAACAAACAAACAAACAAAAAGAAACACCTTGAGATCTATTTATTTACACTTGGGGTAGGGAGCATTTTTTACTATGTGAATACAGATTCTGATGTGGTATGGGAACTTCAATAATCATGAGCTGTCCTCTTGAAGAAATTGCAAGCTTGTTTCAAACTGCCATTACTTATGTTGAATGTGAAGTTGAATGTGAATGTGAAGTTGAATGTGAAGAACATTGCAGTCTAATTGTAGTCTAACTCATCTAATTCATTTGACAGAAATATCATTACCATTATTTATTTATTTATTTACTACTGGCTGATCAAATCATGCATAGATTTTATTATGGGTGCTTGATCGTGGATGCTTGTCCTGCACTAGTGATGAAAGTCATCATCAATACGGTATAAGAAGATTCCTGATTTAGTCAGTCAGAGGCCGTAATGAACTTAACTCCAGAGAGACTAGTATCCCATTCTTTTTGTAACTTTTTTTTTTTTTTTTTATAAAATACATCAAATATTGGAGCGATTGGCTCTGGGGCAGATGCGTTCTGCAGTGGAGCAGGGGATCGAGACAGGCAGGCTTTTTTTTTTTGGCATCGAGGCCACTCAAAGCAGCCGAGGGAGCCGCCAGGACCTGGCAGCCCTCGCAAGGGAGGCTGACGAGGTGTAGGCGGAGCCAGCAGCGCCCCCTCCCGGCCGTTCAAAAGCAGCCCCTAGGGAGCGTGAGCGACCAGGAGCAGGGCGACCAGGATGGGCAAACAGGGCGTGGCGAGTCAGAAGGGTGGGGCATGGCAGTTTGCGCAGCAGTTCGCGCAGGCAGGGCGAGCAGGGAGGGCTCTTCGCCGCTCTTTTGCAGCGGTCTTTCCCATCAGTACTTGCAACCTGCTTGCGAGGAACCTGGCCATGGTATTAACCAGGCAGAAAACCATGGCCTCCTCATCTCTTTTGGCCTCTCCAGCCACAGTCACCGATGTAGCTACTCAGAGGGAGGGCTCGGGGAAACACACCGCCGTCCAGGTCTTGGGCTGCAGGGTGTGCCCAAGTCTTCTCTCAGTATCCGACAGCAGCAGCGAGGGGTATGCCTGTGGGAGGTGTGCCCAGATTGAGGAGCTGCTCAGCCAGGTAGCGGAGCTTCGGGAGGAGGTGAGCAAGCTCAGGAGCATCAGGGAGTCAGAGAGGGAAATTGACTGGTGGAGGTGTACTCTACTCTCTCTGAGACAGACTCATGAGCCTGCCACAGCACAAACGTCTCCTGCTACGCAGAAGACAAAAGTTCCCTCATCCCACCAGGCAGTAGGAGGAGACCTAGGCCAAGGGGGGGGATGAAGGCAGGTTCCTGTTCAGGGTGGTAGGCGAGACCTGTCCCTGCCCACCTGACTTTCCCATCTACCCTTATATAACAGGTATGAGGGTCTAGAACACGAGTCAGAACAACGAAGTAGACAAAAGCCCCTCCCAGTTGGAGAGGGTGCCTAAGGCAAGGCAACCTACCCCCTGCATTGCTACATCATCTGTCAAAAAAGAAAGAAGGGTTATTGAAATGGGGACTCCATTTTGAAAGGGACAGAGGGCCCAATATGCCAACCAGACCCAACCCACAGAGAAGTCTGTTGCCTCCCTGGGGCTCAGGTGAGAGACTGAGCTAAGAAAGTCAAGTACCTGGTACAGCCCACTGACTACTACCCGCTACTGGTCTTTCAGGCTGGTAATGATGAGGTAGCAACGAGAAGTCCAAGAGCAATCAAAAGGGACTGTAGGGCTTTGGGGCGACTACTTAAAGGATCAGGGGCACAGGTTGTGTTTGCCTCTGTCCTTCCGGTAGGGGGGATTGCTGCTGACAAGCAGACTCATCACATTAACACGTGGCTTTGGGACTGGTGCAACCAGCAGAACTTTGGGTTTTTCAATCACGGGAAGGTCTACGTGACACCGGGTCTGCTGGCACCAGATGGGATGTGCCTCTCTCGGAGAGGGATAAGGATTTTTGCCCAGGAGTTGGCAGGGCTGATAGATAGGGCTTTAAACTAGAGTTGAAGGGGCAAGGGGATAAAACCAGGCACACCGGTGATGAGCTGAGGGATGGTGCGCTAGAATCAGAGGGACTGTGTGCTAGTGAGCTCCTTCAGTCGGCTCCACAAGGTGCTGCGTGTAGCGAGGCACATTTGAAGTGCTTCTACACAAATGCACGCAGTATGAGGAATAAAATGGATGAGCTAGAAGTCTTGGCCCAGTCCCACAGCTACAACATCATCTGCATAAGCAAAACCTGGTGGGATGAGTCCTGTGGCTGGTGTGTTGCAATACATGGTTACAGGCAATTCAGGAGGGACAGGCAGGGTAGGCGAGGTGGCGGGGTGGCAATGTATGTGAAGCATGGGCTGGACTGTGTGGAACTTCAAGTTGGCGATGACCAAGTTGACAGCCTCTGGGTAAGGATTAAGGGACAAACAAATAAAGGGGATGTCGTTGTGGGAGTCTATTAGAGACCACCTGGCTAGGACGACAACGCCGATAAATTATTCTTTGCAGAACTAAGAGATGCCTCAAGATCAACTCCCCTTGTCCTTATGGGGGATTTCAACTTGCCGGACATCAACTGGGATCACCCCACGGCTGACACGAGCAAGTCCAGGAAGTTCATAAAGCACCTAGATGATAACTTCTTGGTGCAGGTGCTAAGGGAGCCAACTAGGAAAGGTGCCCTCCTAGATCTGTTGCTGGAGAACAGAGAGGGTCTTGTGGGAGACGTGGCAATTGGTGGCTGTCTCGGTCATACTGACAATGAAGCGGTTGAGTTTAGAATTTATGGTGACAGAAGGAAAACTGCCACCAAAACTTCAGCCCTGGATATGGGGAAAGCAGACTTCAGGCTGCTCAGGGAACTAGTCAGCAAGGTCCCCTGGGAAACTGCTTTTGAAGGCATTGGCGTCCATCAGTGATGGTCAGTCTTTAACACTGCCTCCTAAAAGCACAAGATCAGGACTTCCAAAATATCGGAAGGCAGGCAGGTGGGGCAGAAGGCTGGCCTGGTTGACCAGGGATCTTCTACTGGAGCTTAGATGAAAAAAGAAAGTGTACGGCTGCTGGATGGAGGGTCAGGCGATGAGGAAAGAATACAGGGATGTTGTTCGTGTTTGTAGGGAGAAAATTTGTGTGGCCAAAGCCCAACTAGAGTTGAAGCTGGCCATGTCTGTGGGAGACAATAAAATAGTTTTTTTTAGATATGTGAGCAGAAGAAGGAGAACCAAAGAAAACATAGGTCTGCTACTAGATGGGGAAGGTCTCCTCACACACAATGACATAGGCAAAGCAGAGACGTTTAATGCCTTCTTCGCCTCTGTCTTCAACACTGATGATGGGCTTCGGGACCCAGGGTGCCCTGAGCTGGAGGACCAGGACGGTGGGAATGACAAACTCCCAACTGACCCTTAACGTATACGGGATTTGCTGCTCCACCTGGATCCATACAAGTCCATGGGTCCGGATGGGATTCATCCCAGGGTGCTTAAAGAGCTGGCTGATGTCATCGCGGGACCTCTCTCAATTATTTTTCAACAGTCTTGAGAATCTGGAGAGGTCCCATTGAACTGGAACCTGGCAAATGTTGTGCCAATTTTCAAGAAGGGTAAGAAAGAAGACCCTAGCAATTACAGGCCTGTCAGTCTCACGTCAGTGCCTGGTAAAATTATGGAGAATGTGATCCTTGAAGTTATTGAAGCGCACCTGGGGGACAATGCAGTCATTGCTTCCAGCCAACATGGGTTCATGAGGGGTAGGTCCGGCCTAACAAATTTGATCTCCTTTTATGATAAGATCACCCATCTAGTCAATCAGGGGAAACCAGCTGATGTGATCTTTTTGGACTTCAGCAATGCTTTTGACATGATTTCCCATAGGATCTTACTGGACAAAATGTCCAGCATACAGCTAAACAAAAACATCATACGATGGGTGAGCAATTGGCTGACGGGCAGGGCTCAAAGGGTTGTGGTAAATGGGGCCACATCTGGCTGGTGGTTGGTCACTAGTGGGGTCCCTCAAGGCTTCATTTTAGGGCCAGTCTTCTTCCATGTTTTTATAAATGATTTGGATGTAGGACTGGAAGGTGTTTTGAGCAAATTTGCCAACGACACCAAACTTGGAGGAGTTGTGGACTCTGTCAAGGGTGGAAAGGCCTTGCAGCCAGATCTGGACAGATTGGAGAGCTGGGCAATCACCAACCACATGAAGTTCAACAAAAGCAAGTTCCGGGTCCTGCACCTGGGACGGGGCAACCCTGGGTATACGTACAGACTGGGTGATGAGACGCTGGAGAGCTGCCCCGCAGAGAGGGATCTGGGGGTTGTGGTTGACAGCAAGCTGAATATGAGCCCGCAGTGTGCCCTGGCAGCCAGGAGGGCCAACCGTATCCTGGGATGCATCAAGCACGGCATTGCTAGTTGGTCGAGGGAAGGGATTGTCCCGCTCTACTCTGCGCTGGCGCGGCCTCACCTCGAGTACTGTGTACAGTTCTGGGCACCACAGTACAAAAAGGACATTAAACTGTTGGAGAGTGTCCAGAGGAGGGCGACGAAGATGGTGAAGGGCCTAGAGGGGAAGATGTATGAGGAGCGGCTGAGGTCACTGGGCCTGTTCAGCCTGGAGAAGAGGAGGCTGAGGGGAGACCTCATCGCAGTCTACAGCTTCCTCGCGAGGGGGAGTGGAGAGGCAGGTGACCTATTCTCCATAAACACCAGTGATAGGACCCACAACAATGGTGTTAAGCTGAGGCAGGGGAGGTTTAGGCTGGACATCAGGAAGAGGTTCTTCACCGAGAGGGTGGTTGCACACTGGAACAGGCTCCCCAGTGTAGTAGTCACCGCACCAAGCCTGTCTGAATTTAAGAAGCGTTTGGACTGTGCACTTAGTCACATGGTCTAAACTTTTGGGCAGACCTGTGCGGTGCCAGGAGTTGGACTTGATGATCCTTATGGGTCCCTTCCAACTCAGGATATTCTATGATTCTATGATTCTAAATACATCACATGTATTTGAAACCATTTACTGTGTCTTGCTGAGGTGATTGAATCCCGGGCAGATGTGTTCTGCAGCAGAGCAGGGGATTACAGCGTACAGGGTTTTCCCTTCACCAAGGTCACTTGAGGCAGTTGAGGGAGCTGCCAGGACCTGGCAGCACTCACAAGGGTGGCTGATGAGGCTTGGTTGGAGAGAGGAGCACCCTTCCTCTGTCATACAAAGGCAGCCCCTGGGGAGGGCAAGTGACCAGGAGAAGGGTGACCAGTATGGGCAAAGAGTTTTCTCAGCAGTTTGCGTGGCCAGGGTGAAATGGCGAGCTCTGATGAGAGAGTAGTCATGGCAAACAGTCAGCGGAAGGCCACGTCCACACTTGCCAAAAAATGGAAGTAGGGACACAAACAGTGCTCCTGAAAAAGCATGCAGCTGTCCAGGTGTCAGGCTGCAGAGAGTGCCAAAGTCTCACACTACCTTTGGGCAGCTGCAGAGATAGCAATTGCACGAGATGTGAGCAGATGGAAGTCCTGTTTAGCATGGTAGCTGAGCTGTCAGAAGAGATGATCCCTCTCTGCCAGAGATATTGCCAAGGTCAGAAAGGCTAACCCCCAGTATCGTGATTACTGGCAGGAGGAAGAAAAATGAGTTTTAGTTGTGGGTGATTCCACAATACAGGGAACAGAGGGTCCAAAATATAGAAGGAACCATCCTCTAAGGGAAGTCTGCTGCCTTCCTGAGGCCCAGGTTAAGGACATCACCAGGAGACTTCCCAGCTTGGTTTGACTCTCAGACTGTTACCCATTGCTGTTCCTACACCTGGGAGCAGAAGAAGTGGCAATGCACAGCCCAAGATAAATCAAAAGGGACTTCAAAGGTTTGGGATGGATGATCAGGAACTCAGGTGCTCAAGTCATCTTCTCCTCCATTCATTCTCCCCATTACTGACAGTGACAGGAACAGAAAGATAGTGTACATTAGCATGTGGCTCTATGGCTGGTGTCATCACCAAAATTTTAGGTTCTTTGGTGACAGGAAGTCTTACAAAGCACCAGGATTGCTGGCATCAAATGGGATGGTTCATCTTTCCCAAAGGGGGAAGAGGGTCCTTGGTCATGAGCTGGTGGGGCTCATTGATCGGGCATTAAAATAGATTTGATGGGGGAGGGGGATATCATCAGGGATGCTGGTGATAAGGTATGGGATGACATGCCGTCCCACTCATACCAGCTGAACACTACAGCCAGCAAAGGATGCTCAGAGCCTAGGGAACAGAGCTTAAGAAGAGAGATACCATAGGCCCACATGGATGAGTTATAGTTGCCCTGTGTAGAACGGCAGATGCATTGGGAGCCCAATTCAAATGGCTCTATATAAATGGACGCAGCATGGGGAATAAACTAGGGGAAGCAGAGGTGTGCATGCGGTTGCAGGGCTATGATCTTATTGCGATTACTGAGACATGGTGGGACAGCTCTCATGACAAGAATGTGGCCATGGATGGCTTTGTGTCTTTTAGGAAGGACAGGCCAGGAAGGCGAGGTGGTGGAGCTGCTCTTTATGTTAGTGAGCAACTGGAATGTCTATCTGCCTAGTGGAGGATGAAGTGCAAGTTGAGAGCCTATGGGTGAGGATTAAAGGGCAGGCCAACAGGGGTGACATTGTGATGGGTGTTTACTACAGGCCACTGGATCAGGAAGAGGAAGTGGATGAGGCCTTCCATAGGCAGCTGCAAGTGGCCTCACGTTCACAGGCCCTGGTTTTTATGGGAGACTTTAACAACCCCAATATTTGCTGGGAAGACAACATAGCTCAGAACAAACAGTCCAGGAGGTTACTGCAGAGTATTGAGGATAACTTCTTGACGCAGGTGGTAGGTAAGCCAACAAGGAGAGGGGCGCTGATGGACCTGGTACTAACAAACAGAGGTGGTCTAGTTGGAAACGTGAAGGTTGAGGACAGTCTTGGCTGCAGTAATCATGAGATGTTGGAGTTCAAGATCCTGCGAGGAGGCAGGGCAAAAAGTAGGACTGCAACCCTGGATTTCATGGGAGCTATCTTTGACCTCTTCAGGGACCTAATTGGAGGAATCCCCTGGGCCAGGGCCCTAGAAGGAAAGGGAGCCCAAGAGATTTGGCTAATATTCAAGCACCACTTCCTCCAAGCTCAGGATTGGTGCATCCCTACAAGAAAGAAGTCAAGCAAAGGGGGCTGGAGACCTGCGTGGATGGGCAAGGAGCTCTTGGGAAAACTTAAACGGAAGAAGAAAGCATACATGACGTGGAAGAAGGGACAGACCACTTGGAGGGAATATAGGAACAATGTCAGAGAATGCAGGGATGCAATGAGGAAAGCCCAGGCCGAGTTACAATTAAATTTAGCAAGAGACATCAAGGATAACAAGAAGGGCTTCTTCAAATACATCAGCAGCAAAAGGAAGACTAAGGAAAAGGTGGGTGCCTTGGTGGCGGTGGATATAGAGAAGACAGAGTTACTAGATTCCTTCTTTGCTTCAGTCATCACAGTTATGACTAGGCCCCCCACACACTACCAAGCCCAGAAACGAGAGAAAAAAAGCCTGGAGAGAGGAAGACTTTCAGAAATCAAATACTGATGTTCCACTTTATACACATAAACACATATACACATACATACACATGTAACTGTCACTTTACAGAATGATAAATAATGTTATGTGTTATGTATATAACTTAATATAAGCAGCATATAGAGTTATATAATCATTTGGGTTGGAAAAGACCTTCAAGATTATCAAGTCTAACCATCAACATGACATACTGAGTCCTATCTGACCTACTTCATCTCTTCTCTCTCTGATCTGGAAGTCTTTGCCTATTTTGGCTTTGAAAACTTGAGGGAAACCCATTTACCTGTGAAGATGGAAATAAGTTGCTGACTGTGGTCACTCAAATTGAAAGTAAAATAAGATATTTTAAATGTTTACTTTCCCATGTGACAAGTACAATATAATAGAAACACATTTGATCTTCATATAGAGAAAATAGAGGAGATACGACATCATTTACTGTTAATTCCCTAAATCTTGTTACAGTTAGTACAGAAAACATGAATGGCTTTCAAAAGAAAGTTTACCCTAAGAAATACCTTACATGTCAAGAAGAGTATTCAGAGAAAAATGAATTAAATAAAAGCAAATTGAATTGAATGAAAACATTCTGCACCACATTTTACTTCATCAGAGTTTTGTAATGCATGTACGCTCATTGCTTTGCAATATTGTTCTGATGAACATTTTAATTGTCACTCCAATAGATATTGCAACATCGATCTAACTAGACTTTTAATGTATTATACATAAAAAAACAACAACAACAAAAAACAAACAAAAAACCACAAACAAAAAAACA
Source organism: Cygnus atratus (assembly GCF_013377495.2). NCBI lineage: Eukaryota > Metazoa > Chordata > Aves > Anseriformes > Anatidae > Cygnus > Cygnus atratus. The sequence continues at coordinate 58,935,084 of NC_066396.1, read as the reverse complement.
AAAAATACTTTTTCTCTGAGGGAGCTCGGAGCCACCAACTAAATAAGCCTGCTGTCAAGCTTTATCGTCAGCTCTTGATATTTATACAGCCAGCTCTAAGGAAGTATATAATATTTCCAAATAACATCCATTAACATTTGTATTCCTGTGATTTTTTATCAATATTTATAACACATATCTTAAATCTCTTAGTGTAGAAGCAAAAGGAGGTAAGCACAAAAAAACTTACGCATTTCTTAAGCAGTATGACAGTATGAGTAATCTAACTAAGTGGTTTCAAAGAGCATATATAGAGTATTCCCCACAGATGTATCTTGAAGTCCAATTCAGAGTTTGCGTGTAGCATCTTTTATTAAGCCAAATTTTACTTCTAATATTTCCTTTTAGAATGTCTTAGAGATCCGCCTGTGATCTCACTGCTAAAGACAAAAATAAAGAAGTTACTGTAATCACCACACTATGGCTATTGCAAAGTTACTTACAGTTTTAAAATCATTAAACAAAATAAATGGACAATGAATACTAAGATCTAAAAATCTAGTCATGTGATTGATTTACAACTGAAAATGTGTGGCAATGGAATATTATAACTAGTTTTAGGGCCAGTTTTCTTCTAAGTATTTTATAAATAACCTCAATGCAGAACCTTAATGCATGCCAAGTTTGCAAATGATACTAAATTAGGAGGAGCTGTTGATTCCCTAAAGGGACGAGAGGCCTTGCAGAGACATCTTGACAATCAGAGGGCAATCTAACTGTAGATTAAATTGTGGTGATTGCGCAATCACCAATTGTATGAAATTAAACAAGAGCAAGTGCCAGATCCTGCACCTGGGATGGAGGCAATAGTGGATATATGTACAGACTGGGAGATGAGAGGCTGGAGGGCAGCCATGTGGAAAAGGCTGTGGAAAGTCTATGATTCTCTGGTAGACAGTGACAGTAAGATTTGTGAAGACTACTGTAGCTAGAAGAGTCATGATCAAAACCCACTTAAACACACTGGGGTAAAAGAGGAATGAATTTGGGCCTAATGTCTTACATACAGTAAGTTGAATCCCTGGGCAGTTATATACAGGCTGAATTATACACAGGCTGAATTTCTCTACTAAACTGAAATCTAAATAAAAAGTTGAGGGTCAATTTGAAAAGAAAAAAAAAATGTGGAATTTTCATTCTGTAATTCATAGGCTTCCTGACTTATGAATCCTATTTTAAACCTGTTTTTTGATTTTTTTTGATATTTTTTGATATTTTCTTTAAAACATAAAAATATGATTTCCTACTGCTATCTCAGCCAAAGAATGGATCATGATTACCTGGACCTGTGTGGCCTCATGCAGCTTGGCTTTCATTCAGCATTCATGTTTGTTCTGTTCTGGTCTACAGTTTGGCTTAAGTTTGATTTATCATATTAATTTGTTTTGTAAGAGTTGATCAATTAACTTGAGAAAACTCTGCATAGTGTTGATTCAATCATATAACAAGCATAATAATATAAATCGTACATCAGACATTGATTTTGCCCAACTGCTCAGTAGAATTAGTGTCACTAAAGGATGCAGCCAAGCTGAACTAACATTATTAAGCATTTCTGTAATTTATCTCTTGCTTTAATGAACAGTAAATGATATAATGACCAACAAAATTAATGATAAAATAAACATGCTTGTTAGATTCATTCCACAGAAGTCCAATCAAGACATTTCATTGAAATCAATAATTTGGGACATGTAATAACAAGAAAACATATCAATATAAAACTGGACTCATTATCATAGAATCATAGAATCACAGAATGCATTAATAGCATTTGAAAAGATATTATGTATCTAGTAATTATATTTTTATTTGTATATATTCTGAGTGTTTCCAGAACTACTGTTGCTAGTGTGAATGTCAATAACTGTTCTGAAAAAAAAAAAATAAAAATAAAAATCCAGCATATCTTTAATGCTTGCTTCATTAACTAGAACAGTTTGCAAAAACATAATTTAAGCTTTTCTACATCTATGCTATTGGAAAAGAATTAACAATACAAAAATATTTGAATTATTTCATTTTTAAAGTAATAAAGCTATCAAACTCGTAACTTTTCACTAGCATGATGAAATAGAAACTGAGGTGGCATAAAACGAAATGAACTAGGACAGCTTAGGGGAAGAAAAGTTCAAAAGTACCCCCTGCTTTTTCTTCAACCAGATATGGTTGAATGTTGAAAAATCTTGCTTACTCCTTGATCACTGTAGTTAAAATGCAGTTTGTTACGCCCATATCTGCCACGTGCCTGGTGGCAGGACAAGGGAGAATGGCCTAAAGTTGTGCCAGGAGAGGTTTAGGTTGGATGTTAACTTCTTTACTGAAAGGGTTGTTAGGCATTGGAATAGGCTGCCCAGAGAAGTGGTTGAGTCACCATCCCTGGAGGTCTTTAAAAGATGTTTAGATTTAGAGCTTAGAGATATGGTTTAGTGGAGGACTTGTTAGTGTTAGGTCATAGGTTGGACTAGGTGATCTTGGAGGTCTCTTCCAACCTAGATGATTCTGTGATATGTTAATTATCTGCTCAAAATTCTTACCTTTGCAACAGGTCATATTTTGCTGCCTTCTTCAACATATTTTCTAGCACAACACAGTTTAAGAACAGAGCAGAGATTCATGGAATCAATGCTCTCATAGGCTGTATTGAGAGTAACTTAAATACAGCATCATTTTTATGCAGTTTAATTTCAGGCAGCTACTAGATGGTAATGACAATCCTGAATGTCACAAACTGAATGAGTTAATGAATTATCTTTTTCCATTTGGTTAAGAAATATTGAGTGATTCATGTACCCAAGCAAACTTTATCTGCTCAAGTTTTATATATCAAAAACAATGAATTGTTCTTAGACTGATTAAGATATATATATATACACTTTAATCTTAAAAAAAAGTTGGACAGTAACTTTACTATATGTGTTGAAAAATAATGAGATGATGTTTTGTACACAAATTACAAAACATTGCCTTTTCTGAGTTTTTTGTTTGTTTGTTTTAGTAAATGAAGTAGTAAAAACTATTTTCTGTATGCTTGAGTTTGAATGTAATACCAAGGTGCTGCTGCTTCTGGGGAGATCTTCAATGCTGAGAGTCATAAAGCAATATTGCCATATGTTTAATCAGATGTAGAGAAAAATCTGTTTCTCTCATATCTGTCATATACTTCTCTAAATCAATCATGTCAACAAGAATGCAGAGGAAAACTTCTGTTCTTCAACAGTGTTTTTAACTATGAATTTCCATGTCCAGATGCTATTTCTGACAATAATTTACAATTTTATCATAGCCCATAGTAAAAAGATGCTACATAGATATTTATACAGGTAGTTTATTTATCTTTAAAAAAACACTATTGTAACTTAATATTGTATTCTCTCTGCACTACCTCTTTTTGTGCCAAAGATATGAAAGATACTAATAGCCAAGTTTGGCTTCAGATTCCACAGCTTGCACAAGCAACAAAATGCATTTCTTGCATAAAATATAAGCAAGCAACAGAAGAGTAGAGGAACTGTAGTCTAGAATCAGAGTAAGAATTTTCTGGAGAACAAATATCTAAATAACAAATGTCCAGGTTTTATCATATCTTGGGTCATATCTTTAAGAGCTTTAAATTAAAATGAGTGCAGCACTACTGGAGTAGTCCCAGTGAGGATCTGTCTGTATCACAAAAGTAAAATCTATCGAAAGTTTCTGGATATTTGCTTTTGAAATGTTTAGCAGCGATTCTACAAACATACACTACGAGCAATGTTAACTAATGTATCATGACATTACAAAAGAAATGTAATTGGGAAAACATGTAGAAGCGAGGAAATTTCTGACAGGTTATTTTCCTCTGTGCTTTAGGTCTTTTATAAATTTATGTCTTCTGCTGCATAATTGTGTATCAGATTGATGTACTAAAAACTGGAGTAACATATCGGCAAATTGTGCCTGACTGATCTGGTTGTTTGATGGAGTGACTGCATCACTTAACAAGGGAAGACCAGCCATTAGTAATAGTCTTTACCTGGACTTCTTTCAGGCCTTTGACAGTCTCACATGATCTCTAAACTGGTGAGAGAGATGGATTTGAAGGGTGGATTATTCAGTGGATAAAGAATGGGCTGAGTGGCCTCAGCCAGAGACTTGCAGTCAGTGGTTGTATGTCCCAGTGGAGGCGGATAATTAGTTGTGTCCCTCTGGAGTCTGTCCTTGGGACAGTTAATGTTTAATGTCTTTATCAATAACAGACAGAAGGAATGAGTGGACCCTCCGCAAGTTTGTAGATGACAGCAAGGGGTCCAAAGGGACCTAGACAAGCTTGAGAAATGGGTCCACGTGAATCTAATTAATGTTCAGCAAGATCAAGTGCAAGATGATGCACCTGGGGCAGAGCAATCCCATACATAAATACAGACAGGGAGAAGAACTTATTGACTGCCTTGTTGTGTTTTGGGGCCTGTTTATTTCTGGAAATAGCCCACCTGAAGTCAGCTGGTCCCTGCAGCTGCCCCAGGTATGCAGCGGAGGGGGTGCGGGCGCTGCAGGGCCTTCCAGGGCACACGGAGCAGCTCCGGGGCACTCGCTGGGCCCAGCAGCACCCCGACCGTCCCCGTGCTCCTGCGGCACATCCAGCCCTTGGATTAGGCAGATGTCTGCAGAGGCATCGGCTCCTGGGAATTATTCCACCTGCTTTAATACCGCTGTGTGCTGTCAGGGCAAGGTAATGGCTCTCGCTCTGCAGCGAGGCTCCCTCCCTCCCTGCCTCCCTCTTTCCCCGTCAGATCGGGAAGCCAGGGAGAGATGCTCGGCCTGGTTTTGCTCCAGCTGCTTAGCAGTCTTGCAGAGAAGGTGGACAAAAAGCTTGACATGAGCCGGTAGTGTGCACTTGCAGCCCAGAAGGCCAGCTGCATCCTGGGCTGCATCAGAAGAAGTGTGGCCAGCAGGTCAAGGGAGGTGATTGTCCCCTCTAATCTGCCCTCATGATGCCACTCTTGGCGTACTGTATCCAGATCTGGGGGTCCCAGTATAAGAAAGACGTGGATCTGATTGAGTGCATCCAGAGGAGCACCACGAGGATGATTAGAGGACTAGAGAACATCTCCTATGAGGACAGGCTGAGAGAACTAGGGATATTCAGCCTGGAGAAGTCTCCAGAGAGATCTTATTGTGGCCTTTCAGTACTTAAAAGGGCCTTATAAAAAAAAGGTGGAAAGTGACTTTTTACATGGGCAGATAGTGATAGGGCAAGAGGGAATGGATTTAAACTAAAAGAGGGAAGATTTAGATTAGATGTTAGGAGGAAATTCTTCACTCAGAGGGTGGTGAGTCACTGGAACAGGTTGCCCAGGGAGGCTGTGGATGCCCCATTCCTGGAAGTGTTCAAGACGAGGTTGGATGGGGGCCTGGGCAACCTGATCTAGTGGGTGGCATCCCTGCCTGTGGTCGGGGGATTGGAATTAGATGATCTTTGAGGCCTGTTCCAACTCAAGACATTTGTTGATATTCTAGGATATCTATGAATATCATAGCACTTAATGTTGTCTATAACATTTTCAAAATATCAAAATCTTTTTTTTTTTTTTTTCAATGTGATTCTGTGCACATTTATTATTTCCTCTGATTTCTACTCTGATATAAAGTCTTAACCTAGCACTGTGGCTTTGTTGTTGGATCAGATATTTGGTGTATATTGAAGTATTACTTTCCAGTTTGTGCTCTATGATTTCTACTTGCACTGAAACTGATTTTGACTTCCGTAAGTTTTACACAACAATGTATCAGGTAATTATATAAAAAGATAAACATGTTTAACAGCACTTCTTGAGCTAACTTTTGCATTATTATATGCATCATTCTAAATATGCACCAGTGATATGCAGTAAAATGAATATTATTTCTCATTAATTCAGTTTTTTTTAAGTGAAATGTAAAGCAACCATTCTCACTATTTTTGACTTTATATATACTGTGTATTTTTTACAGTCATTTGCCTACACACATTAGACTTGATTAGTATGTTTCAACCATACATTATCCTTAATTATGTGAAAAAAAAAAATCACATATATATTTTCAGTTTGTGTGCTAAGAAAAAAGCAGATATAGAAGAAACATTCTTCTAATTTGCATGTGCTAATTTTCAGAATACTAATTCTATTTTCTAAACAACTAATTTAATATTTTGCTGAAGATGTGACATTAGTTCTAATTACTTACATTAAGTCATTTTCAGATGACAAGGTTTAATAATATTTCTTCTAGATCTGTTGAGAAAAGTTTAACTATAATGAATATCTTTGTGCATTGTTGATTAACCTCTGTTACATCAACATATGCTCAGTTTGTTCTTCATTTTACTCCCTCAGACACAGGACTTGTGTTTAATATCTCTTGTTTTACCTCGGTTGTTAATGAAAAACATTGGGTGTTCCCTTCACTATACTGAGTGCAAACTCACACACAAAAAAATATCATAGGTGAACTCCTTATGAACAATTCTAATTGCTTAGGAACAGTGTTTGAAAATCTCAAGTAATTTGCCATTATTATTATGAATAGCATAAACTGTAATTTTTCATAGTAATTAACTTGTGTCAGCACCATTATTTTTCATTAATTATAAATGAAAAAGCATGAAAGATTACCCATAGGAACAGATGTGTGAAATTGTCTCTAAGATTCTCTTCTAGCTTTTTTTCTTCTTTCCTCCAACAAATTATATTGAGAACAGGATCCAGCCATGCAATAATGCAGATCATCAAAACTGTCCAGGAGAGACTGGGGAAAAAAAAAAGAAAAAAAAAAAAAAAAAGGGACATTTAATAAGGTTGTTGTCTGTGAAGTCTAATATTTTAATGAAAAATGTAATTACTGGCAAATGAGGCAAACAGCACAAAATTTGAAACATTTCGTAGCTTACAGCTGTAAGAATTTAGGAAAACCAATCTGACAGTAAAGCTCAGTGTTTTATAATAAATGGAAAAGTCTAATTGCATTGTTTGAAGCAATATGTCTCAGTTGAACATAATTAAAGACAAGTTCATGAAATATTTCCTGGCTTCTTAAACATTTGTTTTGTTTTGTTTTGTTTGTTTTATGTTTGTTTTTGGTTTTGTTTTGTTTTGTTTTCAGTGAGGTCAGTGGAGAAGATGAAGGAAAATAAAGTTTACGTGTTTTCTCTGTCGTTTGCACATTTTCCACTCATCCCTTATGTTCACAGAATACACAACAGAAAAAGTCAATTTTGATTTCTAATGAGTTCAGCTGAATTAACATAAAGTTTTACAAAAGAATATACAAACTTCAATCCTGTATACTTTCACTTACTACTATATGAACATCTAAACTATTGATAACATCTGTTTTTTTTTTTTTTTTTCCGTATTATAAAAGAATGTTGGAAAGATTAAGGAGTTCATATGGATGTCATCTGGTCCATTTTCCTGCACAAAACAAAGTTAGAGAAAGTAGTAATTAAGGTTATCATACAGTTGAGTTTTGAATATATTCGAGGATGGGAATTGCACATTTCTGGGGAACCTGTGCCAGTACTTAACTTAAATTTTATAAATATCATACACAATTTATCATTAAAAACAATACAAACCAAAAATAACTGTAGATTATTGTAGAAGACACTGCTTAGAATATTTTTAGTAGTAATTAACTGGATACATTATTAAAGTTTTTCTTAATCTCTTGCAAAGAAAACAATGAAGAAAATAATGTTATAAGAATAATGGTAATATATTGCAGGTAGGTATGTATTTTCTTAGAATTTTAAAACTTCTATTAAAAATGAGATAATTTTTACAGCAATGCTTCATAGACTTACTACATATGTTTACCTAGAATCTAAACATAAGGTTAAGTTACTATATAGTCTATTTTAAAAATGCTGTAATTAGTAAAAAGAAATGGGTCAAGGCTATCATTACATATATATGCATTAATGAATATATATAATATATATGCATTAATATACATTAATGGATGTATATTTACATGTATAGTGAATGTGTATATGTCCCTGAATATATATAGAAAACATCTATATATTGAACTTATTGTCATTCTCCTAAGGGTAGAAAAGTTACAGCAGAAGTTCTTTGCAGCTTGGTAGTTTCTCTCTAAGAGCATTCAGTAGTGAATAACCTAAGTTAGAGCATGAAGGAGACAACTCTATGGAACTGGCTTTCTTTCCCAAAGCTTTTGACAATTTGGCACAAGGACTTACTGATACAGAAAAGCTTAAAACACTTTAATAAGATTTTCAGCCTTCCAGCTCTAAAATTTATGCTTGAAATAGATTGAAAGTAAACACTACAAAGTAAATATAATACATAGGTGACTAATTTTGCAATGTAGAGAACATTTCCTGTACAATATCCATTGTAACAAACTATCAGTCACTGTGTAGGATACTTTTCTTAGTGAAGCATTTTATAAAATTGTTTCAAGTATTTACACAATTCTTTTACAAAACATTAGTGTTTTATTTAGCTTCTGTTCTTCTGTTGTTGTTTCTTCAAGGGTTTTGAATAAAAAAGGCCAAAAATCTCATTAGTTGGAATATATGTTTGAAAATGGAGGCAAGATATGTCAGGGAATTTTCAATAAATCTGTGCAATATTCAAGATAAATGATCAGATCTCACAATTTGAGCTTCTCAAGGTTCACTGCCCTTTTTTGAAACATTGTGAATCTTATGAAACTCTTCACGTAAATAAAGAATCTTAAGTGGGAACTATTTCGAATATTTTTTTTTTGATTAAAAAAAAAGTTAATTTCAAAACTGAATAATAATTATCTTAGAAATTATATATTAATTGAGGAAAGAAAAAGTTTGTGAGGATTAAGAATAGCATTAAAGTATCACAATCTGTCTTTTCTATGTGATATAATAAGTGTTTTACTTCAATTTCCACCTGAATAACATTTCTTTCCCAAGATACATATTCACTTTAGGTTCAGAGATGTGCCTAATTTCCCTAAAGTAACTCCAATTATCAGATATCTTTTGACATGAAATAAAAATTCTTTCACTCCCAAAATTCTCAGTGTAAACCCATATGGGGAAATTCAGGAGACACATTGTAAGTCAGAACTGTGAGGAAGAAAACAGTGATGTAAAAGTTCTGATTGGGTAGAAACTGGAGGGGATGGTGCTCCTGATTACTCTGCAACATTTGCTGCCACGATTATTTTCCATCCTTCTGAGAAGATAAGTAGTAACAATTGATCTCTGAGTAGCCATGGACTCCTTCCATACATATGGAAATTTGTGAACTGTTGTATTAAGAAACGGTTGGAACAGTATAATGGTGTCTTAGATCACAGTTTCTATTCACCATGAAAACAAAAGCATTTTGTTCCTCCAAATCTCTCTTGTCAGTAAGAGGATAGAGTTTTCCTTAACTTTTGGTGATAATCATTTGAATCACATTCTAGGAGACAGCGAGTATACATGTTCATATGGCAAGACATGAAATACAGAGAAAAACAAATTTATTCATTAATCAGAACTACATGTAAAGTACAATTTTATGATCAAAGTAAGGAAAAGAAATTGTTACATTCTAAAAATGAGCCATCTTGCCTGCAACAAAATGACTAAATCCTGAAATCTGGAAGGACTGGAAACAAATATATTTGTAAATATAATTAACGTAAATGTTTTCTTTCAATGACAGATCACTTGCAGAGAGGAATCAAAGCAAAATAACTTGCTGATGGTTTTAATATAATACATGAGCTCTTAACTTAAGAATAGGAGCAAAAATACTAAGAAGAATGAAGAGTTCTTGGTTGTTAGTGTTTTGATCATGTAATGCTTTCCAGGTCAGTAAGAAGTCTCCAATCACATTGAGAATATTGAATCATGTTTTAATATTTAATCATTCATAAAGCAATAAAAAACTGAGAAACTAGAGATTTATTGTATTGTATATGCCGCAAGGCTTCCTAGTGTTTTCTAGCTGACCTACAATTTTCTTTACTACTCTTTATTCCAGTCAATCTCTTGTAAATAAACTGCATATTTTTATATTGATTTTTTTTGTTTATTATTTTATAGTCAACATTATTCAACACCAGAATGATGATGCAACAATAAAGAAATAGCTTTTCTGCATACAACTTCAGTATTATGTGATATACTATATTTTGTTTAAAAACGAGCAACATTACTGCAAAATCATTTGTGCTTTGAGTAAATTTGCTACAAAGAAACCAGAGTAGTATGACATCTATTCCTATTATTGCTTAAGTCTCAATTGCATCTGAGAACATTATGTAACCAAAAATTCTTACATAAATAGTACTATGAGGCAATCGGACAAATAATCACTTAGATAATGAGGAAATACATTGCAATTATGACATTATTATATGCTAAATAAGACTGTATCAAACAATTACAAAAATTAAAATCTCCCTACAAATACTACAAGGAAGAAATTTTTAAACATTGTATATCAACATTAAAATAATTAATTTGACCTTACGGTTGTGGTTGTAGTTCTGTTTGTTTAAACCCAGATAATCATATGTAACTATTGTGGTTTCTACTTGCTGAGAACTTGGGTTCTCAATAAATACATTCCCTTATTCATTCAGGAATTCCTTGCAAAAATAAGTTGATATTAATGATACTTCCTGATTCATTGTCAAGTTTTAATTTTCCCAGCTGACTGGGGGAAGGCTGGATCTAGCATCATCTATGTAGTCCATGTATATAAGGTCTAAATTTCCCAGCAGCCTTAATCAGGGCATTTAAAGAGGCTTTATAATCCTCATATTGATTATATTTAAATATATCAATTCTCTCATTGGACTTCATTTAATCAAAAGTCTTTTTTTTAAATACTTGCAATAAAAGAAACAGTGATGTGGAAATGATACAAATTCACTGAAGTTCTTGTGAGACATCCTCTATTTTGAAGTATATGTTTAGTTATCCTTTTTTTTTTTCCCCATTAAAATGTATGCCAAAACCATTCTAACATGTTCAAAATAGACCGATATTGTTTACTACCAATAAAGAATCCTTCTACTTCTAAAAGGAAATGTAAACTATAACCACATGCATCAGCTAGGGTTGTTAGGTGCACAGACATTATATACTGTATCTTGAGTTTTGAAAATTACTGTTGTATAATATTGCTCCTATTAACATAGTATTGTGTGCTAAATTTAATTCAGTGTTTCACAGTGCTGTAGAACATTTGAAAGCAGACAAAAAGGTATCAACTACTTATTTTTAACATGGTTTTGCTTTCTTTACTTGGACAAATGACTCACATTATTATTCTTAATTTATAAAGTCCCAAAGGAGTTACTACATTGTATTATCTGTAGCACAAATATATAAATAATAGCAATATATAAATAATAGCAAAAACAATTTGCTCTTCAAGTCTTTTTGAGCTGCAACGTTCTAGTATCCTAGTTTTTAATAAAAGGTATCTATCAGGGGAGAGCTACTGCTTACAGTCTCTGTGACCCTATATGTTTTTGTGGTCTTGATAGACCCATCTACCGGTAAAACTAATGCTAAACTAAACAGGTGAAAACAAATCCTAAACTTTTGATTTCTTTTGGAGCTAAGAAATTAGTGTAATGTCTCTACCTGTATAAAGAAACTTGGCATCAAGAAAGAAATGGAAAAATTTTGTTTGAAATTTTCAAAAATAAGAGAAAAAAAAAATGTCAGGAATAACTATTGGGGTGGGGGTGGGGGGGAGTAGCGGGCAGGGGGCTCTCCTTGTGAAAACATCTGTCCTCCCAAACAACGGCTATATGATCACGCAGCATGGCCCTTATTCAAGGATGTGGTAAAGCATCACTCGTAAGTGGGAAGTAGAGAGCAATTTCTTTCCTCTGTGCTTCCACATAGTCTTTCTTTCTTTTTTTTTTTTTCCCTTTTCTCTTTTCCACTTTCCTTTTTCACTTAAGTTAAATTATTTAATTAATAATAATTTTCCCTTAATAATTATTTTTCCTTTAATTAATTTATCCTTATCTCAACCTGTGAGTTGTTTCTTTTCTTTTTTCTTTTCTTTTCTTTTCTTTTCTTTTCTTTTCTTTTCTTTTCTTTTCTTTTCTTTTCTTTTCTTTTCTTTTCTTTTCTTTTCTTTTCTTTTCTTTTCTTTCTTTTCTTTTCTTTTCTTTTCTTTTCTTTTCTTTTCTTTTCTTTTCTTTTCTTTTCTTTTCTTTTCTTTTCTCTTTTCTTTTCTTTTCTTTTCTTTTCTTTTCTTTTCTTTTCTTTTCTTTTCTTTTCTTTTCTTTTCTTTTTTCTTTTCCTTTCTTTTCTTTTCCTTTCTTTTCTTTTCTTTTCTTTTCTTTTCTTTCTTTTCTTTTCTTTTCTTTTCTTTTCTTTTCTTTTCTTTTCTTTTCTTTTCTTTTTTCTTTTCTTCTGTACTCTTCTGAGAAGGGGGAGTGAGAGAGCAGTCATGGTGGAGTTCAGCTGCTTAGCAAGGTAAAACCACCACACACACCCCCTGCTGTGGGCAGGGGTGCCACCCACTAGATCAGGTCAGACAAGGCCCCATCTAGCCTGGCCTTGAATACTTCCAGGGATGGGGCATCCCCAGCTTCTCTTGGTAACCTGTTCCAGTGCCTCACTACCCTTAAACTGAATAATTTCCTACTAATGTCTAATCTAAATCTATTCTCTTCTAGTTTAAGACCAATCTCCCTTGTCCTGTCATTATCTACCTTAGTAAAGAGTCCCTCTCTGTCCTTTTTATAAGACCCCTTTAGGTACTGGAGTGTTGCAACGAGGTCTCCCTGGAGCCTTCTCTTCTCCAGGTTGAACAACTCCAACTCCCTCAGCCTTTCTTCATAGGAGAGTTGCTCTAGCCCTCTGATCATCTTTGTAGCCCACCTTTGGACTTGCTTTAACAGGTCCACATTTTTCTTGTGACGGGGCCCCCAAAGCTGGATGGTCCTGGAGCTGGAGCTCCTCTCCAGGTGGAGCCTCGCAAGGACAGAGTAGAGGGGAACAATCACCTCCCTTGACCTGCTGGTCACAACCCTTTTGATGCAGCCCAGGATGCAAGCATACACTGCTGGTTCATGTCAAGCTTTTTGTTCACCAGAACCACCAAGACCTAGAACAGACCCCTGAGGGACACTGCTCATCACCATTTTCCACCTGGACATAGAACCATTAACCATTAATTAGCTCTTTAGATGTGTCCATTGAGCCAATTCCTTATCCACCAGATGGTCCACCCATCAAATCCATCTCTCTCTAAGTTGGAGGCCAGTATGTCGTGTGGAACTCTGTCAAAAGCCTTACAGAAATCCAAGTAGATGACGTTGGTCAGTCTTCCCTTGTGGACTGATGCAGTCACTCCGTTGTAGAAGGCCACCTGATTGGTCAGGCAATATTTGCCCCTGGTGAAGCTATGATGGCGCTCTCAGATCACTTTGACCTTCATGTGCCTTAACATTGTCTTTGGGAGGATCCTTTCTATGATCTGGCCAGGCACAGAGGTGAGGCTCACTGATCTGTAGTTCCCTGGGTCCTCCTTTCTACCCTTTTAAAAAATGGGAGTGAAGTTTCCCTTTTTCCAGTCACTGGGGACTACGTTTGACTGCCAGGACTTTTCAAATATGATAGAGAGAAGTTTGGTAACTCCATCAGCCAGTTGCCTCAGGACCCTTGGATACATGTCATTAGGTCCCATAGACTTGTAGTTGTTAAATTGCATCAGGAGATCCTGAACTTTCTCTTCGCTTACAGTGGGAGGGGCTCTGCTCCCCCAGACCCCGCCTGGAGGTTCAGGGACTCGAGAGAAGTGGGAAGCCTTAACACCAGTGAAGACCAAGGCAAAGTTAAGTATCTGTTCCTTCTCCACATCTGTTACCAGTTCTCTGTCTTAATTTGTCAGAGGCGATATACTGTCCTCAGTCTTTCTTTTGCAGCCAATGTACCTGTAGAACCCCTTCTTCTTAATCTTTGCATCCCTTAGTTCTGTCAGTGCCTTGGCTTTTCTGATCCCATTCCTATGCATCTGGACAGTGTTTCTGTACAAATATACCTCTGTACATTTGAAGGAAGTTGTGGGATTGAGCAAAACTTATTACAGTATGTTTTAAGGGGACTGTGAAAACATGTAAAATTTATTACAGGGTGTTTAAGAGAAGAGCCAAAGTTGGGAAAAAAAAAAAAAAAAAGAGGAATTGAAGTGGACTGGGGAGGAAAATGAGAAGGAAGGGGGTTAAAAAGGGCAGGCTGTGAGCGGACATCCTGCTGGTCAGTCTGCTTTCTGTGCAAGACATTTACTAGATTACTGTAGTCTACTCTACCTTCTTGTTAAACCCTCCTTGCTGTTTTTGGAGTGAGCCTACAGTCTGTTCTGTATGTCTATGGGTGTGACTGACCAGTGAACTTCAATCTATATCAGCCAGCAAAGAGGAGGGATGCTGCACCTGGAAATAGCCAATGTCTGAACTGGTGACTGGGCAAGGGGTAACTCAGCACAGTAATCATACAGACTTTAAGTTGTTATGGAGGGATCAGTGAATATTTATGTGTGTGTGAATAAAGAGAAGGAAGATATATGTGTTTCAGTAGGAAACACCATCCAGAAAGAAGAAGTAGGACTGGACCAAACTGTCTGAGTTTAGGTTTCCCTGAATGCTGGTGAAATTCTGTGCTTTCTTCTGGTCTGTGCATGGCCATGGATGTGGTTACACCTCTGGGACTACTCCACCTTGCACACCAGAATAGCAGGAAGTATGGAAGTACACTGGGAGGATATCTCCCCTCTGTCCTAGTATCTGTCAGAGTTTTCTACTGTTAACCATTAATGTTTCTGATCTGTGGATGTCAACTTCTTCCCCAAAAGAAACTGATGTGTAAAGAGTTTTAGATTTAGTACAAAAGATCTTCCCTACTTTTATGTAGAAGTCTACCATGGATATTTCTAAACAGAAGGAAAAGTAGTAAAAAAAATGTAGAAGAATATGGAAACATTACTTCAAGACACCACAAGTAAAGTCACCATTAGTTGAATTGCCATTAGCAATAATTGTTTCTGAGATCAATTAAACGCATTTTAATTCCTTCTAACACTCCTTCTCCATCTTCTTAAACACTCTGGAAATTATTGAGTTCTGTTGACTTTAAATTCTACTTTAATTGTTGCTGCTTGAGATTGCTCCAAGTTCTCATGTAGTAGCAAATATGTGGTTATCAAAGTTTCTGAATACCTAACCCTGTTTTTCCAAATGAAGAGCAAAAAATATTTTTTTATATCCCATCTTTCATTGCATTTTGATTAATAATTTTAGTATACTCTTGTTATGTTGCAGTGATATATATATATATATGTATATATTTGGCTTGAGAGTGATATAATTCCTTTTGATTCTAATTGGTTGTAGTGTTGTCTTCAATAGTTCTATGTTTTCATTTTGTTTGCCTTGATTTCCAAGTTAACTGTTTGTTTACTGCTGTCATACATACCTGTCTGTTTTTGCTAATGGCGTTTACTCTTGTTAATTGAATGTTCCCAAGTAGCTGTAAACCCAGATATTTATTTTTATTTTCCACATTATTGTTTAATTACATTTTAGAACAGATCTCATACTTTGTTGCTAAAATGAAGACATGAATCATAGCCATTAATTGATTTCCATTATGTTTCTCCAAAGTTATCATGTTGGACTACACCAATTTTGTCTGTACAAATAACATAATAACCTGCCATCTGTAAAAATGAGTAAGCAATTAAAAATGTGGTGGAATCAAAACGGGTAGGAAAGACCTTCATCAAATTATTTTAATGACAGTATAATAAAAATCAGTTAGAAAAATAGTATAAAAGAAATCATTCTATTACATGCATTCAATACTTCGAAGACTGTTCTAATCCTTTTCTTAGCTAGCTGTCAGTTTTACCATCAAAGTTGTCATTCTACCCTCTGTTGAACTGTTCTCTTCATGATTAGAGACATCAAAATCTGGGTTCAGCTCTTTACCACATTGCTAAATTATACGCAATTTATTTAGCAGCTACTGTGTAATTAGTGTATCTTAATTTGAGCTATTGAGTTTCACATATAAGATTTATGATTGCAAGATCAATTTGCTAGCTAATTTCACCAGTAGGAATTTTGATTGTGGAAGATTAAAATAGCATTTTTAAATGACCATGGTAAAGAGGAGTGTATGAGTCCACCTCCAGTTTAAAGAAGCACACCTCTTTACACCTTACATTACACTATTTACATTTATACAGAAATATTTATAAGGCACTAGGGACAGAAGAAACCCACTGGTCAAAACCAGGAGAACTGATTCAGAGGATGTATTTCAGTATGTGTGCACACATTTATGTCAGCATCTGTACGCAATTTTCAGTAAATAAGTTTCTTACTTCCTAAGACTTGTTTATTTATCTATTTATTTATTTATTTATTTTCCAGAAGAATAGATCTCCATGCTAGCAACATATGGAAATGACAATGAAAACAAAATTACATTTAACAAAATACCTCAAGAAGTGCAACTTTGTGTTGAGAAGTTTTCTGCTTTTATAGAGACCTACAGGAAAGTTTTAAACAAATAATTTTTAGAGACTCTGTAACCTTCACAAGCTCCTGCATTGTGGAAATGACACATTTTAATGAACTTTTCTTCAAAACAGATAATGGGCTTTGGAGAGAACACTAATCAGTCCGTGCATTTTGGCTGTACCTATGGCCGATGAAGTTCTTGTAACAGCAGCCCTGTCTCTATAAGGAGAGAAAAAAAAAAAAAAAAAAAAAAAGTACATCAAATCTGAGTAGCAAGTGCAGGTTCATTATCCATTATCTAGTATTGTGCCTTTCCCTTCCAGGGTAGGGAACCAATTTATTTTTACCAAAGTTAAACTCTGAAGTTTGATACCTACATGAACTAAGCAATTGGTAGAAGCAATTAGAGGGAAAGTTGTACAGGCTACAATAATCTAATAATCAGAGAACAGAGAAAGGAACAGGGGAGGAGGAAAGTGGAAAAGAAAAGACAAAAACGAGCAAAATAATTAGCCCATGAAGTCCAGGAAGGGGATTAGTCTTACAGAGAGAAACATTTCTATGCAGACAAAAGGATTGTTTCCTTTACAAGCTGCCGATATTTAAACTTGCAGAAACATTTAGACCACATATCAGAATTCCCTTCTGGAGCATGTGCTGTATATGGTCCATTGCAGAGGACTCTGCAGCCGCTCCACAGTTTTTTGCAGAGAAGCCAGGACCAGGACAGAAAATTCCAACCTGCAGTTAGTTCCCCACCACCTCTTAAATCAAGCATATACATGCAAAGCTTTGTGCATCCAGGTACACAGACAATCCAGAAGAATCTAAAAGTTTTTTTTCCTAAATATTGTTTAAATATGCTTTTGTATTAATGCTTTAAATATGCTTTTTTATTAATTTTTTTTTGGGGGGTAACTCCATTGCCAAAAGGAGAAAAAAAAAAAAAAAAAGTAATTTCTCCCAGTTGGATTGTTGGATTTTGAATGAAGCATTTATTTTATTTATTCGTGCACACTGAACTTTTCTTCTATTAAGGGTAAGGGATACAAATGCATTTTGACTTTGTGCCTTTTTGAAAAAAAAACAAACATAAACAAACAAAATTTTTGAGTCATTTGGAATATGATCATTATAATGATATGTTTTAATATAAAATAATAATTATTTCTATTAATAATAATAATAAATCAGAGTGGGAAATTCTATAAAATCTGTTCAACACCATTATTAATTCGACATCAGACTTTATTAGGAGCGCATAGCCACAAGATGAGCAAAAAATGAAAATACTTGCATCTTAGTTCACAGAGTTAAGTACTTTTAAGTACTGGAGAATTCTAAAGACAGGATGGTTACTGACTAAATGAGACCAGACTTTTCCTCAGAGAAGCTTAAAATGGACACTTTACTCTCACTTCATCTAGTTCACAAACTGCATGGGAAATTAATAACACTGTTATCCTTCAAAAAGCAGGAAAAAAAAATAATCTCAAAACTAATGAAAGAAAAGATGTCAGACATCCAGGAAAACAAAAAGGTCTGAAAAAGTCATAGAAAGAGCAAACCTTGTCACTTTTCATAAAGATTGAAAATAGGTTAATAGCAGGCACCACTGCTGCTCTAAGTCTTGGATGACGTAAATTTTTTACGGTTAGACTTTTTTTTTTTTAATATTATTATTATTAATTTATTTTTTTTTGGTGGTAAACCAACAGATATTTCCACTGCATAAAATAGCACTGTACCAGAATGACATCAACATAGTTTCAGATTTTCTAGATATAAAGCAATACTAACATTTGACCACTACAATAGGAGCTTTGTAAAGAACCAAAACACGAAGGTACATTAAGTGGTAGATAAATCATGAATCCAGAGATGTTGTGGTACACAAATTAGCTCTTTCATTCCTCTCAGTGAGTTGTTAATTTTGAAATGCCATACCCTGTAACTATTTAATTATTGTTAACTTTCACCAGGAATAATTCATTATCAAAAAATTCTTATATCCATCTAAATAACAGAAATCCTCCTATGTCTGTTCCCTCCTATGTCTGTCTAATTAAACTTCAGATTCCACTCAGAAGACTATGCAGCTACTGTATGTAATATGTAATTCAACAAAAATATGAAGAAAGAGGAATCTTAAGATTTAATGGAATCAAATATTGCAAAGGCACAACCTCCACTATCAAAGTTTTTTCTGTCTGCAGGAGAAATTTGAGTCATTTGCAGTGGGCTGCTGCTGACTGCAGGGCTCATAACAAAGAATTCAGATTAGTTGTTTTGCTGCAGAAAACTTGAGGTCTTGATTGTAATGTGTGTTGACTACAGTACAAATAAATCTTTTCTATGATCATGACTAACACCTCTGTGGAAGTAAATATGCTAGATGGTGTTTATATCCTTGGCACAATATGAAGAGTGTGATTAAGATAAGATTCTCTGTGGGTAAGTAGAGCAAGAGAATTAAATATATATATATATATTTATTTATATTTTACAACTGGAGATGCAATAAACTACTTGCACACTAAAGTATTAAAGATTGTTATCAGTTTAACTTAACAGCAAAGAAAGTATATGCATTCCATACTTTTCTTATAGTAATCCTATTTAAAAGACCTTTTCTTCTCTTTCTGTGGTCTGTAAGGCACCTGCCACCTTGCCATCTAACACCTAACATCTAACACCTTTCCTGTTTACAAGAGGCACTATCACCTCTACCAGTTAGTGTAAAATAGCAGTGTTTATTTGTGATACATAAAAAATCCCAGCTTAAATCAACGAGGGCTTTTCCATTAAATTGGAAAAGAAGATCAAGATTTTAAACGTTACTTTCTGTATGTGCTCCCTGTCATGCTGTTTATCCTTTCCGGGCCCTGGTTTAAGATTGTTATGGTACTGTGTGGTGTAACGATGGCTTATGAAATGATGAGATTTCTGGTCATGACTCTAACCTGGTATTTGTACTCAGCACTGTCGTCGACTCTATACTTCGGAAACCATATCTCAGAAACTATTAGCAATTACACCTATTGCCTTTTTTCATCAGGGAGTCAATCTCTGGAGGGGACAGGGGAAGATATTTTCTCCTACCTGTTCACTCTCCCTTCCTCCTTCACCACCCTCTTATCCCCCGAGCTAGTTACGGTAGCTCTCCAAGATGTTGAATATCCTTGGGATACTCAGACCAGCATGTTCTTGTTGTTATGTCTCCTGAATGCGCTTCAGGTTTTGTTTAAGGTTAAACAACTACTTAGGAATCTCATCCGATCTGTCTTGAGGCGGGATGGTTGCGAGTGGCAGGGAGTGTGGGAGGATATGGGCAGGTTTCTAGAGCAGTGGGCACCTCCAGTGTTTTGGACATTCACCCCTGAACAACTGCAAAATCCTAAAAAACTGGTAGAATGCTTGAAAAAAAAGGTGTCATGACTCTGGCAGTTCCAAAGTGACACAAATCACTGTGGCGTGCTGGGGTCTGGCTTGTGCCTATTGAGCTGTAATTGATGCTACTATCAACCTAGTGACAGACCCTGCAGCCGTTCCAGCTCCAGCTCCCGCAGCCGTTCCAGCCCCACGTTGGGCGCCAAATGAACTGTTGTGGTTTAGCCCGGCTAGTAGCTAAACACCACACAGCCGTTCGCTCACCCTCCCCCCTCCCTCTCCGGGATGGGGGAGAGAAACGGGAAAGTGAAGCCTGTGAGTTGAGATAAAGACAGTTTATTAAGACATGGAAAATAATACCAATAATAATAATAATAATAGTATTAATAATAATAATGTGTACGAAATAAGTGATGCACAGTGCAATTGCTCACCACCCGTTGACCGATGCCCAGCCTATCCCCAAGCAGCCGCCCACCCCCCCCCCCCCCCCAGCTAGCCACCCCTATATATTGTTCAGCATGACGTCAGATGGTATGGAATACCCCTTTGGCCAGTTTGGGTCAGCTGTCCTGGGTCTGTCCCCTCCCAGCTCCTGCTGCATCCCTAGCCTGCTCACTAGCAGGACAGAGCGAGAAGCTGAAAAGTCCTTGGCTTGGTGTAAGCACTGCTCTACAACAATTAAAACATCAGCATGTTATCAGCGCTCTTCTCATCCTAATCCAAAACACAGCACCCTGCCAGCTACTAGGAGGAAAATTAACTCTGTCCTAACTGAAACCAGGACACATCCTCAGAAATATCTTACAGGAATGATATAACTAGGGATACAAGGATTACTTACCTGCTTATCTAATTTCTCAACTGGTCAGAACTGGTCTCAACTCAGAGATGACAATGAAGGCTTCTCCGAACTGTAAGCTTTAGAGTTACTTTCTGTAAACTTTAGGCAGGCCCTCTACATCCAGAATATATATCAGAATTCTAACTGATGGAATGGATACTGTTATATGTAATGTCCACTCAGAGTTGCACCAAATATGGAATAAATAACAGCCAGGAAATAAACATATGTAAAAAATGTTAAGATATAATCATGAATTTCAGATCCCTTATGTAATATCGAATTAATGTCATTGAAGCTAATATCTTTATCTTCCTGATACTGACTAGAATCAATATTCCCTTAAATAAAGATTTTATCCAATTATTATAGAGTATGATGTTATTGAGTGGTGAATACACAATGCTGTGATAGCACAGAGATGTCATATTTCCTTTGACTTTTGTACTAAACCACCTAATCTGACCATTATTGTTACCTTTAAATATGCATTATTAATTTAATTATCTTTTGTGAATTATTAGCCCTTATTTGGCTTATGTACTTCTATATTTATTTGGTCTTATTTGGTTTCTCTGTTTAATTTTCAGGATACTGAGGACCAGGAACTTTAGTTGCAGCACTTGATTCTTTTGTTGCTTACCTAGTACATATTCAGAATTACAAATGTCATGGCAATGATAAGAAACAGTCTTTACAATGACAAGTTATAGGCTGTAGGATATTTCACACAGGGTAATACTGAAAATTGGAATATGAAATGTACTAGCCAAGTTTTAATTTCAATCCACACTTAATTGTGTAGAATTGATGTGGGAAATCACAAAGTAACTTGTCAAGTGGAAAAGACAAGTAATTTAATAATTCAGGTCTCAGGTTTTAGATGTTTCATTTTTTAACATGCTTTTTATACCTTAGGAAAAATGTTCTATTACACTCAACCCAAAATAAAAGTAGGTTCCAGACATAAAACTTCACTTTTCTAAAATGTAATCTGTGAGGTTTCTAAAAAACATCAAATAGTTTTCTGAAAAAGGACAGCAGATTTTGTATCTAATACACTATTGGTCCAGATGTACTACAATGTTTTCTGTGCCCCTACATCCAGATATTATTTTTATCAGAGGGATCATAGGCAAAAAAAAAAAGCAAGAACCAATGCTAAGCAGCATAGAAAATTAACTGCATCTGTGGAGGAATTCAAGAAAGAGTCACTAGAAGGCTCAACACATAATTCAGAACAGAAAATTAAATTAAGTGTATGGTACTATATGTGTACAACTGGTGAAACACTTACTTGTGGTTAATGGATTTTTAAAGCCATAAGTATTTCCCTTTTTAATAAACTTACCAGAACATTTTGATTAGTGGAAAATTCATTACTAGTACAACAAGGGAACAACTGACTTTAAAACACAGCTGCTGCAGCCATGCTACATCTATTTGTATATCATAAGTACATTGGCAATGTTATAAATCTTTATAATAATCTTCTCCAAAACTTTCCACTCTGTAGTTATCACTGTTGTCAAAAGAGAATTAAATTAAACACCACATGATTTACAGATTAGGCTGGCTAGCCAGTTTCAATAAACAGGTCACAAGGTGTTGTTAATAGCCAACATCTGAAGATTTTCTGTTTATAACAAAGAATCAGTGGCTAGAGTCAGAGTTGATAAATGCTCATGTAAGACTGCATTAAAAATAAATAAATAAATAAATAAAAATTAAAAAAGAAGAAGAAGAAGTCAAGGAAGTTAAATATTAATAATAGTAAAGTCATCACGCTAAAGACATCCCAATAAATTTATCTGTTTCATAAGGAAAAAATTGGCAGTTATTCAAGCAAGATGTAATCAATATGGTTACTTACACTGCGAGGAAGACTGATAGAACATCGATTCCAATGAGAACAACTCTGCAATAATATAAAGGCAATGTCAATACAATAAGGAATTCTAAATCCATTTGGTTACAATAGGATCTTTCAGTGTATACTCTCACTCCTTGAGAAAAATGGTGGATGCTATTCCTTAATCACTATAGTTGGAAGAGAGTAACGAAGTAATGTTGGTCACACCATTATGTCTGTGCTATCTCTATTTCAGAGCTAATCATACGCATATTTTGAAAACATTTGAGCAACTGTATACATATATAGTTCCTATTAAAGTCAATTGGTAAAATTCAAAGCTGATTTTTTTTTTTCATTTGCATGAATATATGTATATATGTATATATATGTGCATGGGTTTCATCTATCAACAAACATTGATATTGTTTTCCTTTATGACTGGACTCATTTCTGTTAGAAAGGAATCAAAAACTCTGCATGAAAATACATCTAAGATATAGTTACAGTAAAATCAAATTAAAAATTATGATTTTATAAAGTTCCACATGTAATTATATACACTTAGTGTTATTAATTTGCTTAAACAAGTAATACCTTTGAAGATCCCTGATGGTATTCTGGCTGGATGTCAGCAGATGTAAAAAAAAAATAAAAAAAAATCACCTCCATGTAGATGTCTCTGATATTTGTGGTTGTCTAACTGTGTATGTAATGGCAACTGAAGACCACTGAAAGCTGCTTAACTGAGCAGTTAACCAGTATAAAAATAAACGTTTTTATAAAAGGTGTATTCTGAACCAGTAGGGATGGACAGACATGTTGACACTCAATAATGTTCTGACAGGAGGAAGGGTACGAGCTGGTAGTGTAGAATTATCCTCAAATATCTCTGACCAAAATGTGATTTAACTACATATATTGGTTAGCTCCTGTGTGAAGAGATTACTTACAATTTTATTTTTAATTCTTCAAGGACAATCTAGTGATAAAAGAGAGGAACAGCTTAAGCTGGAAATGTTACTTACTATTTAATCAAAGGGCTCCAATTTGCTCAGCCGGCTATATACACAAGCTTCTTTCAAGAGTAAGTGGCAAGGTATCTGTTAAATCTGTTCACATTTCTTGACATTCTGAGAGCTGCTGCCACTTGAAGGCAGACACGCTTTAAAATTAAATAACAATTGCAGAAGGTTTTCTCAACAAAACCACAGTGAGGTTACGGTTGAGATTTGCCCTGAATTTTATGTTGTCCTAAAACTTATTTTATTTATCTCTACTCAGAGATTAGTTATGCTCTTCTTTCTCTATTAATAAGGTAAAGTTTTTTACAAAGAATATTTTATAGGCCATATAGATACCAGTAATTCTGAGCTGAGAGAATATCACTGCTTAAATGTTATGTAGATAAATAAATATTAGTACTTGAAACATTAATTCTTAGAATTTCTTCCTGCCAACCATGACTTTTTAATTTCCACTATGTCCTGCACTGAAAGTGGAGTGGAGTTTAGTTGTCAGGGTGCTTGGTCAAGCATATGCTGATCAAAGTGCAAGTAAGCAGCTTGATCTGTGACAGAAATGTAGAGCTCCTAAGAAAAAACAAACTGATAACTAACAAATCAACTTGTGTTTTCCTATATATTCACAAAAACAAAACAAAACAAAACAAACAAACAAACAAAAAAGCAACTAAACTATTAGGTGAATCAACCCAGTCAGGAAGTTTATAAAAATTACATAAATCAGCCTGTGTGCCCTAGATACTGGAAATCCAACAAGAGAATTTTTGGGGCAAGTAAAATATTGGTAGCTTTTGCTTGGCACTGAATATTATTTTGTTTTTGGCCTTCTCATACAGTGTCAAAAAGCTATGTATACACAGTGTAGACATGTAGTTCAATGTGCTTTTTTTTTTTTTTTTAAAGTTAATTTTAAAAGGCAGTTTTTTAACACCCAAAATTTTCAAATTCCTGACATTTTACATTTAAAAATGTTTATTTAGGCAATCGGCTCCAGGGCAAGCGTGTTCAACACCAGAGCAGGGAATCGTGGCTTCTGGGGTTTTCCCTTCATTGAGGGTCCTTTTAGACAGCCAAGAGAGCCGACCGGCAGCCCTCATGAGGGTGACTGACATGGCTTGGGTGGAGCCAGGAGCACCCCTCCACTGTTGCACAAATGCAGTGACCAGGAGAATGGTGACCAGAGTGGGCAAATAGGGTATCAGACAAGGTGGGGGTGCAGTAGTATGCATAGCAGTGTGTGCAGGGAGGGCAAACAGGGTTGGTCATTTTGTATTCTGGGATCAGCAGAGGAAAGGCCTTCTACTGCAACAGAAATGGTGTCCACCTGCTGAACCTGCTGGCCTGAGGCTGAGACACAGGCAGGGGGGCCACAACCTGCCTGGGCAGACGCCTACACACAAACAGATCTCCCAAGGACCAAAAGAGCGGTCCAGACCCTCAGTTCTGGGGACCTCTAGTCTCTGGAATTCCCCTGAGGCCTGAAGACAGAGGAGGGTGTCATGGGTGCAAGTGTGCCCAGTTGGATGAGCTCTTCAGGCAGGTGGCTCAGTTGTGAGAAGAGCTCACCAGGCAGTGTAGAATTTAGGAATCTGAATAGGAGATTGACAAATGGTATTATACACTGACACAGTCTGAGCAAAAGCCATTCCTTAAGTCCAGACAAGGGTTAGGGAAACAAGCTTGTAGCCCTGAATGAGAACATTTGAAAGACTCACAGGACAAGGGAGAGTGGACCCTTGTCTCTGTCCAGAGCTGGAAGAATCTCCCCCTTGTCCCTGAATTTCCCCTGTGCAACAGATACAATGAACTAGGACAGGAGAGAGGAGACTCTGGAAGAACTAGTAAAGACCTCAGAAACCACAGGGAACTCAGGAACACAGGCCAACCACAGGGAACTCAAGAAGGCTGACCACATGAAGTTGGCTCAGTCTCCCACCTGAATCAAAATCAGTGCCACAATGAAGGCACAAAGGGTGGTAATCATCGGAGACACCCCTCTGAGAGGCACTGAGGCTCCCATTTGCCATCTGGACAATCTCTCCAGAAAGGTTTGCTGCCTGCCTGGGGCCTATATTCATTGTATTACGAAGAGGCTGCCAAGTCTGGTGGATCCCAAAGATTACCACCCCTTCCTGTTCTTTCAAGTAAGATCAAATGATGTTGCGACAAGGAAACTTTGCAATATCAAAAAAGATTTTATGTCTCTTGGAAAGATGTTGAAGGGATCAGGAGCACAAGTAGTTTCTCTTTTGTCCTCCCAGTTGGTAACTGGGACACAGGGAGAACGTGACTAATGGATTATGTGAATGGCTGCGAGGCTGGTGCCATGCCCAAGGTTTTGGGTTCTATGACCTTGGACGCACTTTTGAGAGACCGGGAATGCTGACACCAGATGGGGCACTGCTGACCAGGTGGGGCAAGAGTGTTCTGGGCTGGGTCTAAGCTGGCTGGGTTTATCAGGAGGGCTTTAAACTAAATGCGGTGGCAGAAGGGGATGCACCTCCGAGTGAAGAAAGCATACCTGAGAACACTATCACTATCAAAAGTAACAACAGAAAAATACTTGTGGACTGTCCCAGTGCAATCAAGAAAGGTTCTGGAAAGTGTGATATGACTGATAACCCAGCTGAAGTGCCTCTACACCAGTGCATGCAGCATAGGAAACAATCAGGAGGAGTTGGAAACCATGGTGCAATTAGACAAAGATGACCTTATTGCTATCATGGAAATGTGGCGGGATGGATCACATAACTGGAACACTGGAATAGAGGGCTAGAAGTTCTCCAGAAGGGATGGACAGGGAAGGAAGGCAGGGGGTGTTGTCCTCTGTGAGGACTTTTTCTTATTTTATTCTGGAAACAACAATTAACACCTCTTTCTGTGTATGAAGGTGAAGTGAATATCCTCAGCTACTGAAGGTATTTAAACTAGTCTCACTAGACAAGCTTAATAAACTACTTTAAAACTATCCTAATAACTCTTATTGACCATAAACACTGCTCCGTGTTCTGTAATGAGTTTTTTTTTTTTTTTTTTTTTGCAAACTAAGGTTTTGGATTCATGAATTCTGTGGAAGAAATGTTTCAGGGTGGAACTTTAGGAGTTACTTCTGTCTTTCTTATAGAGAACAGAGGGCTACAAAATCTTCAGGAGGGATAGACAGGGAAGGAAGGGAGGGGGTGTTGCCCTCTGTGGTAGGGAGTGGATTGATTGTGAAGAGCTGCATCTGAGAAACAGCAATGGACAGGTTGAGAGCTTGTGGGTTACATTTAAGGACTGGAGCAATAAAGGGCACTTTGTGGTTGGGGTTTACTACAGGCCACCCGATCAAGGGGAGCCTGTGGATGAGGCATTCTTGCATGTACTACAAGCAGTGTCACGCTTGCACACTCTCATCCTGATGGGGAACTTCAGCCACCTGGATGTCTGCAGGTAAAACTACACAGCAGGCTGTAAGCAATCCAGGAGATTCCTAGAGTACATTGAGGATAACTTCCTTGTCCAGGTATTAGACAAACCAACCATTATTGTGCCTGCTGCTCACCAATGCAGAAGAGCTCATTAAAGAGGTCAAGACTGGAGGCAGTCTGAGCTGCAGTGACCAGGCCCTGGTTGAGCTTGTGATCTCAAGGAATATGGCCTGGCAAAGAGCAAAGTCAGGACCCCGAAATTCCGGAGTGAACTTCCAGCTCTTTAAAGATTTAGGAACACTGTCCTTAGGGACAAACAGAGCTGGCAAGGGTGATTTTATTAGAGCACAAGAACTCTCCATCCCCATGTGTAAGAAAGCAAGCAAGGAGGGCAGACAAACAAGATGGCTGAGTAAGGACTTTCTGGTAAAACTGAAGTGCAGGAAGGAAATGCACAGGGATGGAAACGGGGACACATGGCCTGGGAATAGTACAGGGATGCTGTCTGGATGTGCAGGGAAGGGATCAGAAAAGGCGCGGATGGAACTGAGCTTGGCAGGGGATGCAGAGAATAACAGGAAGGGATCCTCTAGATACATTGCTCAGAAAAGAAAGGCCAAGGAGAGTGTACCCCCTCTGGTGGAAGAGAAGGGTGAACCAGTGATGACAGACATGGTGAAGGCTGAGGTACTCAGCAACTTCTTTACCTTAGTTTTCATTTCCGGTCAGGCTTCCCAAGTCTTTTGTTTCCCTGAACCCTGAGATGGAGGCTGGAGGAGCAAAGTCCCACCCACTGTAAATGAAGAGCAGATTTGAGACCATCTGATGAAACTAAACACGTACAAGTCTCTGGGGCCTGATGACATGCATCCAAGAGTCCTGAAGGAACTGGCTGATGTATTTGCCAAGCCTCTCTCCATAATATTTGAAAAGTCCTGGCAGTCAGGTGAAGTTTCTGGTGACTGGAAAAAGGGAAAAATCACTCCTACTTTAAAAAAAAGTTAGAAAGGAAGACCTGGGGAACTACAGATCAGTGAGCCTCACTTCTGTGCCTGGCAAGATCATGGAAAAGATCCTCCTGGAGGCAATGTTGAGGCACATGCAGGTCAAGGTGATCTGAGAGACACATCATGGCTTCACCAGGGGCAAATCTTGCCTGACCAACCTGGTGGCCTTCTACGACAGAGAGACTGCACCAGTTGACAAAGGAAGACTGACCAATGTAATCTACCTGGAATTCTGTAAGGCTTTTGACATGGTCCCGAATGACATCCAGGTCTCCAAATTGTAGAGATGTGGATTTAAATGGGTGAACTATTCAGGGGAATGAAGAGTTGGCTTGAAGGTCGCACCTAGAGAGTGGTGGACAATGGATCTATGTCCAAGTGGAGGCTGATGACAAGTGGTGTACTGTAGGGGTCTGTCCTGGGACAAGTACTGTTTAACATCTTCATTAATGACACAGACAGTGCGATAGAGTGCACCCTCAACAAATTTGCAGATGACACCAAACTGAGTGATGCAGTTGTTACTATAGAAAGTAAAGAGTGCCATCTAAAGGGACCAGGAAAATCTTGAGAATTGGGCCCATGCAAAACCTAATGAGGTTCAAACAAGTCCATGTGCAAGGTGATGCACCTAGATCAGAGCAGTCCCAGACATGAGTAGACTGGGAGAAGAATTCATTGAGAGCAGCCCTGGCAGAGAAGGACTTGGGGGTTCTGATGAACGAGAAGCTCAACATGAGCTGTCACTTTGTGATTGCAGCCTAGAAGGCCAACTGCATCCTGGGCTACAACAAAAGAAGAGTAGCCAGCAGGTCAAGGGAGGTGGATTGCCCCCCTCTGCTCAGCCCTGGTGAAGCCCCACTTGGTGTACTGTATCCAGGTCTGGAGCCCCCAGCACAACAAAGATGGTTAATCTGGAAGAACGGGTCCAGAAGAGGGCCACAAAGAGGATCAAGAGGCTGGCCTCTTCTACAAAGATAGGCTGAGAGAGCTGGAGCTGTTCAGCCTAAGAAGAGAAGGCTCTGGAGCGACCTCATGGTGGCTTTGCAGTACTTAAAGGGGACTTATAAAAAAAGATGAAGAGTGACACTTTTCTCAGTCAGTTAATAACAGAACAAGGGGGGATGATTTTAAACTAATAGAGGGGAGATTTAGATTAGATGTTAGGAGGAAATTTTTCACTCAGAGGGGTGGTGAGGACTGGGAACAGGCTGCCAGGAAAAGCTATGGATGTCCCATCCCTGGAGGTGTTCAAGGCCAGGCTGGATGGGGCCTTGGCCAACCTGATCTAGTGGATGGCATCCCTGCCTATGGCAGGCGGGATGGAGTTAGGTGACCTTTAAGGTCCCTGTCAACCATTCTATGAACCTGTGATTCTATGATTCATGTTTCTCCATGAAGATATACCAAACAGTGGAAGTGTGTCACAAATAAGAAGTTTATAGCTCTCTCAGCCTCATCACAATTGCAAAAATTTACATTTTACTGGGCCAATTATGTCTATTGTATGACCGGGTGCTGAAAGGAGCCATCTCCGTGTGCAAATGCCAATTTTTTGGGGGGTCTGAGCAAAGTGAGAAAAATTCAAAACAGGGATGGGCAGGTCCCGAGCTTAAAGCCATGAGTTCTGTGAAAAAATTCAAAGAAAAGTCATCCATGGCCTCAAATGGGTTTAAATTGTTATTTGGGGACAGCCTGGATCTCACAAAAGCTCCAGGCAGCAACTTCTGAAAAGTTCAAACTTTAGCATTTGCTTCATGGAAAAATGTGAACCTGTCAGAAGTTAACCGGGGCAGGGCATTTTGCAAATTTTTTGAGAAAGTTGTCATTTTGCTAATGAAAAGTACATGCCTTTTGATTATCTAAGAAGCATTGTGTCATTTTTGAAGGATATATTTCCAAAACTCATGGGCAACTGTAAGAGAAACTGTTTAGGAACTGCAGATCTCACAAAGGTTTTTCTTAAATGGAGCTATCTGACTCTACAAATTCTTTTTAACCATTGAACCCAGGTGCTTTTCCAGAAGAAAAAAAACCTTGCTTGTCTGATTGCAACAGACAAACACTATTGTAGGAAGGCAGTATTTTTTTTCAAGCATGAGTTACAGTGATAAACAAAAAAATATCCACCCTGGCTTTTCAGAAAGTACTTCTGATCTTCTACTTCTGTTGGAACCAAAGCTAAATGGTTCATTACCCTGAGAGAACTGCTATGTAAAATCCAGGTGAATTATTATGTTCATTTTACAGCATTTTCAGTATCAAATCTTATGAGTTAGCACTGTCCTAGGCTGTGTTGCATGTTGAATTTCTGTAAAGTACTGTGAAGGATGTGTCCGATATGCATCAAAAAGACTTGCATAATTAGAAGGTTTGAAATTTTAAAAGATCTTACCTTAGGTACTCAAACCTAACAATGGCCAGAAAACATTGGGCACTATTCAGCAGGTCTAGCTGAAAGAACAATGTCTTACTGGCTCAACTGCTGAGGAAGCTGTGATTTTAAAGTAGGGACCTGCATTCTGCTTTAAAAGTTTGGGTTGTTGTTGAATCCAACCTGGCCATTTTGTTTGAGCTGACTTTGAAAGTCATTTGTAACAAATGTCTGGGTAGCAGAAAGTGCTTTTTCACAGGACCATGTTTTCCTTCTGTGTCCAGCCTAACTAAAAGTAACCTCTGATAAGTGTCACAGTTCTGTTAGAAACACAAATGCTGGTTGAAGCAGGATGAGAAAGCATGGAGAGCATCCATTTCTCTGGCCTGTTTTAAAGGGATCAGACTGTGGAAAAAATCTTGGACATCCACAGATAAGAAAGAGAATTCTTTTGATCCTGGATTCCCTTTGGGTCATTGAGAAGCCTATTTAGAGATGCATAAAGCATGCTTTCCAAAAAAGAACTAGAAAGCAAAAATACTTTGTAGCATAAAGTGACCACTAGAGCCACCATGCTTTTGAAATAGGATCCACTGGAAAGACAAGCTTTCAATGATCTGGGAAGGAAGATCTGCAAAAACTGATTAAGCATGATCTGCCAAAAGGCAGAATGACTATGAAAAAGAAGTAAATCATGGGGCAAGAATCAAATGAGAAAAGTAAGATCAGACAATCTGATTAAAGCTCATTAATAGAATTCAGATTATTTTTTTTCTGGAAAAATATTAGCTGAAAAGTGTTGACTTATTAAAAGGTGCAAAAATAATACAGGAAATGCCAGATTAGCTGATTTCTTCACAGAATCGTCTAGGTTGGAAGAGACCTCCAAGATCACCTAGTCCAACCTCTGACCTAACACTAACAAGTCCTCCACTAAACCATATCACTAAGGACTCTACATCTAAACGTCTTTTAAAGACCTCCAGGGATGGTGACTCAACCACTTCCCTGGGCAGCCCATTCCAATGCCTAACAACCCTTTCAGTAAAGAAGTTCTTCCTAATATCCAACCTAAACCTCCCCTGGCGCAACTTTAGCCCATCCCCCTCGTCCTGTCACCAGGCACGTGGGAGAATAGACCAACCCCCACCTCGCTACAGCCTCCTTTAAGGTACCTGTAGAGAGCGATAAGGTCGCCCCTGAGCCTCCTCTTCTCCAGGCTGAACAACCCAGCTCCCTCAGCCGCTCCTCGTAAGACTTGTTCTCCAGACCCCTCACCAGCTTCGTTGCCCTTCTCTGGACTCTCTCGAGCACCTCCATGTCCTTCTTGTAGCGAGGGGCCCAAAACTGAACACAGTACTCGAGGTGCGGCCTCACCAGAGCCGAGTACAGGGGGACAATCACTTCCCTAGACCTGCTGGCCACACTGCTTCTTATACAAGCCAGGATGCTGTTGGCCTTCTTGGCCACCTGAGCACACTGCTGGCTCATATTCAGCCGACTATCAACCAGTACTCCCAGGTCCTTCTCTGCCAGGCAGCTTTCCAACACTCATCTCCCAGCCTGTAGCGCTGCTTGGGGTTGTTGCGCCCCAGGTGCAGGACCCGGCACTTGGCCTTGTTGAACTTCATACAGTTGACCTCAGCCCATCGGTCCAGCCTATCCAGATCCTCCTGCAGCCTTCCTACCCTCGAGCAGATCGACACACGCACCTAACTTGGTGTCATCTGCAAACTTACTGAGGGTGCACTCGATCCCCTCATCCAGATCATCGATAAAGATATTAAAGAGGACTGGCCCCAGTACTGAGCCCTGGGGGACTCCACTAGTGACCGGCCTCCAACTGGATTTGACTCCATTCACCACAACTCTTTGGGCCCGGCTATCCAGCCAGTTTTCCATGAGCTGGCACTGAGGTCAAACTACCAGGCCTATAGTTTCCCGGGTCTACCCTCCGGCCCTTCTTGTAGATGGGCGTCACATTTGCTAGCCGCCAGTCGACTGGGACCTCCCCCGATAGCCAGGACTGCCGATAAATGATGGAAAGCGGCTTGGCCAGCTCCTCCGCCAGTTCTCTCAGTACCCTCGGGTGGATCCCATCCGGCCCCATCGACTTGCGCACATCCAAGTGCTGTAGCAGGTCGCCAACCATTTCCTCGTGGATAGCACGAGGCCACATCTGATGCCCCCCATGTCTTCCACCAGCTCAGGTACCTGGGTATCCAGAGAACAACAGGTACCTAGCTGGAAAGCCCTGCCTTTTGAGTCTTTGAAAGACCTCCAGAGGCAAAGGGGCAGAAATGGTGATTAAGCACCTTAGCCCTCATCTTAGAGGAATTTACTAAAGGTTCCCTCCATCCAGTAGGTGGAGATTTCCCCTTAGTTTCCAAGTAGTAAAAATGGACCAGGATTGAGATTCAAAGAAAATGTTTCCATTTATATAAATCATGAGATTCTTTAACGGCAGTAGCCAGGTGAGCTCCAGAGAGCTTTGGCCTTTCTAATTTGACCTTGCCAGGCCTCGCACATCCTTGTATAATCCTCTTTTCAGCCCGCCCTTTTCAAAGATTATAAACCCTTTTTTCTATCTAAGCACAAGCCGCAACTCTCTGTTGAGCCAGCCGGTCTCTTCCACGGAAAGCTCGTCTTTGGGCACGTGGGGACGGACCGCTCCTGTGCCAGCTAAGATTTCCTTCTTGAGGAGCGCCCAGCCTTCTTGGACTGGCCTCTGGCCCTTCAGAACCTCCTCAAGGGACTCCTAGGCCAACCAGTGTCCTGAGCAGCTCTCAGCCCTCCGGAAGTCCAAGACAGCAGTTTTTGGTCTCTTCCTGGCCTGGAAAGAAGAAGAGAAGAAATTTGCCTAATTTAATGAATGTGATTATTTGCTGTATCAAACTGCAGTGGTCAATCAGCAGGGGTCTTGCATAATCAAAAAGCCAAGTTCATGAAAACCCCTAGCAGGATCTTGAATGCTTGTTCCATGAAACCATCCTTCTCAGTTTGTGAAGAGGGGCAGTCAGCAGGAATATACTGGAACGCATCAGACTGGTTCAGAAAACCAGCTGTAGGAAGCTATCTTCCACGCTCTCAGAAACCTCCTAGACTGCTTTCTCTGTGCCTGTTGTGCTTTCAATATTCACTTGGGAAGTTGAAGTCCCCCACGAGGACAAGGCTCATGACGATTTTGCAAATTTTGCCACTGTTGGCCTATAAATTCTCTCTTCAAAGTCAGAAAATCCTGGTTGGTGGCAGGAAACTGAATAACAGATTTCCCGACCAGGATGCTAAGCTGAACCTGTTTTCCTGCCTTTGACCTGATCCTAACCCAGGGAATAGGCCAACAAGGCACTATCATTCCCAGCCTGGAGTTCTTTAGAAGATTCTCTAATGCAACAGCAGAAAGTAGACTGTGCTTCCATTTTATGGCAGATAGCCAGGCATTGCATCACTCCAGCTTGTCCTGACTCAGATTTTCAGGCTCTGATATAGGCAAACACATAAACAGGCATGCAGCACTCAGTCCTGCTGGAGAGCTTAAACTAGCTCATGATTGAGCATTTTTCATCAGGAAGACCTTGGAACCATTGAACTGGTGAAAATATAGCTAGCCTTGTTTCCCCCAGGGCTTGTCAGTGAACAGGAGCTGGATTTTATTTTGTGGATGAGCAGTGTGCCTGGTCTGCCTAGTAAAGCTTCTCTGAATCCCCGGAAGCTAGATTTTGGTCTGGAGGATGTTTACCACTTCACATGTTCTAGGGACCTCTGGGAAATCAGGTGGTTCTCTACTCTGTGGCGAGGCCAGAAAAGGGGACCAGTTCTCTAATTTGTGAGGACCAGCCGGAACAGACTTTGAGCTGCTCAGGAAGCTGGTTGGCCGAGTCCCTTGGGAGGCCTGAAGGGCAGAGTGGAGTCCAGGAAGGCTCGCTTCCCCCGTCAAGAACCAAAAATCTTAACAGTACTGCTCCCTCCGTCCCCACGTCCCAAAGACGACTTATAGCGTTGGAAGAAGACCTGGCTTCTTCAGTTGTTGGCTTCTTTTCAAAAGAGGGTTTATTTGTTCAGGAGGACTCAAGGAAACAGATGTGCAGGGAAAAACTAGCCAAGGGGGGAAAATGTCATGTTCTCTGTCCAGCAGGAGGCTGTTCTTCTGTGCAAAGCACGAGGCCGGCGTAAAAGATGGATGGCTCTTATCCTGGACAACAAAAAAAAATGTTTTAAAATATATCAAAACAAAAAGGAGGACTAAGGAGAATGTCCAGCCTTTACTGGATGCAGGGGGAAAATTAGGACTAAAAGGATCTGGCAGGAAAAGGCTGAGGTTAAAGACTTAAAAATCCTTCTTTGCCTCAGTCTTTAGCGGCAAGACCAGTGCTCTGGATACTCATCCTGACTGGTGGAAGGGGATGGGGAGCAGGATGTGGCCCTGCGAGGTCACTATCCACTCAGGAAAAAGGTTGAGACCTGCTACAGGAGCACTTGCCTCAGCAAGTCGATGGGGCCGGAGTGGGATCACCCGAGGGTACTGAGGAAGGGGCCAGGAGGAGCTGGCCAAGCCGCTTTCCATCATTGGTTTGCACCTGTCCAACTATCCTGGAGCCCCAGTCGATGGGAGGTAGCCTGAGTGTACTGAGCCCTGGCGGAGCAAATAGGCCTGTTAGTTTGACCTCAGTGCCAGGGAAGCTCATGGAGCAGATTATCTTGAGGGTCATCACGCGGCACTTGCAGGGCAACCAGGCGATCAGGCCCAGTCAGCATGGGTTTATGAAAGGCAGGTCCTGCTTGACGAACCTGATCTCCTTCTATGACAAAGTGACGCGCTTGGTGGATGAGGGAAGGCTGTGGATGTGGTCTACCTTGACTTCAGTAAGGCTTTTGACACCGTTTCCCACAACATTCTCCTCAAGAAACTGGCTGCTCGGGCTTGGACTGGCGTACGCTTCGTTGGGTTAGAAACTGGCTGGATAGCCGGGCCCAAAGAGTTGTGGTGAATGGAGTCAAATCCAGTTGGAGGCCGGTCACTAGTGGAGTCCCCCAGGGCTCAGTACTGGGGCCAGTTCCTCTTTAATATCTTTATCGATGATCTGGATGAGGGGATCGAGTGCACCCTCAGTAAGTTTGCAGATGACACCAAGTTAGGTGCGTGTGTCGATCTGCTCGAGGGTAGGAAGGCTCTGCAGGAGGATCTGGATAGGCTGGACCGATGGGCTGAGGCAACTGTATGAAGTTCAACAAGGCCAAGTGCCGGGTCCTGCACCTGGGGCGCAACAACCCCAAGCAGCGCTACAGGCTGGGAGATGAGTGGTTGGAAAGCTGCCTGGCAGAGAAGGACCTGGGAGTATTGGTTGATAGTCGGCTGAATATGAGCCAGCAGTGTGCTCAGGTGGCCAAGAAGGCCAACAGCATCCTGGCTTGTATAAGAAGCAGTGTGGCCAGCAGGTCTAGGGAAGTGATTGTCCCCCTGTACTCGGCTCTGGTGAGGCCGCACCTCGAGTACTGTGTTCAGTTTTGGGCCCCTCGCTACAGAAGGACATGGAGGTGCTCGAGAGAGTCCAGAGAAGGGCAACGAAGCTGGTGAGGGGTCTGGAGAACAAGTCTTACGAGGAGCGGCTGAGGGAGCTGGGGTTGTTCAGCCTGGAGAAGAGGAGGCTCAGGGGAGACCTTATCGCTCTCTACAGGTACCTTAAAGGAGGCTGTAGCGAGGTGGGGGTTGGTCTGTTCTCCCACGTGCCTGGTGACAGGACGAGGGGGAATGGGCTAAAGTTGCGCCAGGGGAGGTTTAGGTTGGATATTAGGAAGAACTTCTTTACTGAAAGGGTTGTTAGGCATTGGAATGGGCTGCCCAGGGAAGTGGTTGAGTCACCATCCCTGGAGGTCTTTAAAAGACGTTTAGATGTAGAGCTTAGTGATATGGTTTAGTGGAGGGACTTGTTAGTGTTAGGTCAGAGGTTGGACTCTAAAAGCTAGATAAAAATTAATTTAAAGAGTTATTAACAGTCCTGTTTAATGCAAAATTTTCAGAGTCCTACATTTCCTCTTAGCTGAGTCCTGCATTACATGAAGCATTAAAGCAAAAT
This sequence comes from Cygnus atratus, assembly GCF_013377495.2. Lineage (NCBI taxonomy): Eukaryota > Metazoa > Chordata > Aves > Anseriformes > Anatidae > Cygnus > Cygnus atratus. The sequence continues at coordinate 58,898,551 of NC_066396.1, read as the reverse complement.
TCTGTATACTTTTTCTCTCATGATGATGTGTGTAAATACCATGCATTAAGCATTCTGCCTTTTGGAAAGAAAGATATTTCGTGAAGTCTTCTGGCTTTCTTGAATTCATGGAAAGCTTGTCCATTAGTCCATGGAAGTTGACGAGCATGTTGGCCTAAATGTGGATGCCTTTGCATGCTTCCTGATTGCGTTGCTTTGGGAAGTTCTTTTATTTAACGCTTTCTGACTCTTCTCTGCTTGCTCTTCTCTCTGAAGAGGGTTAGTAGAAATCAGGCTTTAGGTCTGTGCTCTTTCTTTCTCTGTGTGAGGAAGTTGAACTGATTTCAAAGTTAACTGCTCTCCCTTTGAAAAAAGCTTTTGCTGAAGGGAGTGCTCTCCATGCTTTCTAACTTGTATGGTTGCTTCGAATGTCCTTAAATTTATTGTAGAGAAAATGCAGGTTTTAGACCTGTTCAAAACTGCAGGAGGGTTATATTTCAAAAGTTTTATGCCTGGTAAACCATGGAGTTCACTGTGGCTGAATTTGTTAATGCTTTTCCCCTTTTGTAAGGTACTACATTGGTAAAATGAAATTGACACTTAGTTAGCCTTTGCCAGCTGCTACATTTTGTCTGCTGTTCAGCTTTACCTGGTGCAGAGGACAGGGAGACAGTTTTTCAAGCCTTGTGTTTGATAATTGCTAACAGAAGATCCAAATAAAAAGGTGCATATAAGAAGTTTGATATATTGTGCCCCAAAGATGCAGCAAAAATCAGGACACATGGTTCTTACTTTATGTCCATTTATTCTGCAGCATAACTCTTAAACCTAGGCTTTTCAGTGCACATAGAGAAATCGATAGCTTCATGAGCTGGGGGAAGGAAGCTGCAACAATAGAGTGGCTACATTTTTCTGATCTCTTGAGGAAGGTTTTTTCAGGGTTTGTGGTTCCAACAGAATGTGTTGAAGATGAACCAGAAGGGAGGGAATCCAGCCACGGTGTGTTTTTTTTTTTATGATTATGATTCCAAAACTGTTGGAAAATCAACTTATCACTGAAGGTGGAAATGACAAGCTCTCAGCTGTTTTTCCCCAGTTGGGCCAGCTTCTGTAGACCTTTGTGGCTGCTTGGATCCTTTACAGTTTCCATGCATTGTTCATTGCAAGGTAATAGATGGTTCTCTTCAGGCAGCTCTTTTTTTACTTTTTTATGCCGCTTGCAGGAGGCCAGCAGCGCCTTCCAAAAGGATTCTGCAGTTGCCAGAAACGGTTCAGAGCTGCAGGCATTCTATTCTGGCAGGCTTTCATAAAAGACTTTCCCCTAAATGCATTCACAAAACAAAATAAATCCAGCAGGAGATGTTTGTATTTTTCTTTCCGCCCCAAAGGCACTTTAACTTTCATTTCCATGATAAACTTCTCATCCCCCAATGACTTCTCAAAAGTCCCCAGGTAGTCTTGCACTGAATTGAGGTGAACCGCCAATAGCTGGTATTCCAGGAAGACATATTTTAAAACCAATTGGGCTCGCAGGCAGCGGGAGAAGGGCTGCGTTCAGCTCCCGGCCTCAAAATCTTCCAAAAAAAAGAATAAGTGCAGGCAGAGGCTTTGCAGGTTGAACAGTTTTTTTCTTCAGGGGCCTAAAAGATGGCTGCAGCATTAGGAATGTCAGTAGGTGAGGCCCTTTTTAAATTTTGCTCAAGTTTAGGAACCAGAAAGCAGTTTCAATGCCGGCAAAAGCTGGTCTCCAGATTAAGCTAGGCCTTTGCATCCTTCCAAGTGACCCTTTTCCTGCAGCCAGGAAAGTCCAATAAAATTCTGGCTCCAAGCGTTTACAAGCTTAATGGCTTTCTGTCGGAAAGCATCACTTTCCCGAACTCTATGTATCATGAGAAATGCTCTGATTTCTGGAAAGTAGTTCCCTAAATGGAGGGGGTTGCACTCCCTGCCCGGGGAACCTTCGTGGAGCCATTATGCTGAAGAAAGTAATTGATAACTCTCCCATACATTCGCTGCTGCTGCTGTCCCTTGCCCAAAAGGCTGCTGGCCCTGGGGCCTCCCTGCTGTCGTCGGACCAGGGCACATGCCATCTGATGTGCCCGCGGCAAACCAGATTTGCATAGGTGTCCTCTTTCCGGCAGCCCAGACGTGGACAACTCCAGGCAGATGCAAAAGTATGCAGGGCTCCATAAAGCTGTATTGGACAGGACAAGCAGAACTGGGGCACGTGTCCTTAGGCATTCCTCCTCTGGTCTGCTTTGGAAAAGGCTCATGGCAAGCCTTTTTGTGGCAATGTGCAGAATCCTCAATGGAGCAGGCATTTTATCAGTTGGCCTGGGGTCTTTAGCAGATTGACTCAAAGCTGTGAAGAGTCCTATTGGGCCCCAATTAAGGCTTCACCTCGATGCCTTGCGTGTCGCTTCTGGATCTTTGCTGGCTCGCAGAAGTGACACCAGCAGGTTTACTGCAGATAAGGATGAAGAAAAATTGTAGCAGAAAGGAATCAAGCTTTCTAGGTTCAAACCAATTTCTAGAGTAAAAGTAGTCAGAGAATGTTCTGTGTATGGATTGCAAACAGTTGCCGAGAATGGCAAATTGCTTTATGTAGGTTTACTATGTCAAAATCAATTATACAGATGCCTGGATGAAATTCAATTCTACAGATGTGGAGAACATTACCGAAACTAATTCTGGATCCTCGATGGCTCGGCAAAAACGTGCAATATAGAACGGCTTTGCGTTGCACTCCTAAAGTCACACCTCCGCCTCTCTCTGTCCTTCCAACTAATTAGGACCTCGAGCTTTTAATAACAAAAAGTCCAGCTTGACAAAAGCAGTTGCAAGAAACCTGTGCAGGGCATTTAAAGACTCCAGCTTCAGGGGTCATAGGGTGAATCAAAAGGGTACTCAAGGTGAAACCTGATGGCAGCACTTTTGATGTTGTTCTCACACAGTATTTGAGTTTTTTACAAAATCTAATACCTTTAGGGCTGAAACTGAATGAAAAAAGGTGGCCACACTCTTGGGTTCGGTTTGAACTTCAATGTTTTTTTTTTCTTAATTAGCCTGATTTAAAGTCCTCCTTTAATGCTTTATCTGTTTCAGCATGGAGCAGTAGATCTCACATCAGATTTTTTGCAACAGTCAGGTGAAAATTGTCCAAGATGCTGGTAAATCAGGGGCACAATTAGACCCTGGTTGATGACTTTTTCAAGTATGAACTCAAAAAAGGTAAAAGTATAAATGCAATTAAGCCTGCAACTGCAGCGGCAACTGCTGGCCAGTCCAGCTGGTTGTACTGAAAGTGTAAGGTCCTAAGTTGAAAAGTATTTAAAATAAATGAGAGATAGCACAGATTGTGGCAAAGGCAACGCAAAAGCCTTCTTGTTGACCCATTCAGTAGCCATCGATGTTTGGTAATGTTTTCAGATCTCTAGACATCTTCTTGCATTCATCAGGTCCTAAGCAATGTCTTTAATCAGCTACATGAAGTAAACCTATCACAAGCAGATTTGCCATTCTAAAAGGCAATGTTTTGCAATTCATACACAGATGTTTAGAAACTGCTACAGTACTCTAGACAATTGAATTGAACCTAGAAAGTGATGCTCTTTTGCTGCTACAATGCTTCCTAATGATATCTGCAGATAAGTTTTGATGCTGGTGTCACGCATCTGCATTCAAGAAAAAACAGCAATTAGACACCACACCTGTCTGCCAGCATCTGAAAATGTTTTGCCGGACCCGCAGCATAGTGCTGAAGAACCCCAGTGCCTTCAAATAAGTTTGCTCCACGTTTTGCCGGTGGCCAACAGGCATCCATGAGCCTCCGGCCAAGCAGCAAAAGACATCTAGATTTCAGGCTGACATGGAAGCACAGTGCCCCATCTTTGGACAGCTGTCCAAATTTCATGCCTTGATCACCCCTGCAGGCACTGTACCATCTCTGCCTGGAGTGTGCCAGGTCATGGGCTTCGGAAGAGACACTCGTAAATGAAAGCTTTTTTTTGGCACATCGATGGCATCCTAGCTCTGGTCCGACTTTAACGCTATTTCAGAAGATTCTCTTCTGCAAATCGCAACGCCTGAAGATTTGGGCGGCTTCAGTCAGCAGCATTTCAGCAAGTTCAGAGGAAACCCTCCAGCTACCGCTCCCGCAGCGTCTGAAACCAGGATATTGCAAATCCTCCATGGGAGGAAGGGGACTTCTTAGGAAACTTCTCCTGGCACGCTGGGTGACATGAGCTTCTGCGGAAGCAAGTCCCAAAACTGCCCAGCAGGAACGACATTGAGGGACACGTTAATCCTGCAATTCAGGGTTCAGGCAGGAGGAGCCTGTGGCCATGATTTCGCGGGCCGGCAGGCCTAAAGTTCACGCCTGAGCAACATTCATCAACCTGCAGCATCCCTGCTAACCTGGGGACAGCTGTGGGGTGGCAGCCACAATTACCCTCAGAGAATAAATTACAAATTTCTGGGCCCCTGCAAAGCCTTTGCCTGCACTTATTCTGCTGCATGGTCTGAAGGGTAAGAATACAGCTGAATGCAGCCCTCTCCCGCTTCCATTAATTTTTTTTACAGGCATACAAAATGTAAACAATTTTTGGGATCCAGTGTCATTTCTCCATATTTCAGCTTACTGTTTCTGCAATTAAAAGGCTTGTTCTGTTTTCCTCAATCGGTCAACGGGTGGTGAGCAATTGCATTGTGCATCACTTTGTACACATTATTACTATTATTATTATTATTATTATTATTATTGTTATTATTTTCCCTGTCTTAATAAACTGTCCTTATCTCAACTCACAGGCTTCACTTTCCCGTTTCTCTCCCCCATCCCGGAGAGGGAGGGGGGAGGGTGAGCGAACGGCTGTGTGGTGTTTGGCTGCCAGCCGGGCTAAACCACAACACAACTGCATGTTTATGAGCATAAATTTGCCTTAATTGGTAGTACTGAAACTTGTGAGATTCACATTGTTGGACTGTTAAAAATCAATGGTTATAAATCACTTATAGATTAAGTGAACAGAAGAGTAGAATGAGTGGTGTTCTATCTCAAATGTTGTACTAATTAATTCTGAGACATAGAAAAGTCTGATGTAAATAATGTGAATGTGTCTTCATGTTATAATATGCATGACAAGCACTAGATGAAGTATCTATTGAATGATGCTGCTATTCTTAAAAATATTCTTCAGTTTTCTAATAGACCTTGGCTTCAATTTTCTAGTAGAACCTACAGGAACTGGACACCAAATATTGTAAGAGTTAAAGATGGCATGTTCCCCAGACTAGAAATTTCTTGATTAAGTATGTTATATTTGAAAACCAAACTATTAATAAACATAATAATAATTAAAAAAAAAAAAAAAGGTTTGATTAGCAGTCTTAGAAACTACTTAGTGCTGAAGTAGGTAGGACAAACAATAAATACATAAATGGATAAACAAATGACAACTATACTAGATTCCATGAATGAAAAAAAAAAAAAAAAGGATATATATATATATCTAAATATATATATATATGTAAATACATATATATATAAACCAGAAGGAGAACCTTGAAAGCAAGTGATACGAAGGAAAGAAAAAAGCAATAGTAAAATTTGAACAGTAGAAATTCCTAAGTAAAATAAATAGATAATGATAATAATGATAATATTAAGAAGAAGAAGAAGAAATAACTCAATTACCTTTAGTGTTAAGAGAAATAAATTCACTGACATCAACATGCTTAGTCACAAGTCAATCCTTCAACCAGACTGAATACAGGAAAAAAAAATAGAACATGTGGTAATTAATAAATCTTCAGTGATGGGGAGCAAATGATAGGAAATACCTGCTTCCAAGTTCATAAGAAAAATATTTACTTGCTTTTCACTGCTCAGCTGAAACTATCAAAAAGTTGATCCTGTCTTTTTTTTTCATCTCACTACTCATTATTTTTTACTAGTTCTGCCCACGTAAAGCAAGAGTGATAACTTAATCACAGAATCACAGAATCATCTAGGTTGGAAGAGACCTCCAAGATCATCTAGTCCAACCTCTGACCTAACACTAACAAGTCCTTCACTAAACCATATCACTAAGGACTACATCTAATGTCTCTTAAAGACCTCCAGGGATGGTGACTCAACCACTTCCCTGGGCAGCCCATTACAATGCCTAACAACCCTTTCAGTAATGAAGTTCTTCCTAATATCCAACCTAAACCTCCCCTGGTGCAACTTTAGCCCATTCCCCCTCATCCTGTCACCAGGCATGTGGGAGAATAGACCAACCCCCACCTCGCTACAGCCTCCTTTAAGGTACCTACAGAGAGTGATAAGGTCCCCCCTGAGCCTCCTCTTCTCCAGGCTGAACAAGCCCAGCTCCCTCAGCCGCTCCTCGTAAGACTTGTTCTCCAGACCCCTCACCATTTTGTCGCCCTTCTCTGGACTCTCTCGAGCACCTCCATGTCCTTCTTGTAGCAAGGGGCCCAAAACCTGAATGCAGTACTCGAGGTGTGGCCTCACCAGAGCCGAGTACAGGGGGACAATCACTTCCCTAGACCTGCTGGCCACACTGCTTCTTATACAGGCCAGGATGCTGTTGGCCTTCTCGGCCACCTGAGCACACTGCTGGCTCATATTCAGCCGACTATCAACCAATACTCCCAGGTCCTTCTCGGCCAGGCAGCTTTCCAACCACTCATCTCCCAGCCTGTAGCGCTGCTTGGGGTTGTTGTGCCCAGGTGCAGGACCTGGCCTTGCCCTTGTTGAACTTCATACAGTGGACCTCAGCCCATCGGTTCAGCCTGTCCAGATCCTCCTGCAGAGCCTTCCTACCCTCGAGCAGATCGATACATGCACCTAACTTGGTGTCGTCTGCAAACTTACTGAGGGTGCACTCGATCCCCTCATCCAGGTCATCGATAAAGATATTAAATAGAACTGGCCCCAGTACTGAGCCCTGGGGGACTCCACTAGTGACCGCCTCCAACTGGATGTGGCTCCATTCACCACAACTCTTTGGGCCTGGCTATCCAGCCAGTTTTAACCCAACGAAAACATACACCAGTCCAAGCCACGAGCAGCCTGTTTCTTGACGAGAATGTTGTGGGAAACAGTGTCAAAAGCCTTACTGAAATCAAGGTAGACCACATCCACAGCCTTTCCCTCACCCACTAAGCGTGTCCACTTTGTCATAAAAGGAGATCAGGTTCGTCAAGCAGGACCTGCCCTTCATAAACCCATGCTGACTGGGCCCGATCGCCTGCTTGCTCTGCCAGTGCTGTGTGATGACCCTCAAGATAATCTGCTCCATGAGCTTCCCTGGCACTGACGTCAAACTAACAGGCCTATAGTTCCCCGGGTCTACCCTCCAGCCCTTCTTGTAGATGGGCTTCACATTTCCTAGCTGCCAGTCGACTGGGACCTCCCCTGATGGCCAGGACTGTTGATAAATGATGGAAAGCGGCTTGGCCAGCTCCTCCACCAGTTCCCTCAGTACACTCGGGTAGATCCCATCTGGCCCCATCGACTTGTGTACATCCAAGTGCTGTAGCAGGTCGCCAACCATTTCCTCGTGGATATTGAGGGCCACATCCTGTTCCCCATCCCCTTCCACCAGCTCAGGGTACTGGCTATCCAGAGAACAACTGGTTTTGTCGCTAAAGACTGATGCAAAGTAGGCATTAAGCACCTCAGCTTTTTCCTTATCCCTTGTAACTAAGTTTCCCCCCGCATCCAGTAAAGGACGTAAAGACTCCTTAGTCTTCCTTTTGGAGTTGATGTATTTGTAAAAACTTTTTTTGTTATCTTTAACGGCAGTAGCCAGATTGAGCTCCAGATGAGATTTGGACCTTCTAATTTTGTCCCTGCACAGCCTTGCAACATCCTTATAGTCCTCGTGAGTGGCCTGCCCTCTTTTCCAAAGATTATAAACCCTCTTTTTTCTCCTAAGCTCGAACCACAACTCTCTGTTCAGCCAGGCTGGTCTTCTTCTGTGCCGGCTTGTCTTTGGGCAAGTGGGAACAGACCGCTCCTGAGCCATTAAGATTTCCTTCTTGAAGAGTGCCTAGCCTTCCTGGACTCCTCTGCCCTTCAGAACTGCCTCCCAAGGGACTCTGCCAACCAGTGTCCTGAACAGCTCAAAGTCAGCCCTCCGGAAGTCCAAGACAGCGGTTTTACTGGTCCCCTTCCTGACTTCGCCAAGAATAGAGAATTCTACCATTTCCTGGTCACTCTGCCCAAGACAGCTCCCGACCACCACATCTCCCACCAGTCCGTCACTGTTTGTGAACAGAAGGTCTAGCAGGGCACCTCCCCTGGTAGGCTCTCTAACCAGCTGTGTCAGGAAGCTATCTTCCACGCTCTCCAGAAACCTCTTAGACTGCTTTCTCTGGGCTGTGTTGTGCTTCCAGGATATGTCTGGGAAGTTGAAGTCCCCACGAGAACAAGCGCTGACGATTTCGCGGCTTCTGCCAGCAACCTGTAGAACTCCTCATCAGTCTCCTCATCCTGGTTCGGCGGTCTATAACAGACCCCCACCAGGATGCTTGCCTTGCTGGCATTCCCTCTGATCCTAACCCATAGGGACTCAACCTTATCATTCCCAGCCTCAAGTTCCACAAACATCAAAACACTCTCTAATATAGAGAGCCACACCACCACCCCTTCTGTGCTGCCTGTCCCTTCTGAAAAGCCTATAGCCAGACATTGCAGCACTCCAGTCATGAGAGTGGTCCCACCACGTTTCCGTGATGGCAACCAAGTCATAGCCTGCCTGCTGCACGATGGCTTCCAGCTCCTCTTGTTTGTTACCCATGCTGCGTGCATTAGTGTAGATGCACTTCAGTTGGGCCATTGCCTTCTTCCCTGGCTTTGCCATTGTTCCCCCTGGTACAGCTCCAACAAGCCTTATTCCAGCCCCATCCCCCTTCTTTCCTAGTTTAAAGCCCTCGCAAAGAGCCCTGTCAGCTCCTGGGCTAGGGTCCGTTTTCCCCTTAGAGACAGGTGGGACGTGTCTGCGGTCACCAGGCCGGGTGCCGAGTAAAGTGCCCCACGGTCAAAAAAAAAAAACAAATTTCTGTGTTGGCACCAGCCTCTGAGCCACGTGTTAATTAGGTGGGCTTTCCGTGTCCTCTCGGTACCCCTCCCTGCCACTGCAGGGATAGTCGAAAACACCACCTGTACTCCCGCTCCATCCACTAACTGTCCCAGTCCCCTAAAGTCCTGTTTGATAGCCTTCAGGCTTCTCTCTTCAATATCATCACCGCCAGCCTGGACTATCAAAAGAGGGTAGCAGTCAGAGGGGCGAACCAGGTTGGGAAGCTTTCTGGCAACATCCCTGACCCTGGCCCCAGGGAGGCAGCAGACTTCCCTATGTGTAGGGTCAGGTTGACAAATAGGGCCCTCTGTCCCCCTGAGAAGGGAGTCGCCTACAACGATTACCCTTCTGTCTTTCTTGGTGGAGGCAGTCTTGAGGTGTGGAGTTGACCTCCTCGCCCTAGGTATCCACCTGGGTAGACCTTCTACCTCATCTTCACCCACCGGTCTCTCAAGCTCTAGGACCTCAAACCTGTTGTGTACGTACACCTGGGAAGGTGGGGGTGGTAGGGGGGGTCATCGCCTGCCCAGGAAAATGAATAGTATGTCAATATTTAGAAGAGGTAAATTAACCTGGGTAATAGGCCTGCCAGACTGATATCGATCCTGAAGAAAATCATGCAACATCTGGTACAGGGTTTTGACTAAAAAAGAATTAAAGGGGAGTTAATATAATCAATGTCAATTAACAGGGACTTATGAAAAGTCTTTTCACTTCAATTTAGTATCTCTTTTAAATATGACTCAAATTTGGGGGACACACATCATCTCTTTGATTTGGTATCATTGCATTTAATGCAGTGAGGAGAGTACAGACTCCCTGTGGTATGTACTGCATGGAATAAAACCTGGTTAGCGGTATTTCTGGAAGGATTCATTGGGATTTGATTCTTGATACAACACTAATTATTAACATTTTTACTGTAAAATTTATATGTAACAATGAGTCATTCATTAAATCGGAAATAAATCACTGACACAAACAGAACCCCCCTTAAAGTGGTTGAATTACAGTAGGGCAGATGTGAATTAAGCTGCCTAAACAAAAAAAATGTATCATGTACTAACAGAATGGAAAATCATTCAGAGGGGGACTGATTCAAGAATAATAATAATAATAATAATAATAATAATAATAATAATAAAAATACTAGTTATTCAACTGAAATATACACTTAGTTAGTATCCCTGTAGCCAACAACCTTGCCAGTGAATGAATGAAGCCTTTTCCATTGGGAAATAATCTAATTGAAGTAGAATGTTTATTATCTCTGTGTCATGTACGTATTTGGCATGGATATGACTGGAATACTGAGTCCAGTTATGGTGTCTGTACTGTACTCTTATTTATTTATTTATTTATTTATTTATTTTCAGGAATGACAGGGAAATATTCAGAATGTCAAAGAAAAGTCAAAGACATTATAAGTGCTGAAATAAACTCATTAGAGCTGTCTACCAAAAACGTTTGTAGCATTTATTTCACTTCTTTATAATTAATTTTATATATGGATAGCAGTGTATATTTGTATATTTTCTACATTTTATTTCCTACTAGCCCCAGTTCCTACCTTCTACTCTTTACCACCAACTTGTCTTTCTTTCATATTGTCATATAGTTAATAACAAACTTGAAAGAAGCTTGCTCTATTTAGCTTACCAAATAAAATATTATAGGTGACAGGATCAAGTTTATAGGAGTCTATAGGAAAAGAAGTCCTAGGAAAAGAAGTCTGATTAATAAAGTGTTCTTCAGTGTGAGGGAAAAGATGTAATTCCTGAAAACTCAATCTACATGAATTCAGGCAAAAAATAGGGCAAAGTTTTTCATGTTGATAGTAATCAAATACTGGGACAATGTAGCAAGACTTTAAAAGATTTCCATTACTGGAAATTTTCAAATCGATATTCAATGTGTTTTTCTATTTCTGTCACATCCCTGGAATTGTTCAAGGTTAGGATGGATTGGGCTTTGAGCAACCTCAAAATAGTGGGAGGTGTCCCAGACCATGGCACGGTTATTGGAATTAGATGATCTTTAAGGTCTCTTCCAACCTAAACCATTCTATGATTCTAAGAAGGTCAGTGTCATGGTCTTTAGCTGGATTAGCTGAATTCATCTAGGTTCATGCTTGGGGAATGCTTAATTCATGAAGGAACTGTGCAGTCATCATGCTCAGTGTTTTAATCTTTCTGCATTGTCTAATCACTATGTGCAACAGATATAGCCTGTCTGTCGAACAGACTCACCAGTGATGTTTATATGAAGTAGAAGGTTCATCTCAGAGAGGTGAGATTTGAATGTATAGAAATTTTAGCTCCCAAGACTTATAGTTTATCTTCAATGAAGCAATAAACAATTTAAATAATCATTAAGAAAGGAATATGCTTCTAATCATGCATACGTACTAGAAGGCCTCGGCTCACGGAGGAGTTCAGAAATTAATTCTGTCTTTGCTTTACCAGCATCTGCATGACAAGACAGAATGGCTTTAACATTCTTTAACTGAACAAATCAAAATGCCATCACTGTAGGTTGTTGTTATGATCATTTGTCTGCTATTGTTAATTAACTGTGTATGTGTTAGAGAAAACTGCTAGTATGATCTTTAATTAATCAACCAATTCAATATGGAAGTGTCATAGAACATAAATGGGTGCAAGATAGGAGAGTATGGATCATTTCTTTCTATGGAGTGTTTGCCTTTCTGGTCTACAAAAGACATTCCAGTGACAGAAAGCAGATTTTCTTTGTGCTTATTTGATATAGTTAAAAATGAGGAATCAACATTCTATTCCATCCAACTCATTAGTGGGAGCTCTTACCCATTAGTGAGTGGTGCTTGGGTGTGTGTTTGGTTGGGGGTTATGAAATATTCATAGCTTGGAATCTGCAATGGGACACACTAAATCTTTATACATCAAGAAAGGCAGAACAGTAGAAAAACAGTTTTCCTCTACAACACAGTCAAACAAGACTATCTGCTCTGATACAAGCTGTGGCATGCATATACCCAGCACAGTGGAGTGCAAAGTCTCCAGACTGAGCAGCAGTGAAATCTCCATATATACAAATACAAATTACAACGCACTACCTAGAAAATAAAGGTACAGACTTGATCCATAAAATAGAACTGCCCTTATCAGAAGACTTCTATACTTCAGGTAGTCTTGTAAGCACAATGCAACATCCCACTTAGTGCCTGTTCTACTACCACTTCTCATACAGGCATTTTTGCATTAGGTTGGTTCTTATACTGTGCTTCATTGTTTGATTTCATTTCTTCCTAGTGAGAAAATTCTCTGAGCATCTGGATTTGTTTGTTTTATGTATTGAATCTTTTTGCCTATTTTAATAATCAATTTCAAGAAGAATGTAAGTGTTTAATTATAGAACATATGATAGTTATGAACACAGAAAATGATTATTTATCTCACTTTATCCTAAAGTTACACAAATAATTATAGTACATTTTTTCTGTTTATCTAACATGTAATTAAATCTTTACAGATTATTGTATGTACATATCTATAATACATTCATAACAAATATCAAAACAAAACTACAGTTAATGGATGTTCACACCATAATAATTATATTTGCTTTATTTGATATATACTTAAACTGAATGCATTTGCAATCACGTACTCTTCAAACAGATTAACTCTTGCTTCTATAGTCCTCTTCTGAAATCTTCAGGGTGAAGCTTCACAGATGCACTGAGAAAGCTGGCACTTTATTATTATTTCCTTCCAAAGGGGTGAAAAGAGCATTTTAACCTTGTGGAATAATTGCCTAAGGTTATTTGAAATTAAACCGATATTCGCATTTTAAAGAAAAGGTAGAGCATTGAAGAAGCATCCAGGGTGGAGTGTAGTGATTGAGAGGGCAGGGCTTTTTTTCTGGCATCAAGGCCACTCAAGGCAGCTGAGGGAGCCGCCAGGGTCCAGCAGCCCTCCTGAGGGAGGCTGACGAGTGCCCCCTCCCTGGCCGTACAAAGGCAGCCCCTCAGCAGCATGAGCAACCAGGAGCGTGGCGACCATGGTAGGCAAACAGGGCGTGGCGTGTCAGTTAGGGCGGAGTGCGGCAGTTTGTGTGGCAGTTTGAGCAAGGAGGGCACCCTCACCACTCTTTCCAATGGTCTTTCCCAAAGGTGGTTGTAACATGTTCGTGAAGAGCCCAGCTATAATATCCACCAGGCAGAAAACCATGGCCTTCGCATCTCTTGCGGCCTCTCCAGCTACAGTTACTGACGTGGCTACCCAGACAGAGGTTTCAGGAGAACATGCAGCTGTCCAGGTCTTGGGATGCAGGGTGTGCCCAAGTCTTCTGTTGGTATCTGACAGCAGCAGGGGTGGGTATACCTGTGGGAGGTGTGCCCAGGTCAAAGAATTGCTCAGCTTGGTGGCGGAGCTTTGGGAGGAGGTAAGTAGGCTGAGGAGCATCAGGAAGTCAGAGAGGGAAATTGACTGGTGGAAGCATACTCTACCCTCCCTGAGACAGACTCATGAGCCTGCCACAACACAAGTAACAAAGGTTCCTCTATCCCACCAGGCAGCTGCTACACAGAAGACAAAAGTTCCCCCATCCCGACAGGCAGTAGAAGGGGACCTAGGCCAAGGCGGGAGGAATGGAAGTAGGTTTCTGATCAGAGTTGTAGGTGAGCCCTCACCCTGCCCACCTCACCTTCCCATCTACCCTTTTATAACACGTATGTGACTCTAGAACATGACAGTCAAAACAACGATGTAGACGAAAACGCATTCCAGTTGGAAGGGTTGCCTAAGGCAAGGCAATCTACCCCCCGCATCACTACACCTCCTGTCAAGAAAGAAAGAAATGTTATTGTCAGGGGGGACTCCCTTCTGAAAGGGACCGAGGGCCTGATATGCCAATCTGACCCAGCCCACAGGGAAGTCTGCTGCCTCCCTGGGGCTCGGGTAAGAGTCATTGCCAGGAAAGTCACTCACCTGGTACGGTCCACCGACTACTACCTACTACTGCTTTTTCAGGCTGGTAATGATGAAGTAGCAAGGAGGAGTCCAAGAGCGATCCAAAGGGACTGTAGGGCTTTGCGGCGACTGTTTAAAGGATCAGGGGCACAGGTTGTGTTTGCTTCTGTACTTCTGATAGAAGGGATCGATGTTGACGGGCAGACTCATCTCATCAATATATGGCTTCGAGACTGGTGCAACCTGAAGAACTTTGGGTTTGTTGATCATGGGAAGGTCTATGCAATACCAGGCCTGCTGGCACCTGATGGCATGCGCCTCTCTCAGAGGGGAAAAAGGATTTTTTGCCCAGGAGTTAGTGGGGTTGATAGATAGAGCTTTAAACTAGAGTCAAAAGGAGAAAGGGATAAAACCAGGCCTGCCAGTGACAAGCTAAGGGATGGCGCGCTAGAATCAGAGGGAGTGTGTGCTAGTGAGGTCCTTCGGTCTGCTCTACAAGGTGCTGCATACGAGGTGCATTTGAAGTGCTTCTACACAAACGCACACAGTATGAGGAATAAAACGGATGAGCTAGAAGCCTTGGCCCAGTCCCACAGCTACAACATCATCGGAATAAGCGAAACCTGGTGGGAAGAGTCCTGTGGCTGGTTTGTTGCAATAGGTGGTTACAGGCTCCTCAGGAGGGACAGACAGGGCAGGCGAGGCAGTGGGGTGACACTGTAAGTGAAGGAGGGGCTGGACTGTGTGGAACTTGAAGTTGGCAATGGAAAAGTTGAGAGCCTCTGGATAAGGATTAAGGGACAAACAAATAAAGAGGATATCATTGTGGGAACCTATTATAGACCACCTGGACAGGATGATGACACTGACAACTTATTCTTTGCAGAACTAAGAGATACCTCGAGATCAACTCCCCTTGTCTTTATGGAGGACTTCAACTTGCCAGACATCAACTGGGATTACCACACGGCCAACACGAGTAGGTCCAGGAGATTCCTGAACCCCTTGGTGATATCTTTTTGATGCAGGTGCTAAGGGAGCCAACTAGGAAAGGTGCCCTCCTAGATCTGTTGCTGGAGAACAGAGAGGGTCTTGTGGGGGACGTGGCAATTGACTTGGTCATAGTGACCATGAAGTGGGTGAGTTTAAATTTTTTGGTGACAGGAGGAAAACTGTACCAAAACTTGAGCCCTGGATATGAAGAGAGCAGACTTCAGGCTGCTCAGGGAACTAGTTAACCAGGTTCCCTGGGAAACTTCTTTTCAAGGCGTTGGCATCCATCCATGCTGGTCAATCTTGAAGCACTGCCCCCTAAAAGCACAGGATCAGGCAATTCCAAAATATCAGAAGTCAAGCAGGTGGGGCAGAAGGCCGGCTTGGCTGACCAGGGATCTTCTACTGGAGCTTAGGCTCAAAAAGAAAGTTTATGTCTACTGGAAGCAGGGTCAGGCAACGTGGAAGGATTACTGGGACGCTGTTTGAATTTGTAGGGAGAAAATTTGTGTGGCCAAAGCCCAACTAGAGTTGAAGCTGAACAGGTCTGTGGGAATTTTTTTTATTTTTTATTTTTTAAATATGTGAACAGAAAAAGGAGAACCAAAGAAAACATAGGTCCGCTACTAGATGGGGAAAGTCACCTCACAGACCAGGACATAGGCAAAGCAGAGACTTTTAATTCCTTCTTCACCTCTGTCTTCAACACTGATGATTGGCTTCAGGATCCAGGGTGCCCTGAGCTGGAGGACCATGATGGTGGGAATGACAAAATCCCAACCGACCCTGAACATATTTGGGATTTGCTGCTCCACCTGGATCCAAACAAGTCCATGGGTCTGAATGGGATTCATCCCAGGGTGCTTAAAGAGCTGGCTGACGTCATCTCGGGACCTCTCTCAATTATTTTTCAATGATCTTGGGAACCTGGAGAGCTCCCAGTAGACTGGAAGCTGGCAAATGTTGTGCCAACTTTCAAGAGGGGTAAGAAAGAAGACCCTGGTAATTACAGGCTTGTCAGTTTCACATCAGTGCCTGGTAAAATTATGGAGAAAGTGATCCTTGAAGTGATTGAAGCGCACCTGGGGGACAACGAAGTCATTGGTTCCAGCCAACATGGGTTCATGAGGGGTAGGTCTTGCCTAACAAATTTGATTTCCTTTTATGATAAGATCACCCATCTAATCGATCAAGGGAAACTAGCTGATGTGATCTTTTTGGACTTCAGCAATGCTTTTGACATCATTTCCCATAGGATCCTACTGGACAAAATGTCCAGCATACAGCTAAACAAAAACATCATATGATGGGTGAGCAATTGGCTGACGGGCAGGGCTCAAAGGGTTGTGGTAAATGGGGACACATCTGGCTGGCGGATGGTCACTAGTGGGGTCTCTCAAGGCTCCATTTTAGGGCCAGTCCTCTTCGATGTTTCTGTAAACAATTTGGATGTAGGACTAGAAGGTGTTTTGAGCAAATTTGCTGAGGACACTAAACTTGGAGGAGTTGTGGACTCTGTCAAGGGTGGAAAGGCCTTGCAGCCAGATCTGGACAGATTGGAGAGCTGGGCGATTACCAACCACATGAAGTTTAACAAAAGCAAGTGCCGGGTCCTGCACCTGGGATGGGGCAACCCTGGCTATACGTATAGGCTGGGCGATGAGACGCTGGAGAGCAGCCCTCCAGAGAGGGATCTGCGGGTTGTGGTTGACAGCAAGTTGAATGTGAGCCAGCAGTGTGCCCTGGCAGCCAGGAGGGCCAACCGTATCCTGGGATGCATCAAGCACAGCATTGCTAGTTGGTCGAGGGAAGGGATTGTCCTGCTCTACTCTTCACAGGTGCGGCCCCACCTCGAGTACTGTGTACAGTTCTGGGCACCACAGTACAAAAAGGACATTAAACTGTTGGAGAGTGTTCAGAGGAGGGCGACGAAGATGGTGAAGGGCCTAGAGGGGAAGACATATGAGGAGCGGCTGAGGTCACTGGGCCTGTTCAGCCTGGAGAAGAGGAGACTGAGGGGGGACCTCATCGCAGTCTACAACTTCCTCGTGAGGGGGAGTGGAGAGGCAGGTGACCTCTTCTCCATAATCACCAGCGATAGGACCTGTGGGAATGGTGTCAAGCTGAGGCAGGGGAGGTTTAGGCTGGACATCAGGAAGAGGTTCTTCACCGATATGGTGGTCGCACACTGGAACAGGCTCCCCAGGGAAGTAGTCACTGCACCAAGCCTGTCTGAATTCAGGAAGTGTTTGGACCGTGCACTTAGTCACATGGTCTAAACTTTTGGGTAGACCTGTGCGGTGCCAGGAGTTGGACTTGATGATCCTTATGGGTCCCTTCCAACTTGGGATATTCTGTGATTCTATGATTCTACTAGGCTGGATGTTCAAAGGAAGGGTCCCCTCTACACATCATGCAACTGATGCTACATGGAGTAAGTGGGTTGCAAGCCAGGGTGTTTGGAACTAGATGACCCTTGAGTTCCCTTCCAACCCAGGCCATTCTATGATTCTATAAAAATAGGTCTTTCAGTGAAGTAAGCCTTGAAATGGTCTTTGAGACCCTTTCACTGTTTTACAACAAAACAAAAGCTCTGTTATAGTGAATGAAAATTTAAGCCAAGCTTTCTTTTTTTTTTTTTTTTTTTCCTTCTTAACTATTTGTCTACTATAGGGAGATAAATGTAGGTAGATCTCCAAAAGTGATCTGGGAATGTAATATGTAATGTAATCTGTTTGTTGGTAGAAACTAATGTTAAACAGAAAGAATGAAATAAATGGCTGGAGAATTCTCAAATTGTTCAAACAGCCAGAGCTTCATTGATTTTTCATCCTGCGTGTACTGAGCTGTCTCTTTGTTTATGGAATTCAAGTCTAAAATAAATAAATAAATAAATAAAATATAAGCAAACTAACTAACAAAAAAACTGACATTTTCAGGAGAAATATATGTTTAATATTTCTTCCTTATTGTTCCAGAAAGAGTGGAAAAAGAACCCAAACATTTATCTGTATGTTTAACTTTTACATTATTACTATTTTATTTATTTTATTTTTATTTTTTAAAGAAAGTGGTGCCTATCTTTTCAGCAGTTTTCAGCTTTGCAAGTGTCTTTGTTTTCCACTCATTTTTGCTTCCAGCTCCTTTCAGGGTATGTATGTTCTAGTATATACATCACAACCTGAACAACTTTATAGATGTAACATGATTACTGTTTCGAACGCTGAGACGTCTTTTGTTTTACCTCTGTAAAAAAATATGTATCTTGTTTGTCTTACTATGGATTTTTCTTTCTTATATTCTTAACAGAATGCATAACAAATATCAATACCCCTACAGAGCAAGGAGGGTACTCTGAATCTCAGCTGCCTTATTTCTCCATTCCTTTGGCTTCATCTTTTACGATAAACTCACATTCTATTTCTACAGTTCCTACTACTCTAAATTGATTATTATTTCAACTGTGAGAGTATCTTCACATAACAATCACACTAAACCAGTTTACACAGAAATCTGCAGCCCTATTTTCTAATGCTGTATGACTATTTTGTTCTTACAATATAGAACCATGTTCAGGAGGTCAGGCCCCAACTTTTCTAATGGACGAAAGGCGTACTACATCCAATCTTTAAGAAAATCTAGAAAATCTCTGAGTACTCTGTCCCGAGTATCTACATATGCTAGTCACTCCTATTTTCGTCTTGATTCATTTATTCTCCTTTCCTGGTTCATTCAAAGCCTATTCATGAAAATAAATAAATAAGTCATAAATAGACATTATAGACAGGTAGGTAAGGGAAAAGCAACTGATGTCAGCTACTCAGATTTTTGCAAAGCATTTGACATTGTCCTGCATGTAATCTTTGTCTCTAAGTGTGAGAAATGATTTTGTGGATAAGGAATTGGCTGGGTGGTCACACTCAAAGAGCTGCAGCCAGTGGCTTAATGTCCAGGTAGAGACCAGTGACAAGTGGCATTCTTTGGGGGTTGGTATTGGGGCTGGCATTATTTAACATTGTTGTTGGTGACATAGGTAGTGGGATTGAGAGCACCATCAGCAAGACTGACAACACCAAGACGAATACTCTGGTCAACATGTCAGAGGGAAGGGATGCCAATAAGAGGGACCTGGACAGGGTTGAGAGGTGGGCCTCATGAAGTTCAACAAGCTGGGCTGGGACAATCCCACGTACAAATACAGGCTGGGAAGAAAAATGATTGATAGAAGCATGATGAGAAAGCTGTGGGGGTGTTGGTTGATGAGAAGCTCAGCATAAGCTGTCAATGTGTGTTTTGCAGCCCAAAAAGCCAAGTGCATCTTGGGCTGTATCAAAAGAAGTGTGGCCAGCAGGCTGAGGGAGGTGATTCTTTCCCCCTGTTCTGCTCTCATGAGACCCCCACCTGGAGTACTTCATTTAGCTCTGGGGACCCCAGCACAAGAAGGACATGGAAGTATTAGAATGAGTCCAGAGGACAGCCATGAAGATGATCAAAGGCTGTAGCACCTCTTCTGTGATGATGGGCTGAGAGAGCTGGGTTGTTCAGCCTGGAGAAGATAAAGCTGTGGAAAGACCTTATAGTATCCTTCTAGCACCTAAAGGGGACCTAAAACAATTGCTGTTTATATAAAGTCTTAGGTCTGTTTCCACTTGAAACAGTCTTATTAATTAAGGTGCTTCAGCATAAAATTATATAAGGTAATCAGATATTTAATATTTTTATGTCTATTACCAATTCAGTGAGTTTTATAGGTGAAAAATTATGTAAATTGTTGACTCAGCCAGATGCTCCTTGAAGTCTTATTGCTATTTGCAGGTACCTTGTTATTTGAGGTCTGAGATAATCTTGTGTCAGTCAGCTAAATATCAATTTATCTGTTACCCCTCATGTTCCCCATCAATAAATCAGAGCATAATAGGCAAGCAGAAGAAAAATTATTTAAGATAAACATCAAAAACACTCCATAATAAATACTGATTCTTACAAAATAATAATAATAAAGTAATTAAAAATATAAATAAAAATAAAAACAAAAAAAATAAAAATATAAAAATAAAAATAAAAATAAAATAATAAAAATAAAAATAAAAAATAAATAGCGCTTCATCAGCTGACATTCAGATATAAATTTTGTGTGGGGCTTACACAGTCTCTAATTTTGTGGTACAGAAGTATTATATTGAAATTAAATTAAAGATTTACAGAGGCAAAAACCTTGAAGAAAAATGTTATGAGACAATAGAGGGTGTGGCTGGAACATGTGGTGTGGGAATAAGGCAAGGAGAGGGAGAGATGATTCAAAGAAAGCCTCTGAGTAGAACAAATACCTGTGATAAGGAAGATCAGATAGCTGCAGAACTGAACAAAATAAGAGGATTGTTAGTAACCTTTGAATTTATCAAGAAAGCTTGTAACAAATAATAAGATGCAGGTATCCATATAAATGGATGTGCTCATACTCATTCAAATCTCCCAGTTCAGAATTGAATAAGGAATTGAAGGAATGATTTATTCAGTTAGTTAAATTACAACTCTCTTTTACCTAGTAGAAGTAATAAGTATCTGTGAATAGCTAGACAGGTGGAAATGAACTTGATTTTTCAGTTACACTAAATATAATCAAAATATTTGGCTAAATATTTGTTAATCTTGCCATTCCCCAAACATATCTTTCTTCCATTGCTATATTTTAGTGTGTTCACTTTCAGCCTCTATTTCCATCTAAAAGTTTATGAGGAAATAAGTTACTGATGGAGAAAATAAACCTGACCTAGAAGATAGTGATATATCTATCATATACATATAAATATATATTTATTTATTTTTTCCAGAAGGTCTTTAAATAGTGTTTTGAACTAACATCTACTATTTATAGCTACAAAAGGGAACAGAAAAATATGAACAAAAATTTTGAAGTCTTTTGATTTTCTTAGATTATATATTGCATATATACACATTATATATTGTATATATTATATATTACACATGTTATATAATAGACACACATATATATGTATGTATATAAGCTGAGCTGCCAACAGAAGGAATCTAGAAATTCTAAAATACCAAAGCTAGTTCTCAGAAACATGTGCTTCAACCTAGGTACATGCTTAGCCTAAAACCACAACTGAAATTGAGAATGACAAAATGTTATTCAAACAATTAATTCTTCATGCAATTAATAAGATAGATATTCACCATTTCAGAAAACTATTAACAGCTGTCTCTCCATCAATACATATCTGAGGTTTGTCTTAGGAATTCTAGTGAGATATAAAGGGTAATTTTGCAAACAGCACATACTCATTTCATGCTATAACTTTCTTTGAAGATACTCTTAATGTTCTAGGTTTACAGCAATTTTCACAAAGACATGTACATTGGACCATAACAATGTTATGCAGGAAACCTAAAAACATTTTTTTTTTTAAAGAAGTAGTGTATTTTAACACTTTTATACTGTATGGTATCACAGATTTGTGATCAGCTGCAAACTATGTTCACATAGAATTTTTAAATTTCTGCTACACAGAAAAAATTTACAGATATTCTTAAAATTGCATATGACTAGCATGTCTTCTCTTCCTTAAGTGAGAATTAGACTAGAAGAGAGCACATGAACTCCAACTGCTACCTCTAAAATCAGCAGATGCTACAGAACAATCTCCCTTCTTTAAAACATATTTAAAAAATGACTGTAGTTTCTCTACCCTCAAGGACAGTAAACTGTCTTCAACTCAGATCCTGAGCAATAAGTTGTGCTTGAACAAAGAAAACCTAAAATAAATTAAGGTGTCAAATATGTAGTGTCTTCATGCTGCTGTCTCGGTATAAGACATCAGATAGAAAACTACTGAAATTTGTACTTGTTGTTTATTGGGAAGTTACGTAAAGGAGAAAAAAAAAAAGTATAGTTTTATCTCTAGTGATCTATATTCTTCATTGAGACAGAATCATACCATGATACATTCACACAAATCCCTTCTTGCATATCTTTTAAATAAATTAATTTTTCCTAAAACAGTTGTAATTCTGTAAAGACAACTGAATTTCCATTAGAATAAAATTACCATAATTAGAAAGAGATATATAAATGAAAATTATATGGTGCTGTTAAGACTGAGAAAAAATTTTGATTCACCAGTTCACCTACAAAATTAATCAAACTTCTTAGTTATATATGGAATCAAAATATGTATTTCCATACCTATCTCACTGTTTAGAAGACTACCTACTTTGAGAATCTCTTATTACGTTTTTTACTTGTCCAAAATTACAGTGTCATTAAAATACTGATTTTGAAAATTATAGCACAGACAAAAACAGGTGCATAACTGGATGCATGAGCTGTGAGTGGATGAGAATTCTTCATATAATATATATAGGAGCCCAGACATTTTTTTGATAGGAAACTAGCAATATAATAGAAATGTTGAATTCCTGTATTTAACTGAAATAGTAATAGTGACTGTCAATGCGTGTTTTGCAGTAGCTGCAGTGACTGTCAATGTGTGTTTTGTCATATAATGGTGACTGTGTGGTTTAATCCCAGTAAAATTCCATGTAAAATTTAATGGTTGTATTTTTAGTTTTACACTGAGGTTAAAGGTTCTGTTCTTAGTGAACAGAACTTGGCAAATTGTCATTACAATAACATCACTGACAATAGCATGAACAGTTGTGGTTTATCTTTTAAGCAATTTAGCAGTATTATTCACTTCTTTGCTGAAGTGCCTATGCCAAATAATAAAACACCAAAGTTCTTCTTTTAAGTGTGTATAAACAATGCAATTGTATTTTTATATTATGAGGTAGTAGACTAAACAGAGGTCTCAGCAGCAATGCCCTGGGATAATAAAAACAGACTTGAATTCTGTGCTATATAATAGGGGAAGTGTTTTGCATGTTGAACATGATTTCAGAAAGCATCCAGAATCCACACTTATCTCTTGAAAGTGAAATCACCTTGTTCTCCTAGGTTCATTTGAAAGTGGTGCAATTTGTTGTTGAACTGCAAACAAAAATGAGTTTCTTTCTTTATCTTCACTTTTATTTTCTTTATACTAATATCCATTTCTTGAGCTGTTTCAATCCTCTGGGCTTATAGGTTTTACCAGCATTTTGAATGAACATTGAACTAGAATAATACACTTCATTGGCATGGAATCATTTTTATTTTTTATAGAGTGAACATAATTCCTATTCATTTCCGAATGTTAAAATATCCAGCATAAAACAGTTACAAACTTTAGATACATGCACTGTTCATGCAAGATATTCCATGTGCCCTAGGGACAATTGATTCTGTAAATCCTTAGACATTGCCACTGACCAATTTCAGATCCTATTTTAGGTTTATTTTGCTATTTCCCTAGTTCTTTTTGTATAAGTGTTAAATTAGAATAAGCATAGGTCTTGGACTGTGTAAATAAATTCTAGTAGTTGGACAAAATCAATTTGCAAAGGTCAAATACTGTAACCCTAATTTATCCAGAGTCACGAGCAAGATATTTTGTTCTCAGAGTTTTAATGCAAAGTCACTAAGAAATAAATCTGATATTTCTAAAGTCAGAATTGTGTATCTAGATGCACATCTGTATGAATAACATATTTATAGTAGGATGCATAACAGAATGGAAGGTGGCTTGCATTATTACACTAAGTAGCCATTTACAGGATTCTAGAGCAGTTCTGTTTTAATTCTTATGTAATCTCATACAAATTATTACATTTATGTTAGGTATTAACAGGTAGTAAAATATCATCTGTGGTGCTACCTACTACAAAGATTTGTGACCATTTGAAATAGTCTAGCTTGTATTACAGAGTCTATAAAAAGACTAATGAAGTGATAGTGGAGACGCATCATTTAATAGAGACATTACTTTTAATACATAATTTATAATTATTGAAAACAAAATGAAAAACATTACAAGGAATCAACAAACCTTTGAAACTTAAAATCAGTAATACAGCTTAAAGTTCAAATCTATTCCTAACCAAACATGTAATAGCATTTAATCAAAGAAATCTTGTGATATTACAATGCAGAAAGATTTAGTATTTTCCACCCGTTATGTATCTTTAAAATGATGACTAACATTTTTGTTGTTGTTTGTTTGTTTGTTTGTTTTCATTCATTGAAGTACTACCTCTAAAAGCATACGATGAACTCATGTATGGGCAAAGTTGCTGTGGTTTTAATACAATTCAACATGCCTTTTAGAGAAATCACTAACAGAAAAAATAGAAAAACATGATTTTTGCTCATTCTAGAAAGAAAACAAAGCCTCAGGACTGAATAACTATAATCAGGATAGATATAGAACCTACAGTGCTTTCAACTCTAACATTTTCAAAAATAGTGTTAAGACATGCTAAATGCTATATTTCAAAATAAAATTTAATAATGATAATAATAAAAAAAAGGTAATGAGATTAGTTCTGCTGGTGTCACTGTTAGACTACAGCAAAACCCTACTTCTCAGGTATTTCTGGTACACTTCAAATACACAGAATCACTGATATGTAGAAAGCAATTTTTCTTATGTTGTGTTGTGCTGCTGAGAAAGATGAAATCTTGGCTAACATTGAACGCGATCAGATTAGTAAGATTCAAAACAAAAAACAAACAAACAAAAAAAAAGTGATATGAAAACTTTGCAGTGCATTGACTTTGATGGTATAACTCCCACTAAAACTCACTGGTTTGAAGATGAGAGCGAAAATTGAACTAAGCAATTAACAAAAGTCAGTAAAGAGATTTTAATTGGAGCTGGACTTTATTGGAAGATAAAATTTCTTAAATTATTTAAGTTTAACAGAGGCAAAATTTTGATAAAGGAACAAAATAAAATGCTTAATAACATTTATATCAGGGCTGAGAAATATGAAAAAATGGGTTACTTGACTGAAGACTGTAGAGATAAAGAACATAGGGAAGATGATATATGCAAAGATTTTAAAGATGTAATTAAAACAGAAGGAAGTTGTATATATGTTTATACAGTATATATACCACATGTGCAAATATGTTGTCATTTGTGTCTGACATCCAAATGTCATATTCTGTTCTATTGAAAAGAGTGGAAGGTTTATTGGAGAGTGATTTCAAGAAAGGATAGGGAGAAAAGACATACATTAGACGCTCAGAAGGGGAAATGAAACCTTTTCTATGAAGCAGTCAGTAAAAAATAAATAAATAAAGAACGAAAGAAAGAAAAGAAAATGAACAAAAAGGAAAAAAAAAAAGAATGATGATGATGGATTTTAATATTGAGTTTTGTCATATAAAATCAAAATGTCAATGACTTTTGGAAATAAATGAATCATAGAATGAATCATAGAATGGCTTGGCTTGGAAGGGACCGTAAAGATCATCTACTTCCAACCCCATTGCCATAGGCAGGGAGACCACCTGCTAGATCAGGTTACTCAGGGCCTCATCTAACCTGATCTTGAACACCTCCAGGCATGGGGCTTCCACCACCTCTCCAGGCAACCTGTTCCAATGCCTCACCACCTTCTCAGTGAAGAATTTCCTCTTAACCTCTAATCTAAATCTACCCTCCTTTAGTTTAAAACCATTCCCCCTTGTCCTGCCATTATCCAAATGAATGAAAAGTTGTTCACCATCTTTTTTGTAAGTCCCCTTCAAGTACTGAAAGGTTGCAATGAGGTCACCCTGAAGCCTTCACTTCTTTAGGCTGAACAGCTCCAGCTCTCAGCCTTTCTTTGTAGGAGGAGTGCTCCAGCCTTCTGATCATCATAGTGGCCCTGCTCTGGACCCGCTCTAACAGACCCACAACTTTCTTGTGCTGGGGGCTCCAGACCTGGACACAGTACTCCAAGTGGGGCATCACAAGGGCAGAGTAGAGGGGGACAATCACCTCCCTTGATATGCTGTCTCTCCTCTTTTGATGTACCCCAGGATGCAGTTGGCCTTCTGGGCTGCAGGTGTGCATTGCCAGCTCATGTCAAGCTTTCCATCCACTATGAGCTCTTCTCCCAATGTGTACTCATGTCTGGGACTGCCCCAGCCCAGGTACAACACCTTGCACTTTGATGTGTTGAACCTCATTAGGTTCACATGGGCCCACTTCTCAAGCTTGTCCAGGTCCCTTTGGATGACTTCCCTTCCTTCTGTTGTATCAACCACACCACTCAGTTTGGTGTCATCT
The DNA here is from genome assembly GCF_013377495.2 of Cygnus atratus. Classification (NCBI taxonomy): domain Eukaryota; kingdom Metazoa; phylum Chordata; class Aves; order Anseriformes; family Anatidae; genus Cygnus; species Cygnus atratus. The sequence goes on along the minus strand of NC_066396.1, from coordinate 58,872,355 downwards.
GCAAACTTGCTGAGGATGCACTCGATCCCACTTTCTATGTTGTTGATAAAGATATTAAACAGCACCGCTCCTAGGACAGACCCCTGAGGTACACCACTTGTCACCAGCCTCCACTTGGATGTAGAGCCATTGACCACCACTCTCTGGGTATGACCTTCAAGCCAACTCCTTATCCTCTGAATGGTCCACCCATCAAATCTGTATCTCTCTGGTTCACAGATCAGGTTGTCATGTGGGACCATGTCAAAGTCCTTGCAGAAGTCCAGGTAGATGACATTGTTTAGTCTCTCGTTTTCAACTGATTAAGTCAATGCGAAGAATATTATGAGAGACAAAGAGACCATACAATATCTGGTATTATATCCTGCTTGGACAGGACTGATCTCTTAAACATTTTCATAATAGGTGTTCATGAGAGAAAGTAAAGGAAAATTTAACCCCCTTTTAATTTATTGAACATTTTCACTCGTAAAGATGATAAATTTACAGGAGTTATGACCTATTACACTATTTTATTTTTTTCCAACTCAATAAATGTCTGGCTGTTTACTAATTTCTTTTCATATAAGTCTCATCTTTATAACTTTAAAACAAGGTTTGCATTTCTGTAAGACAGATATGATTCTAAAAATTAAGTTAAGCCTCCAAAATAATTTGGGAATGTGTTTTTCCCATTATGAATTTACCCATGAATAGCTGGAAATCACACTTCTGTTTAAAGACATCTAACTACTCTTGTTCCCAATGAATACTCAGACTGCAACGGTGTAAATTGCTGCTTATCCAAAGATAGTCGGTGTAAATATTTTTACTGGCTGAAGTTTGGCTTTGTAGCTTATTTTTCCTACTTTTATGCTAGCTCTCCTCTAAAGTTAGTGTGGTGAATTAGCCTGAGCTAACAGCTAAACACCCACCCAGCCACTTAGTGTCTCCTCCCCCCCCAGTAGTTAAGGGGAAGAACACGGGATCAGAAAGCTTCTGTGTGATAGGGAGATCTCTTACCAATTATGGTCACAGGCAAAATATACTCATCTTGGAGAGAACTAATTTAATTTATTGCCAATTAAAATATACTTGGATAGTGAGAAACAAGAAGACAACATTAAAACAACACCTTTCCTCACAACTTCCCTTGTCTCAACTTCATTCCTTCACACCCAACTCTTCTACCCGTGCTAGCAGCAACACAGGGGGGTGGACCAGGGTGAGCATTACTGTTGTGGTACTATTTTTTCTACTTTTACACTTCTTCTTTCTTATACTTTTCACCTAGTCTGGTCTAGGTTCTCCATAGGCTGCATTCCCTCAGGAAAAATATCTGCTCCAACATAGGTAGACTGTAGATCTAGGTATAGTAGGTAGCCAACATATAGACTGTAAAGTGGATATCTGTACTGACATCTATTACACCTCCTTCTCTGGCTTTGGTACTCTCTCTGCTGTTGTTACCGTTATTTATTTATTTATTTATTAACCTTTCCTCTTCTGCTTATCAGGTATTTTCTCCCTTTTCTTAAACTAATTTTCCCCAAGCACCATTAACGTGGCTGCTGGGCCCAACTGTGCCTTGCAGTTAGGCCACTGGAGCCAGCTGGAATAATCTGTTACAGGCATGGGTTATCTACTGATGCCTTCTCACAGAGGCCGCACCCTTCAATCCCAGCATAATCACACATTTCATACACACTGTAAGAAATAGTAACAAGGATACAGTGGGTAACAGAAACAAATATTATAGAATTAAAATATAAAGATAAATAAATGGTGGAGTAAAAAAAAAAAAAAAGAAAAAACAAAACAAAACATAGCATTGTATTATTTTCAGAGGTTAAATGCTCCTTCCTTTCTGAAGAGAAATAAACAGTATCCTGATACCTCACCATCTTCATCAAATACTGTTGGTAAATAATCTCAGCACAGTGTACAACAAGAAGTCTCTGAAGTATTATATCCTCATGGGTGTGGTGGCTGTTGATTGTTGCTACCTTAATAGAATACTTTACACATTGGCACACAATGTATTGGTTTTGGACAGATCAGAGTAAGTTTCTACAACATTTCCTAATATGTCACATTTCCCTGGTATTTTCCATTATTTTCTAACTTCAGGGTTTTTTTTTGTATTTTTTTTGTTTTTTTTTTGTTTTTTTTTTTTTTTATTCAGAAAATTCTGTTCAAGAAGGACAAAACTTTCAAGATTTATTTCAATAGCAACTACTATACAACCATATTGTATATTATATATACACACATATATATTTGCACACTCATATATATGGAGGTGTGTGAGTGTGTGTGTGTGGTGTGTATGTGTGTGGGAAAGGAATTCACAGGGAGCTTTGTGCTGTTTTGTGGGAAAGGAATTCGCAAGGAGCTTTGTGCTGTTTCACACGTCCCTGAGTTAGAGATAATGAGGAAAACAGCAGTAGAACCAAAAACTTAAGCAAGGTTGAGATAAAGTAAATTGGCTACAGCGTTAAAGATGAGTTTTGGGCAGTGGCCAATTGCTGGCTGGCTCAAGGCGCGTGTCTGAGGGTCTCTAACCAATTGTAAGACAGATTCGGGCATGTGGACAGCGCGTGGGGCTACGGGGAAAGTATATGTAGTGGTGAAAAATGGCAGTAAAGGTTCTCCTGTTCAAGAGCCATCAGGAGTCCGTGTCATGCATCCCTTCAAATGGTGACCCTGACATGATCAGGAAGGAGCAGCGCTGCACGAGAGTCTGAACGGAACCCAGCCGAACAAATCAAGCTCGCAGCTGGACTGCAGCTTCAACTGGGACATCACCTGAAGGACAGGTGAATGGCTGGGCATTAATCATGGGAGCTAGCTTTTCAGCAGAGGAAGAGGCTATAGTGAAATTGCTAAAGCAACTCCTAATAGAAAAGGGAGTAAAATATGATCCGCTTAAGATAAAGCTATTATTGAAAATTTTGCGAAAACAAGGGTTCCCCTAAATGGCTTCTACAGTATTTGATGTAAAAACCTGGGACCAAGCAGGGGAAAAAATATGGGAAGCAGCCTCCCGTGGGGATACTAATGCTGCTGAGGTGATGACTACGTGGCAGCTGGTGACAGAGACTTTAAGATCGTGGCAGGCAGAAAAGAAAGTACAGAATGCCGCTGCCCAGGCAATAAAAGCAGCCGAACTGAGATCAGAGCCTGCAAGGTCACCAGAGCGGTGCAGTTTTATAGACCTGGGGGATGACAAGGAAGAGGGCCGCGGACTGCCACTGCAGAGCCCCTCCCCGCTGCCGCCACAGAACCCCTCCCCTCTGACCCTCTCGGCTCCCACCTTGCCTGCATCCGATAATGCCTCCCTGGGGGCCCGAGCTTTCGACCCGCGGGAATGAGGGGAGCTGGTGCACCGGGAAGCACTAAAGGATGGGGACCCGGTGGGAATGGCTTTCCCGGGGCAGGTGCGACCCAACAATCCAAATGAATATAATGTCTTCCAATGGGACCTAATTAAAGAATTAAGAAAGACTTTGACTACATATGGATTACACACACCATTTACTCAGTCATTGTTAGAAAATGTTATGACTGGTCAATTGTTGGTGCCATACAATTGCGGTCAGATAGCCGCGATGATTTGAATGCCAACACAAAAGTTACTCTGGGAGCAAAAATGGAAAGAAGGGTGCGAACTAGCCGCTCTGGGTAACATGGACCGGCAGCCTGGTGACCCCCTCCTGGGAGCCGGGATCCCACAGTTGATGGGGACTGAGCCGTTACTTGATCCGAGATTGCAGGCTAGGCTCAACGATGCCATCCTGCAGCAGTCCGCATCTCTGGCCTTCCAGGCTATGTTGAAGTTGCCTGAAGTTGGAAAAGTCGAGCCATCATTTACCAGCGTTAGGCAACAAGTTACCAAGCCTTATATGCAATTCATTGATAGATTGTGAGACGCTTTGGACAAACAAATTGACAGCCATGAGGTCAAAAAGGCCCTTATACTAAAACTGGCAATGGAAAATGCAAACACAGACTGTAAGAAAATACTCCAAGCCCTGCCTGCTAATACTACATTGGTACAAATGATAGAGGCTTGTAATCGAGTTGGATCCATAGAACATCACACTACCGCTTTGGCAGGAGCTTTTGCTACTGCGCTTAAAACCGGGCATAAACAGTGTTTTCACTGTCAAGCCACGGGGCATTTTGCCACTGAATGCCCACAGCGAGGAGCGGTGTGTGTGTGTGGGGGAACGCGGTAACCCTGCTCCTCCCACTATTTGCACACAGTGCGGCAAGGGATGGCACTGGGCTAGCCAGTGCCATTCAACGCATAGTGCAGAGGGACAACCTTTACAACCATGGCAGGGAAACTGGAAGTGGAGCATAGGGCGGGGCTGCACGACGACACAAGCGCCCCAGCCCTCCGTTGTGGGTGGGCCATCCTCACGGAAGTCACCACCCTGGGCGACGATGACTACCGGGCTGCGACCACAGCCACCCACTGCTCCAGCAATCCCACCTACTACGTTACCGTGGATTCCCTCACAGTCAGAACCTAAGGAAGCGCCGGATTGGATATCTCCACAGTAACGAGCTGCACCCTTTGGGACACTCGGGTCCGCAAAATACCTCTAAACGTAAAGGGACCAATAGGGAAGGGATGCAGCACCCTCTTGGTAGGGTGGTCTAGCACCACACTAATGGGTCTTTTTGTACTGCCTGAAGTCATTGATGCTGATTATGAAGGCATAATACAAGCAATGGCATGGACTCACTCCCCTCCGATGCTCACACCTAAGGGGACTACGGTTGCACAGTTAATACTATTTAAAGCCATAGTTCCACAAGCAGAGACGTGCAACTGACACAACTTGGGGTTTGGATCAACGGGACCCCAATCAGCTTTTTGGGCATCGGCCATCACCATCAAGAGACTTACGCTGACCCTAACACTTCATCACCCAAAGGCCGACCCCTCAAGCGCACAAATAGCAGTGGTAATGGATACCAGGGCAGATGTTACAGTAATTGCTCTTCACAATTGGCCCAAAGGTTGGCTGTTAGATTCCACCACAAAAGGCCTTGTGGGAGTCAGTGGTATCTCAGGTACCTTTCAGAGCCAGTATATGCTTACCATTAAGACTCATGAAGGCTCGCTGTATAACGTCCGGCCATATGCTGCCCTCATACCTGTCAGTCTCCTGGGGAGGGACGTGATGGGACAGGGCAAGTTCACCCTGAGCTTTCCAGAAAATTTTCGATAGTGGCCATTGACGAATGACCATGCATGAGACTCACCTGGAGGATTGATAATCCTGTGTGGTTGAATCAATGGCTGCTTCCTGCAGAAAAGGTCACTGCTCTCCAAGAACTTGTCCAAGAACAGTTACAATTGGGACACATTACCCCCACAACCAGCCCCTGGAATTCACCTGTGTTTGTTATTAAAAAGAAAAATGGAAAATGGTGATTACTTCACGATTTATGTCAAATAAACAATGCAATGGAAGACATGGGAGCTCCCCAGCCTGGACTACCTTCTCCTGCTATGGTCCCTCAAAATTGGAATATAGTGATTATCGATTTAAAGGACTGCTTCTTTACTATTCCACTTCACCATGTTGATGCTCCTCTATTCGCATTCTCGGTCCCAAAAATCAATAGGACTGAACCAATGGATAGGTATCATTGGACTGTGCTGCCCCAAGGGATGAAAAATTCCCCAACAATTTGCCAAACATACGTAGCAGGAGCGCTACACCCTGTACACAAACGATTCCCACACATATACATCTATCATTATATGGACGACATATTGCTTTCCAGCCCGACAGACAACTTAATGCAAGAAGTACTGCCTGCTCTACGGTAGGAGTTACAGAAATGGCGATTACAAATCACGCCGGAAAAAATTCAAATGGAGGTGCCTTGGAAATATTTAGGCTGGAAGGTACTGCAGCAAAGTATTCAGCCCCCAAATGTAGCCATTACAACGGAAATTCGCATGCTCAATGATGTCCAGAAGCTTATAGGCAATATAAATTGCATAAGAGTGCAATGTGGAATTGACAACCATACACTAGCACCCCTGTTCAAGTTGTTAAAAGGGGACACTGACATTAATGCGCCCCGCTGGCTGACTAATGAAGCCAGGGCGGCACTAAACCATATAGAGGAGAAGATCTCTGCCCAACAATGCCAGCGGCGAGCAGAAAATTTATCCATTCACCTCTACATATGCAACCAGAATCCACAACCTTTAGCTATTATTGCGCAATGGGACTCCAACGCAACAGACCCGTTGCTGCTATTAGATTGGGTGTTTCTACCCCACCAACTGACAAAGACACTTGCCACCCGCACTGAAATGTTTTCAGATTTGATTAGGAAGGGTAGAGAATGAATTATAGAAATGGCCAGAGAAGAGCCAAAATCCATTATCATTCCGATAGTTAAAGACTATCTTGATTGGTGCCTCCAGAATAGCTTAGAGCTACAATCAGCCCTTTCGGGTTTCAATGGTCAACTTGATATACATCTCCCATCTCATAAAATGCTTACCTTTTATAATAATGTACACGTTGAGGACAAGCCGCTATATCAATGGCACCCAGTCCAAGGACAAACAGTATTTACAGATGGGTCAGGGAGAATGGGAAAAGCTGTAGTCACGTGGAAACAAGGATACCGCTGTCAACATGTGATAGAAACAATACAGGGCTCCCCTCAGATAGTAGAATTACATGCGGTAGTAATGGCATTCAAGCAATGGGACCAGGCTGCACTAAATATTGTCTCTGATTCACATTGTGCAGTAGGAGTAGCACAATGAATTGAAAGATCTCAGATCAAACACATCCACAACGAGGCACTATTCTTAAAATTTAAAGTTATTATTTCTTGTATAGCACTGTACCCACCCTTATTGTGTGATCCACATTAGAAGTCATACAACACTCCCGGGATTCTTTACAGAAGGAAATGCCCGGGCTGATCAATTGACTAACATTGCATTGCAAGTCCCAGTGCCAAACACATTGTCCCAGGCTTGTCTATCACATCAATTCTTCCACCAGGCAGCGAAGGCATTGTCCAAACAGTTTGCCATCCCCACAGGAGATGCTAAGCTCATACTACAGACCTGTCCAGACTGTCAACAATGACCAGGCCCACCGACTACAGTTAATCCTAGGGGCCTCTCTTCTCTTCAGATTTGGCAAACTGACGTTACTCACATTCCTGAGTTTGGGAGGCTAAAATACATTCAGGTGTCCATAGATTCTTTTTTGCACGCCCTCTGGGCCTCTGCAATGACAGACGAAACAAGCTGTCACGTATAGGCACATTTCCATGCAGCCTTCGCCACCCTCGGAATCCCTAAAGAAATAAAAACTGATAATGGCCCAGCTTATGCGAGCTGCTCTACGCGACTTTTTTTCCATACCTGGGGCATCACTCACAAGACAGGCATCCCGCACTCACCCACAGGACAAGCAATAGTAGAACGTGTTCACCATACATTAAAGGATTTATTGGGAAAACAGAAAAAGGGGAAGACACAGGAGACCCCGCAGAATAGATTGAACAAAGTGGTATATGTCATGAATCATTTGACACTACCTTTTCAATACGAAGAAATACCACCTATAATTAAGCATTTAAAACCAATGGAATCAGGACTAATGTCCATTCCAACAGGAAAAGCAATGGTTATGATGAGAAATCTGGATACTGGGGGGTGGGAAGGACCATATCCCTTAATAACCTGGGGGCGAGGCTACGCTTGTGTTTCCACAGGGCAAGGACCACGATGGGTGCCGGCTCATGGTGTGCGACCATGGTTGGGACCATCATCCTTGTCCACCTCTGCCGCTTCGGTGCCTCATGGGTCTCAATCCAGCCCAGACGAAACATCTGGGTCACCCTCACCAACACTACCGGACAAAACCATATGTGTCTGTCTATGGCCAGCGTGGGAAATCCGTTCATGACCTGCCTGGTCGGGATTCCGCTAGAAGAGAAGGATCTGACAAATTTGGTTAGCAGCACATCGACAGGGCCACACCTTGTGGGGGGGTGGAACCTCTCAGATACAGGAAATGCCTCCAGAGAGGCAATGAACAGCCGGGATGGTTGGGTGGTCCAATTACCGATACCCCCGTTGGAGCCTCAGGAGCTAGATATCTTGGGAAGTGTTAATGTGCTTGCCTGCTTAAAGTTCAATTATACTGGGAAAAATATCACTGCGGTTAACATCATGGCCAGCCTATCTGTGTACCGGAATGAATCTAAATGGTGCAATTATACCACCCCTAACATATCTAGGTCCTCGAATGCACCACTTGCCTTGCCAGCCAGGGTGTTCCTTATTTGCAGTGACCGGGCCTGGCAGGTTGTCCTCTCGCATAGTGAAGGAGGACCTTGTTCCTTGGGGCGTTTAACTTTGTTGACGCCTAATATGTCTATGATCTTGAATATCACGAAGCTCCATAGCTGGATGAGACGAGTGGGCAATCACTACCAGAAAGACTGCAAGGACAATCTTGATTTCTGGAAGGCTGATAAAGTTATCATAGCCTCCTTCCTTACACCCGGTATTGCTGCTGCCCAATCTCTGGCAACACTTGATAAATTAGGGTGCTGGCTTGCCAAACAAAACAGTGCTACGTCTGCTGCGCTAAGTGCACTCTTGGTAGATACTGATTCTATTTGACACACTACTTTGCAAAACAGGGCTACTATCGACTTTTTGCTATTAGCCCAAGGCCATGGGTGTAAGGAATTTGAGGGTATGTGTTGTGTGAATCTGAGTGATAATTCCCAGGCAGCATTTCAACAGCTGAAAAGGCTGAATGAACTATCCGATAAGCTAACAACAAGCTCACTGGGATTAGATTTGTGGTTAAAGGGGTTAGGAATAACTGGGTGGTTGACGGAGCTGATAAAAGGAGCACATATCCTGCTTATGACATTTGTCACAATCCTAGCAGTCGTGCCCTGCCTGTTGCAATGCCTGCAAAAAATGATTAGTCACTCAATACGCACGGTATGTCTAGTGGGAACAAAAAAATGGGTAATTGTAGGTGACCCGTTCGGTGATAATCTGGAGCTGGTTAATACAGCAGTGCATTAAAGGTCAGATGGGAGGAGGTTCCTGGATCTGGTGGAGCCAATGAAACGACCCATCTGCGACATGGCTGGTGAGGAACCTGGCGGATAACAAAGACTGGACTGTCTACTTATCACAAGCGTCCCTAGAGCCACAAGAATTAGATATCCTGAGATGTGTAACAGCAACAGCATGTGTAAGGTTTAGTTGCTCAGACAAATAAACAAATTGTGAAACAAATGGTCAATGCCACACTTGCTGCTTATTGCAATGCATCTCTTTGGTGTAATTATACAAAACTATAATAGCATCCTTCCTTGAGCCAGGAGCCGCTGTGCTCAGCTGTGAGATTGACTGCGCAATGGACACCCCTAGGTGCACCCCAAGCATTTTTCCTCGGAGGGGTCTCCACACTCAGCTGCTCACAACGGGAGTAGACAAGGACCTCCTGAAGCTGCAGACAAATTATTTTAAGTGATATTTTCTTGTGGTATGAATGAGAAGTGCAAGAGGCCTCTTTTTGTGATTGTGTGATTGTGTGATTGTGCTGTGTGAGTGAGACGCAGCATCACTGCGAAGCAACATCCCTAGTGCTTAGTGACTTGTTGACTGATGTAGATTCTAGCAGGCACGCTACTTTACAATCGTAATTCTGCATGTGATTTTCACCCTGTTGCTTATTGTACCTTGCTTATTGCAGTGTCTGCGGTGATTGATAGAAAAATCTATAGAAAGCCTTTGGTTGATTGAAAATAAAAAAGGAGGAATTGTGGGAAAGGAATTCACAGGGAGCTTTGTGCTGTTTCACACGTCCCTGAGTTAGAGATAATGAGGAAAACAGCAGTAGAACCAAAAACTTAAGCAAGGTTGAGATAAAGTAAATTGGCTACAGCGTTAAAGATGAGTTTTGGGCAGTGGCCAATTGCTGGCTGGCTCAAGGCGCGTGTCTGAGGGTCTCTAACCAATTGTAAGACAGATTCGGGCATGTGGACAGCGCGTGGGGCTACGGGGAAAGTATATGTAGTGGTGAAAAATGGCAGTAAAGGTTCTCTTGTTCAAGAGCCATCAGGAGTCCGTGTCGTGCATCCCTTCATATGTGTATGTAGTTAACTCTCCGTTGTTAAACTGAAATCATTTAAAAGATATTCAAGAAATATATTCTCATCTCCAATGCTAAGTAATTATTTTTATTATAATAACTGTAACAGTATCATATTACCAACACCCAAATACATATTACAACTTTAATTTTAATGTGCTAGTAAACTATAGGCATGATATTTATTAATGTTAAACGTTGTAATAGTCATTACATTCAAAGTATTTTATTATTTTTTTCTTTTTTTTCTCTATAAAGATCAACCTCCTTCAAACATTTTTTCTCTCCTCTCAGGTCCAAAGGTCACCAAGCAGACACTTCTATGTAGATGGAATTTTCACTATACTTTTCATACTAAAGTAATTTATCTTTCCTATAATTTTCATAGCTTAGCTATCTCTAGGTGTGAAATGTTTCTATGCACAAGTCTTCTAACAGTCCATTTCAGATTCCTACATTAGGAGGTATTTGACAAAATTTCTCTGATCACAAAATCTCAAGAATTCACACAAACATTGTCAACCAAAAGGTCAGAGCATACACAAGACAACACCTTTTCAGCTAAAGTTCAGAAACTATACATCATTTTTTCCAAGGTTAAAAACAAAACAAAACAAAACAAAGACAAAAACAAAACAAAAAACACCACCACCACCACCACCACAACAACAACAAAAAACACATTGCTATAAAAATAAACTTATTACATTTCCAACAAAGATCCCAATCAGTCCCACTGGATCATCTTGAAAATCCATTTTGATATTAATGCAGAAATGGTTCTCTTCTATTCACTTTGTCACTTAGTGTTAGATTTTTCTGCTTGCATTTCTTATGTGTGCATTTCTTATGTTGTGCTTTCATAATAGAAATATGCTATGGAGTCTATGGAGTTTATACTATAGCCAGGAAATTTACTCCAATCAGACTTGCTAGTTGTTTAATTTGTCAAGTTACTGAAAAACTGTGCACTCACTTATACAGCATAAAGGGAAAAGGTAAAGTATATATCTCAGAAAATTAAAGGATAATATTTCATTCTCACATAAATCTAATTCAGTGGTGTCAACACTATAAACACTGAATACAAACTCTCAATGGCAAATATATATATACTTTTTTGTAATCATATAAGTTTTCATGAGAGTATATAACAGCGTATGAGGTCCTTGAATGAAAATGATTTTGTGGAGTTGGATGTCAATGAAATAGGGTTTTGTTAATCAGATCATTAGTCAGTACCTGCCTTCCTGAAAACCCAGAAGAACAGAAAATATTAATAAATAAATAAATAAAAAATTAAAGACATACATATTGAAACAAAACAAAACAAGCTCTGTGTTTAGATGTGTGCTAGTCTGAAGCAGTTCTGTCAGGAAAATGTGTGCTTACTGTATTCCTTTTAGGGAAATATGAAAATGAAGATTCCTGACAAATTTGAGTTGTTGTATATATATATTATATTATTATATATATATTATATATAATATTATATATATATATATATATATATATATAATATTATAAAATAACAGATTTATGACCTAAAAAGTAGGCAAAAATAAGAAAAATGTGGATTGTATTTGTTTGTTTTTGCAGGTTTCTGATATTTAGCTCTGGACTGATTGCCATGAGTTTGCAGAAATATCAAGAGATAAAATGCAAAATCTCACTCTCCCTCTCTCCCCCCCCACCTTTTTTTCTCCCCCCCTTCCCCTTTCCTTCCTCTTCCCCCCTCTCTCCCGTTCTCCCCCCCTCCCCCTCAACCCTCTCTTTCCATCTTCCTTCCCACCTCTCCTTCCCTCTCTCTCCGTCTCCCCCCTCTCCCCTCCCCATTTTCCTCCCCACTTCTCTTTCCCTCCTTCCCCCCTCATCTCTCTCCCCCTTGATCCCCCTTCCTCTATCCCTCCTTCTCTCCCCCCTTTCCCTCTCCCTCTCCCTCTCTGCCTCCTCTTCCTTCTCTCCTTCTCTCCCTCTCTTTCCCCTCTCCCCTCCCTCCCTCTCTCTCTCCCTCCCTCTCTCTCTTCCTCCCTCTCTCTCTCCCTCTCCCTCTCCCTCACTTTCTCTCTCTCTCTAAAGCTGTATTCTAGAGGAAATCTGTTACTCCAGTATTTCAATATAGATCCCTTTATGAAAATCTTCCCACAGCTGCTTTGTCATGCAGATCTCTGCAAGAGACAAAACTGTTATTAACAATAAAAATAATGAGAGAATAACTGATTTTTATTTTTGATCTTTTTCTGGTTCTGTTTCTAATTTTCTTCCATCCTTTCCCCATTATGTATAGAATAATATTCTCCAGGTGTCCCCAACACATTCATGACCCTTGTTTTTATTGCATTGAAGTTGTTTTATAGTTGTTTTAGTATAGTTGTTTTATAGTTGTAGTTGCATGTGTTCATACCAAAATATTTAATGATATATCAGAAATTCATTACAGCCCCCTGTTTTCACGGCTTTATGATTCATCTGTAAATTTTTTGAGGAACAATCTAGAAGGAGCAAAATGTTTTAGCCACAGCTATGTATGTTTTCATGTTATTAACTAATGAAGAGGAACAAATTTCCAGTTGCGGTTGAATGTCTGTTTTCAGAACAATACTGCAACAAGCAAATCATGTTTGCCACATCTGTAAAACAAACTGCTCAGCAGTAGACTTCACTTACTTAAGTACACACAGCCTTTGCTGAGGATCCAGCTCATTCAGCTCTTTTTAAATGTTAGAAATTTACTTTCTGAGAATGGGTAGCACAGCACAACTACATGGAGGAAGATTCCTGTGTGACTTGTAAGGCTCTGTGTCTCTTGTAAGTGACAGGCAATGTTTTTTTGGTGCTCTATCACCTCATAGAGGGAGGTGGAAATTTTAAGTGTATGAACTGACAGATTCAACAGCTTGTTCTGTTTTCATTAATCTGTACAGAAGACCTGGAGTGCCATCTCAGGTTTATTAACTTAGGTAGTTGTCTACTACATTTTGCATTAAACCTCTCAGAGGTGCTAAGCCCTATATGGAGTTAGAGCTGTAGGACATAGATCAGCATGAAGTTACAATGACACATTCTAAATTTTGCTTAAACGTATAAGGTTTTATTATATTCTTCATTTAATTTTGCAGATCTTCAGCTTTTAATAGTAATGAAATAATGGTATACGATATGGAGAAGAAAGGCATACACTTACATTAAAAACAATTGATGTGCCATATTTTGCCATAATGAGTTATGCATGTCAGGTAAACAAAAAATAAATAAATTAATTAAAAATAAATAAATAAAAATAAAATAAAATAAAATAAAATAAAATAATAAAATAAAATAAAATAAAATAAAATAAAATAAAATAATAAAATAAGTGACTTAAAAACTTTACTAGGTTTAACAACAATTTTTATTGGAAAGATGCATTTTTCTATGTGTTGACTTCACCATTCATATTATACTTCGCACTGAGTTTTATAAACACATACATAATTCATCGTTTTCATGCAACAAGCTGTAATGCATCACTTTGATGAAGGCAATGCTTAATTCTTGAAATTGGTTTCATCACTCTTTTCTAAAATGTTTAATGGATTATGGTTGCTTGGAAACAAGTGATATAAATGCTACATTTTCTACACTTTGGAGTCTCTTAATTATGCAGTAATTCCTTGTCAAACTATAAAGTGTACAAAATTTGCAAGAATATTTCAGATTCCCTGAACTATTTAAGACCACATCCCGGTAATGTTACTCACTATTAAATTTCTTCCTATTACGTATAGTAGTACATATATAGTAATTTCTGAATCCTTAAAGAGCTACTGACTGAGTAGGGCACTACCTTTTAAAACAATTAAAGACAAAATTGTGTCATTTGTACCTCTCACTTCTGATGAATAAAGAACCCCCCTTTGAGGGGTTCTACAGATAAAGAATAAATCAATCAATAAAAACATCTTGAGAAGACCTGTGGCATATATGGAAGATCTTTCATAAAAATGTTAACAGTTGATTTTGACTAGCTCCATAAACAGACGGTATATGATTTTTTGCAATTTAAAAAAAATTATTATTTCAATGTCCCATTATTTTCTCTTTAGATTATTACCCTTCTAGAAACCTACTTTGTAGCTTCTTTATAAAACAAATCACAAAGACTCTTACCTATGTTTTAATCTGCATAAAATATTTACGTCTCTTTAAAATTTATAGCTATTGTCTCAAAAGAATATGGAAAACAAACAAACGAAAAACAAAGGATAGTTTCTATGATGTCCTCTCATCACTAGGAGTTTCACTGGGATAGGCAAAGTAAAGTGCTGTGGTGGCTGTTATTTCTCTTCCAAGTAACCTATAAGATGAGTCTATCATGATTTAAAAGGTTACCCAGTGTACAGGCATATAGAATAACAGAATAGCCAAGGTTGAAAGGGACCTCTGAAGATAATCTCGTCCAACCCCTCTGCCAAGCAGGATGGCCTAGAGCACATTGCACAAGATGGCATCCAGGTGGGTTTTGAATATCTCCGGAGAAGGGGACACCACAGCCTCTCTGGGCAACCTGTGCCAATCCTTTGTCACCCTCACAGTAAAGAAATGCCCTCTCATATTCAGATGGAACTTCTTGTGCCTCAGTTTGTACCCATTGCGTCTTGTGCTGTCAATGGGCACAACTGGAAAGAGACAGACGCCATCCCCTCGACAGCCTCCCCTCCAATATTTATGCACATTGGTGAGGTCTCCCCTCATTTTTCTCTTTTGCTGTGAAATGGACACCAGTCTCTCAGCCTGTCCTCATATGACAGGTTCACCTGTCCTCTAATCATCTTCATAGCCCTCTGAACTCACTCTGGTAGCTCCATGTCTCTCTTGTACTGGGGAGCCCAGAACTGGACACAATACTCCAGGTGTGGCCTCACCAGGGCTGAGGAGAGGGGGAGGATCACCACCCTTGACCTGCTGGCAAAAATCTTCAGAATGTACCCCAGGATACTGTTGGCCTTCTTGGCCACAAGAGCACATTGATGACTCATGGTCAGCCTGCTGTCCACCAGGACTCCCAAGTCCCTCTCTGCAGAGCTGCTCTCCAGCAGGCCAGCCCCCAGTCTGTACTGGTGCTTGTTGTTATTCCTCCCTAGGTGCAGGACCCTGCACTTGCCCTTGTTGTAATTCATGAGCTTCCTCTTGGCCCAGCTCTCCAGCCTGTCCAAGTCCCTCTGAATGGCAACACAGCCCTCTGGGGTGTCAGCCATTCCATTCCATCCTCCAGGTCGTTTAGCTAGCTACAGGCCTCCAACTACACGCCGCACCACTGAGCACAACCTTCTGAGCTCTGCCATACAGTCAATTATCAATCCACCTCACTGTCCACTCATTTAGGCCGCACTTCCTGAGCTTGTCTATGAGGAAGTTATGGGAGACAGTGTCAAAAGCCTTGCTGAAGTCAGGGCAGACCACACCCACCCCTCTTCCCTCATCTACCCAGCTAGTCATCTCATCATAGAAGACTATCAGGTTAGTTAAGCATGATTTCCCCTTGGTGAATCCATGCTGACTACTCTTGATCCCCTGCTTATCCTCCACAGGCTTGGAGATGACCTCTAGGATGAGCTGCTCCATCACCTATCCAGGGATGGAGGTGAGGCTGACTGGTGTGTAGTTGTCTGGGTCCTCCTTCTTGCCCTTTTTGAACACTGGAAAAACATTGGCTTTCTTCCAATCCTCAGGCACCTCTCCTGTTCTCCACGACTTTTCAAAGATGAGGGAGAGTGGCCTAGCAATAACATCAGCCAGCTCCCTCAGTACCTGTGGGTGCATCCCACTGGGGCCTATGAATTTGTCGGTGTTCCAGCTATCTGAAGAAGGCTTCATTTACTTCCTCCTCCTGATCAGGTGGCCTGTAGCAAACACCCACAGCAGTATCAGCCATAGTAGTCTGCCCTTTAATCCTTACCCATAAGCTCTCAACTTGCTCTTCATCCACCCCTAGGCAGAGCTTCATGCATTCCAGTTGCTCTCTCACATAAAAAGCAACTCCACCACCTTGCCTTCCAGGCTGGTCTTTTCTAAAAGCATGTAGCCTTCCATGACAGCATTCCAGTCATGTAAGCTATCCCACCGGGTCTCTGTTATTGCAATGAGGTTATAGCCTTGTGACCGCACACAGATCTCCAGTTCTTCCAGTTTGTTTCCCATACTATATGCATTAGTGTACTTGTTTCTCATGCTGCATGTGTTTGTATAAAAACACTTCAGATGTCTTTCATTTAACTCACCCTTTCATGAGGCAGACTGAAAAATCTTACAATCATGCATTCCCTCAAATATTGTCATACAGTCCCAAAGCTTATCACTGGTAGGCCTGGGTTTGGCCCTTTCCCCCTTCAAATCTAGTTTAAAGCCTTTTCAATCAGCCCTGCTAACTTCTCCGCAAAAATCCTTTTCCCCATCAGAGAATGGTGCTCCCAGTCAAGAGCCTGTAGGCCTGGTGTCATGTAGACCTTCCCATGGTCAAGAAACCCAAAACTGAGCCAGTGGCAACAACCTCAGAGCCATGGGTCTGCCTGTTTCTTTCAGTATTGATCCCTGGTACTGTAAGGATGGAGCAAAACACTACCCACTATCTGTTCACCTGAACCCTTGACTAATTGCCCCAAAGCCCTAAAGTCCCTTTTGATCACTCTTGAACTTCTTTTCCATCTCATCACTACCAACCTGAAAAACTTGTGAATCAGAGTGATGATTCCAGGTGCACAGGTGTGCCAGGTGAGTGACTTTCTGAGCAATGTCTCGTACCCATACAGCAAATTTCCCTATGGCTCATGTCTAGACATCAAATCAGGTGTTCTGTTCCTTTCAGAAAGGAGTCCCCTATAACTATAATCCTTTTTTTTTTTTTTTAATTGGTGGAAATTGTTGTGATGTGGAGTATAAGTTGAGCTGCCCTGGGAGACTCCCCCACTGTGAATGGACCTTTGTCCACATCATTTTTTTGCCAATCAAGTTCCATAGCCTCATAGCTGTTGTGTAGGGGCACCGGGGAAGGTGAGGTGCACAGCAGGGGGGCTCACCTGCTGTGACAAGCAGGAACCTGCTTCCACTCCCTTCTGACTTTTAGATGCCCTCCCTTTGCCTGGTGACAAGGGAGTAGGAGAACTTTCATTTCTTGTTCAGTGGCTGGCTGAGGAGCTTGACTCAGGGAGGACAGAGCTCTGCCACACCAGTCAATCCCTCTCTCTGACTCTCTGATACTCTTCAGCCTGCCCACCTCCTCCTATATGTAGTTGATATAGGGGGACTAGCACTAATTAAGAGTAGAAGTGCTTAGATGTATTAAAAATAAATAAATATAACAACAAATGTAGAATGATAATATAGAGTCAACAAACTTCTCAATAATACTATGGCAGTGAATATACTTATGGATTATGAACATCAATAAAGTAACAGCAAATATAATTAGGCTATACTTATGAAGACGATATTTATCAATACATATCACTACTATACTTATGAAAGATTGTGTCCTGCTATCACAGCCACATGATATTGTTCAGATTTCAACACCTGCTCATGGCAGGAGAGTGCCTAGTAGCACATGGTAACTCCAATGACAGAGTTTGATTTTGTAGAAGTACCTCAAAGATCCATTTTCATGTGTAGATTCATTTTTGTTTTATTTATCTGTGTACAGGGAAAAAGACTTCCCTTGTGATACTTCAACCACTGTTTTCTACAATTTTCAGAGTTTTCTGCTGTCGTATTTTTTGTACATCATTGATCTTAATGATAGGATAAAAGGGAAAATATCTAGCTCCTGCAGTGTCTGTCTGCTTTCTTAATTCTGGCCTTTGCATCCATCTGCCATTAGTAATGGCCACAGCTACAATATTAGTGAATTGTATTGACAAGTGGCATTAACTCATGATTATAGGTACTAAATATGTATATGTGTTCATAAGATCATTAACAAGGAGGAGAGGTAGGAAAGAGGAAAATACATGCTGATCTCAAGGGCACATCACTCTGGTTCTGTGAGATGATATGTACAAAAAGAGAAAGAGAAAGAGAAAGAGAAAGAGAAGGAGAAAGAGAAAGAGAAAGAGAAAGAGAAAGAGAAAGAGAAAGAGAAAGAGAAAGAGAAAGAGAAAGAGAAAGAGAAAGAGAAAGAGAAAGAGAAAGAAAGAGAAAGAGAAAGAGAAAGAGAAAGAGAAAGAGAAAGAGAAAGAGAAAGAGAAAGAGAAAGAGAAAGAGAAAGAGAAAGAGAAAGAGAAAGAGAAAGGGAAGAAAAGAGAAAGAGAAAGAGAAAGAGAAAGAGAAAGAGAAAGAGAAAGAGAAAGAGAAAGAGAAAGAGAAAGAGAAAGAGAAAGAGAAAGAGAAAGGGAAGAAAAGAGAAAGAGAAAGAAAGAGAAAGAGAAAGAGAAAGAGAAAAAGAGAAAGAGAAAGAGAAAGAGAAAGAGAAAGAGAAAGAGAAAGAGAAAGAGAAAGAGAAAGAGAAAGAGAAAGAGAAAGAGAAAGAGAAAGAGAAAGAGAAAGAGAAAGAGAAAGAGAAAGAGAAAAAAAGAGAAAGAGAAAAAAAGAGAAAGAGAGAGAAAGAGAAAGAGAGAGAAAGAGAAAGAGAAAGAGAAAGAAAGAGAAAGAGAAAGAGAAAGAGAAAGAGAAAGAGAAAGAGAAAGAAAGAGAAAGAGAAAGAGAAAGAGAAAGAGAAAGGGAAGAAAAGAGAAAGAGAAAGAAAGAGAAAGAGAAAGAGAAAGAGAAAGAGAAAGAGAAAGAGAAAGAGAAAGAGAAAGAGAAAGAAAGAGAAAGAGAAAGAGAAAGAGAAAGAGAAAGAGAAAGAGAAAGAGAAAGAGAAAGAGAAAGAGAAGAGAAAGAGAAAGAGAAAGAGAAAGAGAAAGAGAAAGAGAAAGAAAGAGAAAGAGAAAGAAAAAAGAAAAAGAAAAAGAAAAAGAAAAAGAAAAAGAAAAAGAAAAAGAAAAAGAAAAAGAAAAAGAAAAAGAAAAAGAAAAAGAAAAAGAAAAAGAAAAAGAAAAAGAAAAAGAAAAAGAAAAAGAAAAAGAAAAAGAAAAAGAAAGAAAAAAAAGTTGTTCATTATCTGTTTGATTAGACATTGTATTTTTCTGAGATATAAAATTTTTATATATTTCCTCTTGTTATAATCCAGTAAATATTTATCTGCCATAATTATCAGTAAGCAAAAATATCACAGTTAACTATCAGTGTCATACGGTATCATTGGCTAAGAATTAAAATATCTACATCAGGGGACTTCTGTTTTATAGGGAAGAGGTTAAGGAAGGTGTGGAAGGGATTAAAAATAGATGTATCCCATGAATTCAGTCCTGAAGTGAAAAACATGCCTGATTATACTCACTTGTTTGAGATTTTAGTGTTATTCTTTCAACTACATGCTAAGTGAAACAAAACAGGGTTTTGTGTTTTGGACTCACTCAGAGTTTTATTAATTTTTAAGGTTATATGTATAGTTAGTCTGTGTGCTCGTTTGTATTGTTTTATTTATTTATTTATTTATTTTTCTTGTTAGCTGGTTATGCATTTCTAATACATGTTCCAGCTTTCAGCATACTTTGTGCTGTTTCTTTGCTTTTATCAGTTGAATAGGTGTCTTGAATATGTTCTGAGACCCTTCTTATTCTGAAACAATATGCAGAAAGCAGACTATGTGAGAAGATGTTTTATTTTCTTTCAAACAGCAGCCCAAACTCTATTTAGAGTATTTGGAAAATGTCAGGTAAGTATTTCAGACTTGGCTGTTTAGAATTGAAAGCAACATACCTACATCAAAGATGCAGCCAAGCAACATTATCTACAGCATAGCACTTGGACTACGTAATACCTGATAAATCTTTTGAATCTTAGGCAAGAGTATTCAGAAAGAGTGTGGGGACTCTCCAGTTCTCCAGTGAACTGATAGCCTGGATGTAATTTAAATCGTGTTCTCCTAACTCTGCTAGAAGCTAATGACATTTCACTGTGGTGATGATGATGATGACAATGATGATGATGATGATGATTATTATTATGTTAATACTGGAAATTTTAAGAAACAATTGAATTCGTTCATAATATATCTGTACTAATTCCTGTGTCATTCTTGAGATTTTTGTTAACAAATCCTCAGATTTCTTATTTCTATGTCAGCCTTGGCACAGGCGGGGGGGGGGGAAGTGTCAGAATCCAGAAATATTTTTTTTCTCTAAATATTTTAATTTTTATATGTGTTTGTTTCACTGTGAACCAGCAACTCTTGTGTTTATTATATATTGTTGCACAGAATGTCAAAAACAACAACAAAACCACAACTAATTTACTGAGGTATTTGCATGTGGTTGATTGTCTTAAAAGGAACAGAAGATATCTCCTAAGTATCTTAAGATGCACCAAATGTTGTCTATGCAACCATTCACATATTCACAGGAATGAGTTCTACAGCAGGATTCCCTGGGGGCAGTGGACGTACTTCCCTGTATTTTCACCTCAAGTGTTAGTCGAGCACACGAATAGTTCAGCAAGCATTGCGGCAGATACCCTGGAATTGCTCCCATCTGGACAGCTCCTGGACACCCTAGAGTTCAGGCTCCCTTGTCTCACCTCTGTTGGTTGTCTCCATCAGCCTATGCAGAGCCTCACTGGGAAGGCGACCCTTGGATAAATCAGATAATTGATAAGTAAATGCACCAGATGTTCACATAGGCAAAACTCTTATACACAGCTACACTAGAATTATAACTATAGGACAAATTTGAATTTCATCCTTATGTCTTATTTATAACCCATGCTCCATAACCCTTGCCACAATACATATTTGTTTTTACACATACTTAAGATTTTGTGTGTTAGTTTGTTTTATCTGTGGGGTTATGTCTTAAGGGAGTACAAAGATGGTGAGGACCTGAACTTTTTGCATCCCCAGGTTAGCCTTAGTTTGAGATTTCTCACAGTTTACCCATTGCTTCTTTGGCATGTGTGCAGTACTCCATTTTTTTGTCTTTGATGCTCTTACTGCCTGTCAATATCAAAGCGACATTGTGTGTTTCCAAGAATGTTCTATGACCTTTTTTTTTAAATTGGAAATTCATAGTAAAAATGAGAACTATGTGAGATGATGACATTACACATGAAGTATCAATGAGAAAGACAGGGTCAGATTTTGTTTTAACAAGTTCTCAGACGGATAGCAAGTTCATCATGAGTCAGAATTCAACAGCAGAAAGGATACTTTGGAAATTTTTAGATTTTTTGAATGATTTTTTTTTTTCCCCCCCAAAGTTTCCAGGGGATTTTTCTATTTATTCATGATTCAAATACACAGTTACATTTAAACTCATTACAGTTTCTTTCTTGTATCTATTTGTATTTACTTCAATGTTTAGATTTCAAAAATCATTTTTAGATTATAATACAGACTAAAGGTTAGAGAAGTGCTCTGAATTTTGTTTGCTGGTTTATATACTTATAGCTTTTTAACTTTTTGTCTTTGAGTGCTTGACATGTTTCTCTGCTCCTGTTGTAATCTGTTGATTTTGATTTCTTTTAGACATTTTCTTGTCATCTGGTGAGGATAGGAAATGATGCTGTTTCAAACTGTATTAATTATCCCATAATATATCCATAAAATATCAATATCCCCAAAATATCCCATATAAATATCACATTTATAAGTAGATCTATCTAACATAACGGTCAGTGAATGTCAGTATAGCTATATCAGTAGAGTACAGTCACTTAGATTGAATTGGTCTGTCCCTCTGGGTATGCAAGCCATGCTTGCAAAGCTATAAAAATGCTGCAAAAATTTACCTTTTTAAACCTCCAAAGAAGGTACGATACATTACGCTTCCATGCACTTTTCCTATTACAATTTAACCAAAATATCAAAACAGGTTTTACACTTTTATGAAAATGTTTTACAGAAAAATTGATAAAGGATGCAACGTTTCCTTGAGAGGAGGGCGTCCAGTGCACCCTCAGTAAGTTTGCAGATGACACCAAGCTAAGTGTGTGTGTCTATCTGCTCAAGGGCAGGAAGGCTCTGCAGGAGGATCTGGATAGGCTGGACCGATGGGCTGAGGTCAACTGTATGAAGTTCAACAAGGCCAAGTGCCGGGTCCTGCACCTGGGGCGCAACAACCCCAAGCAACGCTACAGGCTGGGAGATGAGTGGTTGGAAAGCTGCCTGGCCGAGAAGGACCTGGGAGTACTGGTTGACAGTCGGCTGAATTTGAGCCAGCAGTGTGCTCAGGTGGCCAAGAAGGCCAACAGCATCCTGGCCTGTATAAGAAGCAGTGTGGCCAGCAGGTCTAGGGAAGTGATTGTCCCCCTGTACTCGGCTCTGGTGAGGCCGCACCTTGAGTACTGTGTTCAGTTTTGGGCCCCTCGCTACAGGAAGGACATGGACGTGCTCGAGCGAGTCCAGAGAAGGGCGACAAAATGGTGAGGGGTCTGGAGAACAAGTCTTACGAGGAGCGGCTGAGGGAGCTGGGCTTGTTCAGCCTGGAGAAGAGGAGGCTCAGGGGCGACCTTATCGCTCTCTACAGTTACCTTAAAGGAGGCTGTAGTGAGGTGGGGGTTGGTCTGTTCTCCCACGTGCCTGGTGACAGGACGAGGGGGAATGGGCTCAAGTTGTGACAGGGGAGTTTTAGGTTGGATGTTAGGAAGAACTTCTTTACCGAAAGGGTTATTAAGCATTGGAAGGGGCTGCCCAGGGAGGTGGTGGAGTCACCATCCCTGGAGGTCTTTAAAAGACGTTTAGATGTAGAGCTTAGCGATATGGTTTAGTGGAGTACTTAGTGTTAGGTCAGAGGTTGGACTAGATGATCTTGAGGTCTCTTCCAACCTAGAAATCTGTGTCTGTGTCTGTGTCTGTGTTTTTGCATAGAGGAATAGATTTGGATAACAAAACACAGAAGTGTACTAGGAAACAAATTGTTATGCTTGTTTGTTTGTTTGTTTGTTTATCTATTTATTTATTTATTTATTTATTTATTTATTGTTTCATGCAGGTACCAGAGAAATAGCAACAACAATCCTGGGGTCTACCAAAAGGCATTTCAAGTCCTGTGGGAGACAACAAAAGGACTAGAAGCACAGATAGTGTTTTCCTTAATCTTGTCAGGAATGGGAAAGACACAAAAAGAAAGAGATGAAGCCAGGTAACCAATGCCTGGATCCAATACTGGTGTGTCCATGAGAATTTGGTTTTAGAATCATGGAAGAATCTTTGAGATGAGAGATCTGCTGGGACCTGCCAGGACTCAGCTGTCTCAGCGAAGGAAACATGTTTTGGCCTTTGACCTGACGAGACTGATTGAGAGGGTTTTAAACTAGGATTGATGGGGAAAGGGGATACCATTGTGAGTGATGAGGTTAAACTAATGCATGTTATTACACCATTTGAGGGTGGCAAGGCTAATGGCATCTGTGACACTCCAGGGAGTTCTGTGGGTTCAGGAGCACATCTGAAATGTTTGTATACCAACACAAATGGTATGAGGAACAGATGGGATGAACTGGAATACTTTCTTCTTTCCCAGAGCTATGGTACTGGTGAAACTTGTTAGGACAAAACCCATGACAGGAGTGCTAGGATGGGGAGCTATTGGCTGTTCAGGCAGGTCAGATGAGGTGGAGGTGTTGCTCTGTATGTAAGGAAGAGATAAGATCGCACAGCCCTTCCACTAGGGATGACACGGTAGAGAGACTCTGGGTGAAAATTAGGGGGAAGGATAGACAAGCAGATATCATTGAGGGTGTCTACTATCAACCACCCACCCGGGACGATGACTCAGATAAACTATTCTATAAACAGTTAGGGGAAATCTCAAGATTGGTTGCCCTCCACCCTTAGAGAAGACTTTGGCTTCCCAGACGTAAACTGAGAATATGAACTGTCATAAGAAGCAAATCTGGGAAATTTCTAAAGCGTATTGAAGATTACTTCCTGACACAAGTACTGAGTGAGCCAACTAGGAATAATGTCCTCCTAGATCTGTTGTTTCAGAATAGGGAAGGCTGTGTGTGAGATGTGACAGTAGGTGGCTGTTTGACCACAGTGATCATGAAATAGTTGGGTTCAAAACTTTTGATATAAGGAGAAAAAAGTTCAGCAGACTTGCCACCCTCTTCCTAAGCTTCTCAGGGAGCTAGTTAGCAGTCTTTGTTGGGAATAGGTTCTAGAGGGCTTAAGGGTCCATGAGAGCTGGTCAAGAAAAAACGAGCAGATGTTAAAACTGGAGCCCTCTCAACAATTTACCAAAGGTTGTGGGAGTCTGGGAAAGTCCCTGATGGCTGGAAATTAGCCAGTGTTATACGCATCTACAAAAAGGGAATGAGAGAAGACCCAGGAAACTACAAACCTATTTATCTAATCTCAGTTCCTGGAAAAGTTATGGAGAAGGTTGTCCTCAGGAATACTGAAAGTCATTTAATGAACAAAACTATTATCAGGCATACTCAACATGGCTTCAATAAGGGAAAGTCCTGCCTTAGTAATTTGATCTTCTGTTATAAGGTCACCCACCTGGTGGATGAAGGGAAGGCATTTCTGGATTTTAGTAAAGTCTTCGATATTGTTCCTCACACCATCCTTCTTGAGAAATTGTCCAGCTGTAAGATAAACAGGTTCACTGTATGCCAGGTGAGGAATTAACTCAGTGGGAGAGCTCAGAGGCTTGTAGCAAATGGGGCTATAGCTGGCCAGCTGATTGTCACTAGCAGTATTCCCCAAGACTCAATTCTAGGGCCAGTTCTGTTCAACATTTTTATCAATGATCTGGATCTAGGAATGGAAGGCATCCTCAACAAGTTTGTTGATGATACTAAACTGGGAGGTACTGTTGACTCCCTGGAGAGACGAGGGACTTTGTAGAGAGATCTAGACAGATTTGAACATTGGGCAATCAGCAATGGCATGATTGCTGCCAAAGGAAAACGCCAGATTTTCTACCTGCCATGGAGTGAGAGATGCTGCTCTTCCCTCCTTTCTAACCAATGAGATAGAGCATGAGAGAATGGCATAAAGCTGTGCCAGGGTCTAGACATTCGGAAAACTTCTTTAATACTGGTCAAACAATGAAACAGGCTTCCTAGAGAGGTGATGCCCCATAACCGTCAATGTTCAAGAGGCATTTGGATAATGCCCTCATTAATATGCTTTAACATTTGGTTAGTCCTGAAGTGGTCAGGCAGCTGAACTATATGATCTTTGTAGGTTCATTTGCACTGAACTATTCCATTCCATTCCATTCCATTCCATTCGGTTCTATTCTAAACAGTATTCCTGGTCACAGGCTCAGACACCAGAAAGCTTGATACACAGGAGATGTAATAAAGTGTCAATCTAAGGCATTTTAACTTACTCTGTTTATTTAAATACTAAGAAGAATGACTGCCCAAATAACAGAGTTGCAGCATGACTGAAATTTGTGAGGACCTCTGGAGGTCATCTGGTCTAAACTCCTGGCTCAAGAAGGGTCAGCTAAAGCTGTTTACCAGAACTATGCTCAGACAGCTTTTGAATATCTCCAAGGATGGTCAGGCTATAAAGAAACAGACTGGGTATTTTTTTTTATAATTATTATTATGATTATTGTTATTTTTAGGAATCTATTTTTCTACTTATATTAGCAAGACTTGGGTTTAAAGTGTTTCTGTATACCGTGCACCATATCCTGTGGTGCATCAAGCACAGCATCACTAGTCGGTCGAGGGAAGTGATTGTCCTGCTCTACTCTTCACAGGTGCGGCCTCACCTCGAGTACTGTGTGCAGTTCTGGGAACCACAGTACAAAAAGGACGCAAAACTGTTGGAGAGTGTCCAGAGGAGGGCGATGAAGCTGGTGAAGGGCCTAGAGGGGAAGACATATGAGGAGCAGCTGAGGTCACTTGGTCTGTTCAGCCTGGAGAAGAGAAGGCTGAGGGGGGACCTCATCGCAGTCTACAACTTCCTCGTGAGGGGGAGTGGAGGGGCAGGCGTTGATCTATTCTCCTGATAGGACCTGTGGGAATGGTGTCAAGCTGAGGCAGGGGAGGTTTAGGCTGGACATCAGGAAGAGGTTCTTCACCGAGAGGGTGGTCGCACACTGGAACAGGCTCCCCAGGGAAGTAGTCACTGCACCAAGCCTGTCTGAATTCAGGAAGTGTTTGGACCGTGCACTTAGTCACATGGTCTAAACTTTTGGGTAAACCTGTGCGATGTCAAGAGTTGGACTCGATGATCCTTATGAGATCTATGATATTCTATGACTCTATGTATAAGTGGCTATTGGCTTTGACATACTTCATGAGAGATTTAAATATGTTGGAGTATGAAGTCTGAAGTTACCATATTTAGGGACATCTGTGAGATAATGTTTGAGGCTGCCTTTCTGTGTTTATAAAGACTGTGTTCATTTATTCCATACCAGAAATCCCCCAGCAATGAAGAGTTTTAGGGAGACACTTTTAAGGAAGTGCCCTCTTTGTAGTGGGCTATAATTCGGAGGGGAGACTGAGTACTTTTTCAGAGGGCTTGTGACGTGTGCCATAGGTTCATGAATACAGAAAGAAAAAAAAAAAAAAAAAAAAAAAGGATATTTAGGAGTGAGAGTTTCTTTTGCAGTCATAGCAGTCTTTGAAAGTTTATCTTCCGATAGACTTGAATTAAACAGGAGGTGATATACTGATTAAAACTAAAAAATAACCAAACCAAACCAAACCAAACAAACAAACAAACAAAACATGTAACTGACTGAGTACTTGAAAGTTTTGTTGTTGTTGTTGTTGTTTGGTTGGTTGTTTTCTTTTGTTTTTCCATCAACAAATGATTACATGATGCTTGCTAAATCACAGATCATATGTCTATCATTAAAATAAGTAGCAAACTCTGAGTTGGAAATGTCCAGATAGTGAGTGGGTTGTTCTTAGGCTGGTACGTGAACAAATGTGAACTCTGTGAACTGTAGATTAGTTTTTGAGCAAAGAGGACTGAAAAAATGCAGAAGATCAAAATATATATTTTTTTGGGTTTTAAACCCCCTTTTATTTTTATCGAAATGTTATTTGTGGCATATGTTTTTTGTTTATTTCTTTTTTTTTTTTTTCTGAAAATAGGGTAACGTGATTACTGTTAGTTCTACCTGATATAAGGCTACAATACAAGTAATTTTATGATTTAGAAAATAAACTGACTATGATCTTAAACTCTAAAAATGCATACTGACACCATTATTTATTATATTGCACTATTATATTGTCATCAATTATGTATTACGACATATTATTTCAGATTATTAGGTGAAATTTCCTCTCAGAAAGAGTAGTTAGGCATTGGAACAGGTTACCCAGGGAGATGGTGGAGTCACCGTCCCTGGAAGTGTTTAAAGAAAGGTTGGATATAGTACTTGGGGACATGGTTTAGTGGGTGATATTGATGGCTGGGGGATGATTGGACCAGATGACCTTGGAGGTCTTTTCCAACCTTAATCATTATATGATTCAACAATATTAGAACACATTTCATTACATTATATTTCAAAATATTTTTATAGAACAAGAAAAAATAAATCTGATTAAATATGATTCTAAACCCTATATATTTACATATAGTAACAGTGACACTTAGATGGAACTTAGATGAGTCATTTTTCATTGGACAAAGTCCAATGGTCTTTAAAATCCATAATCCTCTTTATATATCTTGTACCAGTTCTCAAAACCGGTCTTCATACTCAAAAAAAAAAAAAAAAAAAGGGGGGGGGGGAGTGTATGCACTTCTATATATCTTTCCTACATAATGCTTATCTTTGTTTCAATCAATTTGCACAGACAAACATGTATTTGATGGTGGTGTTGAAGATCAACCAACTTCCAGCACTTCAGTGAGCAGTCCAAGGCACTTTTCATACAGATCACATGTGCATTTGTCCTGGACTTGTCCCACTACACTCAAAGTAGATTTTTCTATTGATACAAATGGAAAAGGACTGGAGTATAAAAAACAAAACAAAACAAAACAAAAAAAAACCACAGGTTTGTTAAGATTGATGCTTCTCTGTAATTAGAAAAGAGCAGTATTTAACAAATAAATTAATCCTGAGGAATAGTTCTTCAATTTCTGTTTAGAAGTAAAAAATGTTTAAGTTGATTTTTCCAGTTTGGAAAATTAAAAAACAAACAAAGAACAAACAAGTAAACAACCCAACCCAACCCAACCACTACCACCAAAAAACAGGTATTTATGTGTGAGGTATTTATTTGTGTTTTTGTTTGTTTGTTTGTTTGTTTTGTTTCATTGTTGTTTTTTTTTTTTTCACCATTTCTAGTCCTTGCTTTGAATCCTTATACAAAACACATGGAATCAGTTACAGAAGACAAAAATCTGAAAGCTGCTGTTTTAGTAAGGAATCTCTGAAGAGATACTCAGCAAGAAATCTACAGATGCTTGACAAAATTTGTTGTGTATGAAATAGAAAGAAGAGACAAGAAAAGCTGAGACCGTAATATAGAACTATTGATTGAGATTCATTGTTGAAGGTGAATAGATCCTTTAAAGATTATTTCAGTTTGATAAGACACAGATATTTTTAACCGAAAAACACAACAGTAAACTAATGGTAGGAGGAAAAAAGGGGAAAAATAAGAAACGCTCAACCATGAGAACAAGATCGTCTTGTTGAGAAACTGAATGGAGAATAAAAATTAAAACAATTTTTCTCATACAAAATTGGTCAAAGGCATAACAACCCCACACAATGCTACAGGCTTGGGGCAGAGTGGCTGGAAAGCTGTGCAGAGGAAAAGGATCTGGGGGTGCTGGTTGAGCATGAGCCAGCAGTGTGCCCAGGTGGCCAAGAAGGCCATCCTGGCTTTTATTAGGCATAATGTAACCAGCACGACCAGGGAGGTGATCGTCCTCCTGTACTCTGATCTGGTGAGGCCTCACTTCGAGTACTGTGTTCAGCTTTGTGTCCCTCGCTACAAGAAGGAATCAAGGCCCTGGAATGTGTCCAGAGAAGGGCTACATAGCTGGTGAAGGGCATGGAACACAAGTCCTATGGAGGAGCGGATGAAGAAACTGGGGTTGTTTAGTCTAGAGAAGAGGAGTCTCAGGGGAGACCTTATTGCTCTCTACAGTCTACCTGAAAGGGGAAGTAATGAGCGTGTTTAGATCCCAGAAGCCATGTGCAATTATCTCCCTGTTGGGAGCTGGGGTTCAGACTCTTCTCACAGATAACTAGTGATAGGACTAGAGGGAATGGCCTCAAGTTGCGCCAGGGGAGTTTCAGGCTGGAAATTAGGAGACATTTCTTCTCAGAAAGAGTAGTCAGGCATTGGAATGGGTTGCCCAGGGAAATGGTGGAGTCACCATCTCTGGGGGTGTTTAAGGAAAGGTTGGACCTCGTGCTTAGGGACATGGTTTAGTGGGTGGCTTTGGTAGTGGGGTGATGGTTGGACCAGATGATCTTGGAGGTCTTTTCCAACCCTAATGATTCTATGATTCAAGATTGATGGAATGAAGAGATTACAGTAAGATGTTTATTTCTGAATTTAAATGACAGTTATTTAAATCCCTCTATCTAAATACAGTATGCCCAAGTAGATTGTTTCTTGAGAGATGCCTACATGGCGTAAGGCAACATGGTATGAAAATATTCCTCATAACTCACAGAAGGGTGAACTATCCTGCATAGAGCTGAGTGCTAATGTGGGCACATGGCTTCTTGGATCTAAACATACTCATTACCTCATTCTGTTTTTACGATCTTAGTAAGGCCCTGGAGACCTAACTCAGATCACTTACTAGTCAGCATCAGTAAATTTATATGGATATATTTATGTAATGATATCAACATTTTTTTTTTTTCCCTGAAAATGATATATCTGACACACATTTCTTTGGGGAATTAAAGAAATAATGTCTATAGCTTATAGAGTGTTAGTAGATCTTTGCATGGCCTGAAGTTCCTGGGGCCTCAGAATTTGTCAAGTGACTTTGTCCATCATTTCACAGAATACTGGTGGTTAGAGGATTGTCATAATTATGTCACTAGTTTTGAAGATTTATGTAATAAAACCAAAAATAACTAAGATAAAATAAACAAGCAGCAAACAAAATAAAACATTTCTCCTTTCCTGGGTGGTGACTGTAGTATTATAGAATAAGGATAATGCTATCCTCCTTCCACACTCCCAACTGCAGCATAAGCTAAGTATGCTTGGAGAATATCTTTTCTCCTATGATGTTCTTGTTCCTACGGAACAATTGAAATATCAAGAAAAGGTAATATCAAACAGTGATTATTAATAAAATTCCAATCAATTGTGGTGGTGAAACAAGCAAAGAGATGCATGTCAAGACTGTGATAAAGGAGTATCAAGGTTTTTTTTTTTCTTTTTTTTTCTTTTTTTTTTTTTTCAGTTTACACAGTGAAGTAATAACTCAGCCATATTATTGCAATGAATCTTATATCCTCAAGGTTGTATTCATATGTATGAATACTGTATGATGATTTCATGTGAAAGCAACTTAACAAATATTCCTAAATTCAAACTGCTTAAAAATGATTGATTATTTAAGATTTAGGTACAGATAGAGAGTCTTCATATCGTGAGAGGAGATTATATTTGCAAATAAATGTAATCTTTAAGAGAACCCAGAATATTATCTGTAATCTTTTCAAACTCATCAACACATTTATTTTCTCTTAATTTCTAAACAATTCAGAATTATAACAGACTTATTTTCTGCAACAGAAATTGCATAAATAATCATCGAAGAAATAGAACAGTGGTAGGAAAACCTTAAATGACTTTATCAATTTCTGTGGATATTATAGTGAGGTCTTTTACAGTACTCATAAATTAAAAAAAAAAAATCTGCTCTCATCCTACTTCCCTTTCAGGCAGGAGTAGTCATAAACTAGTAAAGTTATTTTCTGAAAGAGTGTGAAAATGACAAGAGCTCATATTTGAAGGAAATAATGTTAGTTTGCTCTTTTTCAAATAAGAATTTTACAAGCTCAGCTGGGTAGGCAATGTTGCATACATTATTTTTCATCTTCTGGAATGGTTATCCAAAAAGTATTGTTTGCAGTATTGTGATTTTTACTGCTACCACAGGAAATACATTTATATACATATGCATATAATATATGTGTTAAATTAAGTTCAAGAAAATGTCATTTGAAGAAAAGTAGCAAGTTTGAGAAATGTAATTGCAATGCAAGTCTGGTATCTAGGAATTTTTGAAAACAAGACTGGCTTCCTAAAATGTCTATCCATCCAAAAGTGCCTAAGTACTTTAATAAATTAATCTTCACTAATGACTAGGTCTCTCTCAGTGCAAGGAAGAAATTAAGTTTTAAATGGAAAGATTTATTAGGAAATGGATCTCTAACCCAAATTAGTTATCTACTAGTTACCTGCACATATAGGTATCAACAACCAAAATTTAGATCCAAACTACACAAGAACCTTTGGTTTTATTGCTAAGATTCTCCATGATATAAAGGACTATTCCTGGACTGTTCAAAATTACTCAGCCTTTGACAGGATGTTTAGATAGACTACTTGGAAATTGTTCATACCACATACCACACTGTACATACTACACCTAAGACTTATTGTCTCTATCTGATAAATAGTTGAGCTACAGAATAGGTGAAAGGCAAAAAAAACGTCTATAATAACTGTGTAATAGTGTGGGAAATTATGTTGTGTTTTGTTGTTGTTGTTTTTTCTTATTTCAGTTTAAATTTATGCAAAGTATTTACTCGAGCAAAGAGTGGAATTAGAATTCTACTATGTGGTAATATTCTATATTTAGTCTTTGCTGAAAAGACTGTGCACCCTCCCTCTATCTCTGGGCTGTGAGTATGGATGATTCCCTGAAACATGGAGATCAATAACAGAATCCTTTATTAGGCAGGTATTAAAAAGAAAAAATGTTTTGGAGATTTATAAACAATGTTTTTCAATCAATGTTCTGACCTTTGTGTCACCCTCTAAGGTTTGAGACCTCTGAAGTCTCTCCTACAAAAGAGGATGAGAGTTCTTCTGTAAATCCGTAACTCTTCTTTCCAAAACACTGCATCTCCCCAGAGTCACTAATATATTCTGCATTTGGTATGCTGTGTTCAAATTACTATGACATGTGAGATAATCAAAACCAGATGACAAAGAACTGTACTACATACCTCTCAGCAACTCCCTAGTGCCATAAACCATTATACCTTCTAACATTTTTATCTTTACAGGAAGCCAGTCTTAGATCCTGGGTTTTCAAAAGATGGAAAATTGACTTTACCAATTCCTTACCCAATTCCTTTTCATTCTCCTCCTCACTTCTTAGTGTGAATTTAACAAAAACATGAGTTGCCAAGCTAGTCGAAAGCATTATCAGAGGAAAGTATGAGCTAGTTTGGGTGCCCATGATTGAGATAAATCATTAAATTTTTCAGCAAGGGACTCTATTTCAAAGGGCAATGAAAGTTAATTCTGAGTACCTAAAAATGGCCAGAAGCAAGTGTAAATGTTAACAGAAAATACGGACAGGGCACTTAGGAGACTGTCATAGTGTATCATAAGATATTGGGACAGTACTCTGTCAGATGCTGAAGGAGAAGTAACTAGTCTAAATATCCTGAATATATACAGCCTTCTAGGGGAGGAAGGAACTGGATAAGCATAGAGTTATAGCATGGAGCTATTAACTTGCATAAATCAGGCTGCATGAGCCCCACTGGGTCACACTAGTAGGGGTCCATCAGTAAGTATTATAGACAGCACAAATTTCTGTTCCTCATCACTGTTAGAAAGAATTCAGGCAAACTATGAGATATTTCCAAGCAACTCGGCCAGGCACATGCAGTCCAAACAATTCCTAAAACGTGTTGAAGATAATTTTCTGACACAGGTGATGAAGGAGCCAACGAGGTGGTGGGTGCTTCCAGACCTTGTTCTTACCAACAGAGATGGGCTTGTTAGGGATGTGAAGGCTGGGGGTAGTTTAGGTTGCAGCGACCATGCGATGGTAGGGTTCAAGATGGAACTTGGTGGAAGAAGTAAGGCAAAAAGTAGGATTGCCACCCTGGACTTTTGGAGAGACAACTTCGACCTCAGCTGGGACCTACTTGGGCGTATCTCATGGGCTAGATTGCTAGAAGGCAAGGGTGCTTGTGAGAGCTGGGCAACATTTAATCAGCACTTCTTCCAAGCTCAAGATCAGTGCATCCCTATGAGTAGGAAACCAGGGAAGGGGGGCAGGAAACCTGCGTGGATGAGCAAGGAGCTCATCCATAAGACCAAAAGGAAGAGGATGGTCTATGAAATGTGGAAAAATGGCCTGGCCTCTTGGGAGGAGTATAGGAGTGCTTTCAGCGCCTGCAGGGACACAACAAGGAAGGCTAAAGCCCACCTGGAAATACTGAATGCCTTCTTTGCTTTGCTCTTTGCTTCAAAGGCTCCCCCCTGGGACTCCTACACCCTGGAGGGAGGAGAAAGAGCCTGGGAAGTGGAGACCTCTCCCCTGGTTGAAGAGGGAGCGGGTTGGGAGCATACGAGTGTGATCAAGGCACACAAATCCATCGGCCCCGATGGGATGCATCCACGTGTGCTGAGGGAGCTGGCAGAGGTGATCACTGAACCACTCTCTATCGTCTTTGAAAGGTCTTCATGAACAGGAGAGGCGCCTGAAGACTGGAGGATAGCCAATGTTACTCCGGTCTTCAAGAAGGGCAAGAAGAAGGATCTGGGAAACTACAGGCCAGTCAGTCTCACCTCTGTCCTTGGAAAGGTGTTGGAACAGCTTGTTCTGGAGGCCATCTCCAAGCAATTAGAAGAAAAGAACGTTATAAGGAGTAGTCAGCATGGATTCTCCAAGAGGAAATCGTGCTCGACCAACCTTGTAGCCTTCTATGAAGGTATCACCATATGGGTAGATGGAGGGGGGGAGCAGTGGATGTCATCTACCTTGACTTTAACAAGGCTTTTGATGCTGTCTCCCATGATATCCTGCTAGCAAAGCTGAGAAAGTTTGGTATACATGAGTGGACAGTAAGTAGGGTTGAGAACTGGCTGACTGGCCGAGCTCAGAGGGTAGTGATTAGTGGCGCAGAGTCCAGTTGGAGACCTGTGACTAATGGTGTTCCCCAGGGGTTGGTGCAGGGTCCGGTCTTGTTCAACGTCTTCATCAACAACCTTGATGAGGGAATAGTGTCCACCCTCAGCAAGTATGATGATAATAAAAAGCTGGGAGGAGTGGCCGACATGCCAGAAGGCTGTGCTGCCATTCAGCAAGACCTGGACAGGCTGGAGAGCTGGGCAGGAAGAAACCAAATCAGGTTTAGCAAGAGCAAGTGTAGAATCCTGCACCTGGGAAGGAATAACCACATGTATCAGTACAGGCTGGGAGATGACCTGCTGGAGGGGAGCTCTGCATAGAATGTCCTGCGGGTCCTGGTGGACAACAGGTTGACCATGAGCCAGCAGTGTGCCCTGGTGGCCAAGAAAGCCAATGGGACCCTGGCGTACATTAAAAGGAGCGTGGCCAACAGGTGAAGGGAGGCAATCCTCCCCCTCTACTCTGCCCTGGTCAGGCCTCACCTGGAGTACTGTGTCCAGTTCTGGTATCCCCAGTACAAAAAAAGACAGAAATCTTCTGGAAAGAGTCCAGCGGAGGGTAACAAAGATGATACGGGGCCTGGAGCATCTTCCCTCTGAAGGATGGCTGAGAGACCTGGGTCTGTTCAGCCTTGAGAAGAGAAGACTGAGAGGGGATCTTATTAATGTTTACAAATACTTTAAGTGTGGGAGACAGGGGGATTTGGCCAACCTCTTTTCAGTGGTTTGTGGGGACAGGACAAGGAGCAATGGCCAGAAAATTGGTCACAGGAAGTTCCGCACCAACATGAGAAAGAACTTCATGGTGAGGGTGACGGAGCACTGGAACAGGCTGCCCAGGGAGGTTGTGGTGTCTCCTTCTCAGGAGATATTTAAGGCCTGTTTGGACGCCTACCTGGGCAACCTGCTGTAGGGAACCTGCTTTGACAGGGGGGTTGGACCCGATGATCTCTTGAGGTCCCTTCCAACCCCTACAGTTCTGTGATTCTGTGATCCTGTGACTTTTTCTTTAAACCTCACTGTTTTTCTCCCTCTTAGAAAAAAAATAAAAAAATACAAAAATCTATTAGAACTCCTGTCATTGATGGAATTGTTTTCCTTTAGCATTCTATTCAGGATATTTGTTCTTTCTGTATTTGCCATGTACCGGCATCTATAGCAGGGGCATCACCACTTACCATTCCTGGCCTGATGTAGGATTGATTGTTTCTACAGAAGTCTATTTTGTCTCCAAAGAGAACAAGATCTGGACCAATCTGTTTATGTTAGCCACACCACAGAAAAATCACTGTTCTGGTAGTACATTTATTTTGTGTCTTCCTACTGAAACATCTAAAATCTTTTTTTGGAAGCCCTGCTAGGTTGCTGAAATGTCATCTAAATGCATGCCAGATGGTCATATTCTCCAGAGGATTTTCCTGAGAATGTCTACCTCAGGGAGCTAGGACCCTGATGTCCTGCACTTCACAGTCAAAGATTTGGTTAGAGGGATCTAAATATCAACATCTGTCTGTAAAGTGTATACTATTAGCTATGCCTGATAAAGGTGGGTAAAAAATGAATCATGTACAAATAACTGAAGAGGATGATGATTTAGTAATAATTTATCTGGATAGAGGGCCCTAAAAAACAAACCTAGATATAATTGAAAGTTGACAAGAGGGATACATTTTTGTTTCTAGTCTAGAAACAAGACATATTTATTTTCTTTTTCAGGAACTTTATATAGAAACATGTTTTTCTAAGATTATATACTCTGTCATGTAATATCAAATTCTAAAGTAATACAATAATTCATCACGTATGTGAACAAATATCTAAAATATATGCCAAAGTCTTCTCACAGAACTCTGCAGTTTCCCACTTCACATATGAAATACATTATTCAGACATTTTTTCAAGGTCACATTTCATGGTATCAGTGTCTAACCATACGAGATCTATATATCTGTGAACCATGTTGAGGGAAAAAAAAAAAAAAAAAAAAACAGTGAAATATTGAATTAGCATACATTTGCATGTAGGATAGATAATAGTGCCAGGGATTGTGCATCAGTTCTTCAATGCAGAGAAAGGAAAAAAAATTGTAATCCTCTCCTACTCCTGAGGCAGAATATGAATTGAATTATAGAATACTCCTCTTGAGATGTTTCTATATTTGCAGTTGTAGTCTTGATCTGGTCATTTGATGCATTCTGGAATAGTAACACACATCAACAGAGACTTCTTTCCTCTTGTCCCTGTGGAAATAAGAAGGAACAGAGAGCACTTCAACAAACATGTCAAAAGCTTTCTTCTCTTTCTCCTATTTCCTTTTAAGAAATGGGTGGGTAACACCTTGTCTTGCCCTGACCAAAAAGTCTCAGGGAATTTTAAGTACATATAACCATTTGTAGTGGTTCCCAGAAGGTTAAATAATCCTATAGAAGGATTGTCAGTTCAAAAGAAAAATTCTCATAGAAAAGTGGAGGAGTTATTCTGCTAGTTCTGAATCGTATTAAAAAAAAAAAAAAAAAAAAAGAGTATTTTTGCAGTGAACAGCAAAATATATATTTTAATTAAAACCAAATCCAACCAGTATAGTAAAGTATTCTCCATTGGGCAGTTTATTTGAGAAAACTACATGACAGAAGTTCTGATGAAAAAACTACACTTGGTAGTTCATATTGATTATCTTTAACATGTGATCTCGATTATCCACATAATGCATTAGTGTATACATGCATTAGTGTATACAATAAGTAAAAAACAAAAACTCTCCCTTCTCGTTGAGTTAACTATCTAACTTTCATATGGGACTCTAGTGGCACCAAAAAGAGCCAAAAGTAACTTGATGACATCATAAAAGAAAACACAATATACATTATAGCCATGGTAGCTACATCAAATTAACTTTGGCTTGATTTACTTGTGGTTTATTATTATTATTATTATTATTTTAATTGTGGGAAAAGTAATTTTGAATTCATTATCTTGAAGTTGGTATTGGGAAATGTTATGAAAAATCTGCTACTGAAGGTCACTATCATTCCAAACTTATTCTTCCTTACTACGTATGGCAGTCTGGCTCCTAAAGAAGCATCTTGAAAGAGGCGACCTGCACATACAGCATTCCAATACGCATAGACTTAACAGACTGACTGAACACAAAATGTTTGCTCAGGACCAGTTGGTGTCTGTCAATGCACAAGGTTGGTGTATTGGTTGGTGTTTCAACACCATTCTGTACACTTAGTAAGTCAATAAGCCTTCTAATGTGTTTTTAATTACTTTAAAAATTGACTTGAGAATAGGAACAAATGTTTAAATATTCTAGTAGTTATTGGCATTTTCTGTTCTTTTACAGGTTGTATTTTAATACACAGTGAATTATTTGTTGTTTTAATATGCTGATCTCATAAAGTGTTTTATTTCATCTTTTTGTATTACATTACAAGAAAATGTAAATTTCTGCAACAAAAAGATCACCAATCAGCTCCAGTGGGATGCATTCTAATCTTGTTGCAGTGATGCAAAACTTACAATTTATACTCAAGAAGAGGAAAATCTATGGAAAATAGGTTTATTCTAAACAATTTGCATGATGTTTCAATTTGCTGTTGACTTTAGAATTGTATGCCCAATAGGAATTAAATCCTATATGATGTCTGAAATATAGAAACATTTTTCAAAAGACTGTATTGTTATATTTAATGATTCTGCTATGGTTGGTTAACAAGTTACTTTTACAAGAAGCAGTTAAAGGAGTTGTCTTTTGCAATATATTTCGAAGTAAGAACTTATTTCTTTAAATTTCTCAAATTATTTAGTTTAGTAAGTGTTTCAGAGGATTAACAGAGTGCTTCACAGGTAAAAACTGAAATAACATCATAATACATTCAAAACTTTTGGGTTCCGTAACTCTCAGTGCTCATTTTGAAGAGAATATTCAGCTACCTGACCTCCTTCTGGAATTCTGCATCTATCAAATTGGTTCCAACAAAGCAGCCTATCTTCTTCCAGGCCAGGCTGTGCAGGGCAGGATATTGTGACAGGCTGGCTGCGGCACCAAGAGCAAGAAAATGGTAACGGTTGGGCCAAGGCTGGGAGTGGGGTGGCACAGGGGCTCGGCAGCCCCACTGCAACCTCTCCTCTGCTGCCTGGGTCTGCGCTGTCAGGGGGGCTGAGGGGCTGGGGGTAATTAATGCAGGGATGGAATGGAGCAAATTGGTTCATTTCTGATGCGGTGCTGCTACAGCTACTGAAAGGAAGTTGTGGGAAGCTGGGGGTCAGCGTCTTCTTGCAGGTAACTATCAATAGGACTAGAGGGAATGGTCTCAAGTTGTGCCAGGGGAGTTTCAGGTTGAAAATTAGGAGACATTTCTTCTCAGAAAGAGTAGTCAGACATTGGAGCAGGTTGCCCAGGGAGGTGGTGGAGAGTCAATGTCCCTGAGAGTATTTAAGGAAAGGTTGGACCTCGTGCTTAGAGACATGGTTTAGTGGGTGACACTGGTGTTAGGGGGATGGTTGGACCAGATATCTTGGAATTCTTTTCCAGCCTTAAGGATTGTGTGATTCTAAATTTGACAGCAAGTATTAAATATATATATTTTTTCCCCTCTCTTTGCCCATTGCTCCTCAGGGGTGTTGGTGGTAGACCCTGGACATGGCTGCCCAGATGGGTGCTGAGTGGCTGGTCCTGGCCCAACTTCCACTTTTCCCCACCATGCTGGGACCCTCTGTGGGGCAGTGGTTTGTATTTAAGGAACAGGTCTTATTTAATTAGGGTTCTGGCACTTTTGTAACCATGGAACTGTTACATACTGTTCAGACTATTCACTGAACTGAACTGCAGTGTGAAATATACTTTTTTAATTATACTTCTTTAATATTACATATTATGTAAGGCAATCTCTCAATCAAGATGATATTTTATTTATTCATTTATTTATTTATTTTCCTCTCTACGTAGTAAGATTGTTTATTTCTGGAAATCTTGAGCAATGCTAAGTATAGCTATTATGCTATCTGAATTAAAACATTTTTTCATGCAGTATTTTATGTTCAATACTAACAGTTCTTTTAGTAGGAAAACAGAAAGTAATACAAGGAAAAGATAATGCATGTGTTTTCTGAAAATGTCATTGTATGCAAACTATCTTTATCACAGCCTCTTCTATTTTTTATTGTTCTGTTTCCTCTATTCCTCTAAAGGAACACAAATTTCTGATATTTTGAGTGTTTGCGCAGCCCATGTACAAAAACAAGTATTTAAAGGTTGAAATAACTTTGTTTCCTTTTCTGTTTTTGCTTTTGGCATTTGCATGATATTCTTTGTTTTCTAGTCTCAACCAGTAACAAGAAAAAAAAAAAAGAACTATCAAAAGAAAATCAATGAGGACTTGTCAAATACTTTATAGTTCTGCAATGAATATTCACATGAATAAAATATCAGATTTGCTCAAGATGCAGTCCTGCTCCTCTTGTGTTTATTTTCTGTGCCTGTTCTAGCAAGTGAGTTGCTGGCAATAATAGATGCACAAAATATGCCTTTAAGTGGGATGGCCAAATATTTTCAGAGAGAAAACTGGAGAGTTTTAGATTGGTAACAGGCATTCACACTGAAATTATGATTATAGAATTACATATAGAGAGGATATTTAACCCTAGTTTAGGTTCGTAACTTACATAGCATCTTTTGCGGGCTCTTGCACCCTTGTTTTCAACAACTGAGGTATTTATATTTTTTTTATATTTAGGAATTACAAATTTATGTATTTGGTAAGTAACACTGAAATTAGACATTTAACCATCTCTTAATTATCCCTCAAAAGCTTCCAAATAAACAAGTCCAGATTAATTAACTGTTTAACTGTTTTTTGTTGTTTGTTTGTGTGTTTGCTTTGATTGGTTGGTTGGTTGGTATGGTTTGTTTTGGTGTTTTGTTGTTATTGTGTTTCTTTGTTTGTTTGGTTGTTTCTTTTGTTTTTCTGTAATTGCAGTCCTTTAGGCCCAGACTGAAACAACAGTGTGTTGGGAAAATATGTGTTAAAATAGACCTCACATGATTAAGTAAGAAGAAGCAGAAGCCTGACACTGCAGGGCTCGTCAGGCTCACTACAAGCAGTCTGTGCTCACCACAGAGCTACTTCAGTAAACATTTTACATCCCTGAAGAATTCCCTGAATTCCTTCCTGAACTACTGAAAGGGTAGCCTCAGACTAGAGAAATCACTGTATAACAGCCACAGTTAATTCTGGATCCAAAGGAAGAGTCAGAGTATCAAATTCAATCTCATTCCTGTGACATGCAGCATTAATCTTCTGGTAAATT
Source organism: Cygnus atratus (assembly GCF_013377495.2). Lineage (NCBI taxonomy): Eukaryota > Metazoa > Chordata > Aves > Anseriformes > Anatidae > Cygnus > Cygnus atratus. The sequence goes on along the minus strand of NC_066396.1, from coordinate 58,831,775 downwards.
GGGGGTTTAAATACAGAAGAATATCAGAAATAATTAGATTTCCTAACAGTTTTGAAAATTCCTGGTCACAAATAATGCTTTATATAAAGAACAGGATGGCAAAGAATCCTTCACAAGAATGTTATTTATTTATTTATTTATTTATTTATTTTTTCCACTACATGCTGCTTTTTCAGAAGTCTGAATATATGAGTTAATAACGTGAATTGTTCTTGCCATGTAAGTTTGTAAGTACGAGCAGTTCATAAATATATACATATATGTATGTATGCATACACACATACAGGTAGTGTTTGACCTGTTTTAGTAGTATCTTTCCTTAGGGATAACACATACATTTTGTATTGAATAGTCTGACACTTTTCCTATCATACTGTCATTTTTTTAGATAAGACGAAAAGCAAACCATCTTCCTAAAAGCAGAATGCAAACCAAACAGTAAAACATTAATGTTAGTTTGAAAAATAAGGCAGAGAGGGCTTGTGATTCAACTTGCTGCAATGACTTTTTAAAATTTCACCAAAAAAAAAGTAAGCATTTATTTGATGGAAACATGTAGCTTAACCAAAATTATTTTGCCACAAAAAAGATTTAGATTTTAGCATCCTAGTCTGCATACAGATTTTATTATTATTATTATTATTATTATTATTATTATTATTATTATTATTATTATTATTATTATTATTTGTAATTGTTGAAATGCATGCTCTTTTACTTTGTTTATTTTCACTCAGAGGGTGGTAGCACACTGTAACAGGTTGCCCAGAGAAGCTATGGATGCCCCATCTCTGGAAGTGTTCAAGGCCAGTGTGGATGGGGCTTTGAACAACCTGATCTATTAGAAGGTGTCCCTGCTCATGGCAAGGAGGTTGGAATTAGATGTCCCTTCCAATTCAAGCCATTCTATGATTCTATGATTTATATTTGAAAATCAACATTCCTCATGTTTCCCTCAATCTTCTCTATTTCCTATAATTTTAGGATTACTTTAGTTGGCATTACTCTTTTGAAACAGTAAGTAGTAGTGAATAGTTCAGTTCTGTTTTTCAAAACAAATGAACAATGTGGACTTTCAGAATCAAATACTGTTTAGGGAGTTGAAATTGCAGGATTAATATTTTTAGAGAACTCTTTCAACAAAGTCTTTAGTTTTAAAGTCATGTGTTTATTATTTCATACAGTCACAAACAGCAGACAAAACAATGACAGAAATTGGGAAATGCAGGAGAAGCACAAGACAAAAAACCACATTTGTTATTGAATTGGGCTGAATAGTCTGATGAAGATAATTAAATTTATTTGAGTTTTTCATTATTTTAAACCTAAATGTAACTGAAATTTCATCAACATTTCTATGCCTTACAAAACTGAGAAACATAAATGATAGTTTATCTTTCATTTTATAAATAAAAGGAGCTGAACAATATTAGTCATTGTTCCACTGTGGGTGCAAGTAGTGGTTTAGATCTCAAGACTGGATCTCAAGCTATACTATTGATTGTACTATCAATTACAGTAGTACACCTGTTCCATATTTAAACAGATTTTAAAGATCCCCTCATCTCCCAGTATCTTAAATATGAGGTATATGTCCAGAAGGTGATTATAAAAGAGACACTGTACCTGCAAAAGCATGCTTTTCTGCTTTTCCAGTATCTGTTTAGAACAAAAAGAAAGAAGCAATTTGTATAAATGCAGTGGATGTTTTGTTTGTTTGCTTGTTTGTTTGCTTGTTTGTTTGTTTTTACCCACAAGCCGTTTTTTTTTGCATGTGGTTTTGTGTGAACAAGGAAGGTCTATAAGGAGGGTTTGGAAGACTGGTTTCTGTAATTGGCTGCTCAATATGAGTGCTTGAATAACTGAGCAGTTATGAGCGTGCCTGTAACTTCTGTTCATATTAAAGAGATTTATGCTGTGCATCCGTTGAGCAATAGGTCCCTTATGCTTCTGGCCTGACCTCTGATTTTAGAAAGCAGTGACCATGTTTTATGCAGAAGCCGTACTCTGGCTTTTTTATAGCATATTTTTTTCACCATTGTAGCATCACTCTGAAGAGAGTCCACCAGCTTCTAGATGTTGGTGTGTTCCAGTGCCCTGTGGTCATAATAGGCACAGTGGTGTTTTGTTTTTTTTTTTTTGTTTCCTGATATACTCTTTTGCAGCCAGATTTCAGTATTTTATTGAGTAACTCTCATACTTATGAACAGAAATAGCCAGTGAGCTTATAATGGGTAACCTGGGAGGAATACAGAAACATTGTCTGAGCAGCCAGGGATCAAGTTAGGAAAGCTAAAGCGGTGATAGAATTTAATCTGGTCACAGATGTCAATGACAAGAAAGGCTTCTAAGTATGTCAGTGATCAAAGGAAGACTGGGGAAAATGTGGGCACTCTCTGGAAAGAAGTGGGAGACATGGTTACCTAGGATGTGGAGAAGTATGAGGTACCCAAAGATGTTTTTGGCTCTGTGTTCACTAAGTCACGTTGCCCAAGCCACAGGAAGCAAAGGCAGGGACTGAGGGTGTAGAACTGCCCATTGTAGGAGAAGATTCTGTGATTCTATGAAGATTAGTTTCAAGAGCATTTAAGGAACTTTAATGTGCAGAAGTCTTAGAATCATAGAACAAATGGCTTGAATTGGAAGGGACATTAAGGATCATTTATTTCCAACCTCCCTGCCATGGGCACAGATGCCATCCACTAGACCAGGTTGCCTAGGGCCCTGTCCAGCTTGACCCTGAACACATTTAGGGGTGAAGCATCCACAGCTTCTCCGGTCAACCTGTTCCAGTGCCTCATCACCCTCAGAGTGAAGAATTCCCTCCTAACATCTAATCTAAATACCTGCTCTTTTAGTACAAACCCATCACGCCTTGTCCTATCACTATCTGCCCTTTTAAAATTCATTTTCCATCTTTCTATAAGACCCCTTTAAGTACTGAAAAGCCTCAATAAGGTCATACTGGAGACTTCTATTCTCCAGGCTGAACATCCTCAGCTCTCTCAACCTTTTCTCAGAGGAGAGATACTCCAGCCTTCTTTATGTCTGTCTTTAAAGAGTTAGAAATTTGTCCTACTGAAGTTAAGGGTCCTGGCTTTGCTCTTTGCCAGGACTGTATTTCTTGAGATCACAAACTAAACCAGGGCATGGTTGCTGCAGCCCAGACTGCTTCCAGTCTTAACCTCTTCAATGAGTTCATCTGCATCGGTGAACATCATGTCCAGCAATGTTTCTCCTCTTATTGATTCATCTAATACCTGGACCAGAAAGTTATCCTCCACACATTCCAGGAGTCTCTTGGATTATTTACAGCCTGCTGTGCTGTTTTCCCAGCAGACATCCATGTGGTTGAAATCCCCCATCAGGACGAGAGCATGAGAGCATGATGCTTCTTGCAGCTGATGCAAGAAGGCCTCATCAACATGTTATCCTTGATCTGGCAGCCTGTTGTAGACCCAAACCACAAGGTGTCCTTCATTGTTTTGGTCCTTAATTTTTATCCACAGTCTCTCAACATGTCCATGGCTGTTTCTTGGAGGTAGCTCTTTGCAATCTATCAATTTCTTAACACAGAAAACAATACTTCCTCTTCCACTTCCCTTTCTAACTCTTCTGAAAAGCTTGTAGCCCTTAATTGCAGTTTTCCAGTTTTATGATTCATCCCACCATGTTTCTATGATAGCAATTAGGTCATAGTTTTCCATTTGTACTGTGGTTTCCAATTCCTCCTGCTCATTTCCCATGCTTTGTACAATAGTGCAGTGGCGCTTCATCTGGGCTATCAGCCACATCACCTTTTTAGAGGAGTCCTCCATGATTACTTTGGGACAATTCACAGGTATTTCCCTGCTGCTTTCTAAAGTGTCAGTGTTCCCTGGTTCTTCTGTGACACTCAGAATTGCATCCCCATACCCTGCTGAATCTTGTTTAAAGCTCTGCTAATAAGCCCAGACAGCTTGCTGCCCAGAACACTATTACCCCACCTGGTCCAGTGTGCCTCATCTGGTGTCAACATATCCAGTCTCTTGAAGGTGTGTCTGAGACTGTAGAAACCCAAACTCTTAGTGTGGTACCAGTCATGAAGCCAATTGTTTTCCTGATCCACTCGTTTCCTTCTTCTTGTGTCCGAATCTCCAACTGGGAAGACAGAGAAAAACATTACTGGCATTCCCAATCCCTTTAACATCTTTCTGAGGGACATTATGTCCCTTTTTAAATGTTGGAGTCTCCTCATTGTTGCGTCATTTATCCCTTACATGAAGGAGTAGGAATGGACTGTAGGCCTCTGGTTTTACCAGGCTTAATAGCTTATTTGTGAATGAATGCAGGCCTGAATGCAGAAAGCAGCAAAATCTTGTGAGAGATTGTCCAGATGGTGAATGGGTGCTTCAGTGGCTCTCAGTGAGAAATCTCCAGTTACTAATACCTTTCACACATTTTCGGTGACACTGATTCTAATACAAGTTGTTGGTCAGACAAACTTTGTACGGTTGTACTTTTCTGGGTCTTGAACATTACTCAAGCTCTCTCCTTATTCAAAACCCAGACAGTCATGTCTGTTGCATCCATGGGACCTGATGAAACGCAACTGAGGACCTGAGGGTATTGGTGGATGAAGTTGTTAAGCTGCATTCCATCATATCTGAGAAGTCATAGCAGCCAAGTGAAGTTCCCAGTGGATGGAAAAGGGAAACATAACTCCCATTTGTGAAAAGGGGAAAAAAGGAAAACATGGGGAACTACACGCCAGTCATCTCATCTCTGTGCCTGGTAAAATCATGGAGTAGAGTCTCCTGGAAGCTATGCTAAGGCACACGGAATATAAGGAGGTGACTGATGACAACCAGCATGCCTCCACTAAGGGCAAATCTTACCTGGTGAATTTCATGGCCTTCTTAAATGGGGTTACACCATTGGTGGATAAGGGAAGAACAACTGATGTCATTTATCCGGACTTGTGCAAAACATTTGACACTGTCTCGCACAAGATCCGTGTCTCTAAATAGGAGAGGGATGGATTTAACAGATGGACCACATGGCAGATAAGGAATCGTCTGGACAGTCGTATTCAAAAAGTTGCAGTCAACGGCTCAATAACCAGTTAGAAACCATGACACGTGGTGTCCTTCAGGTGTCAGTATTGAGATTGGTATTATTTAAAATGATTGCTGTTGACATGGGCAGTGGGATTGAATGCACTTCAGCAAGTTTGCCAATGACGGAAAGCTAAGTGTTGTGGTTGAAGTGCTGGAGGGAAGGGATGTCATCTCGAGGGACCTGGACAGTCTTGAGAAGTGGGACAAGGAAAACTTCATGTAGCTCAACAAGGACATGTCCAAGGTCCTGCACTTGGGTCAGGGTAATCCCAAGAATGAATACAGTCTGGGCAATAAATTGATTGAGACCTGAAGAGAAAGATTTGTGGATATTGGTAAACAAAAAACTGAACATGTACAAGCAATGTGTGCTGGCATCCCAGAAAGCCAACCATATCCTGGGCTGCATCAAAGAGAGCATGACCAGCAGGATGAGAGAGGTGGTTCTCCCCCTCTACTCCACTCTTATGAGTGAAGTACTGCATTCAGCTCTAGGGCATAAATAATAGAATGCAAATTATTTCAAGTCAAATGAAAGAGATTCTGTGCTTGACCAGAATCAACAAAATAATTATTTCTGAATGTAGATAAATTGCAATGAAAAAAAAATTAAAAATTAAAAAAAAGGTACAAAGAAATTCAGAAATTCTAATTGAAATAAAAACAATATATATTCTACTGTAGCTTAAAATGAATGATAAATGTTAAATAGATTGTAATGAAATGTTTCTGTCCCTAGTAAGTTTATTTAAATGGTTCTCTTAAAACTGTTTGAAAATATTTATACAAACATAACACACCTTTTTATGTGTAGAGTTTGCACCTGTCAAATTACTAATTATGAGAATTTATGATTATGAGGACTATATGAGGAGAAGTACCAAGGAAAATTTCTATCCTTTACTTGATGCAGCAGGAAATGTGATCACTGAGGATAAGAATAAGGCTGAGGTTCTCAATGTCTTTCTTACATCTGTCTTTAGTAGTCAGATCAGTTATCCTCAGGGTACTTTACTCCCTGACCTGGATGTCCCCTATGATTCAGGTAGAGAATCCCCGCCTGTGATCCAGGAAGAGACAGTTAGAGACTCCATCCGGACTGTCACAAGCCCATGGGACCAGACAAGCTCCACCCGAGGGTGCTGATGGAGCTGGCAGAAGTAATTGCCAAGCTACTTTCCACCATCTATCAGCATTTCTGGTTCTCTGGAGAGGTCCCAGAGGATTGGAGGCTTGCCGATGTGACTCCCATCTACAATAAGAGCCGTAAGGAGGACCCAGGGAACTACAGGCCTGTCAGCCTGACCTGGGTTCCAGGGAAAGTTATGGAGCAAATCGTCTTGGATGAGCTCACATGGCACTTGCGTGGCATCCAGGGGACCAGGTCCAGCCAGCATGGGTTCACAAAAGGCAGTTAATGCTTGTCCAACCTCATCTTCTTCTATGACCGTGTGCCCAGACTGGTAGATGAGGGAAGGGCTGTTAATGTAGTCTACTAAAACTTCAGCAAAGCCTGTGACACGGTCTCCCACAGTATTCTCCTGGGGAAACTGGCTGCCCGTGGCCTGGACAGGTATACTCTTCTCTGGGTAAAGAACTGGCTGGAGGGCCATGCCCAGAGGGTTGTGGTTAATGGAGTTAAGTCCAGCTGGTGTCCCATCACAAGTAATGTCCCACAGGGGTCAGTACTGCGGCCTATCTTGTTTAATATCTTTACTGATGACCTGAATGAGGGGATTGAGAGTACCCTCGGTAAGTCTGGAGACAACACTAAGTTCGGAGGTAGTGTTGATCTGCCTGAGGGTAGGGTGGCCCTTTGGAATGATCTGGATAGGCTGGACTGCTGGGCTGAGGTGAATGGGATGAGGTTTAATGAGGCCAAGTGCCAGGTCCTGCATTTTGGCCACAATAACCCTATAGGCTTAGGCAATGCTATAGGCTTGGGACAGAGTAGCTAGAAGACTGTGAAGAGGAAAGGGACTTGGGAGTGTTGATCGTTGCTTGTCTGAACTTGAGCTGGCAGTGTGTCCAGGTGGCCAAGTAGGCCAACGGCATCCTGGCCTGTATTAGAAATAGTGTATCCATCAGGATCAGGGAGGTGATCATCCCCCTGTACTCTGATTTGGTGAGGCCGCACCTTGAGTATTGTGTTCAGCTTTGGGCCCCTCACTACAAGAAGGACATCGAGGCCCTGGAGCATGTCCAGAGAAGGGCAACAAAACTGGTGAGGGGTCTGGAACACAAGTCTTATGCGGAGTGGCTGAGGGAGCTGGGATTGTTTAGTTTGGAGAAGAGGAGGCTCAGAGGAGACCTCATTGTACTCTACAACTTCCTGAAGGGAGGTTGTGATGAGGAGCGGTTCAGCCTCTTCTCTCAGATAACTAATGATAGGACTCAAGGAAATGGCCACAAGTTGCGCCTGGGAGGTTTAGATTAGATATCAGGAAAAACTTTTTTCTCTCAAAAAGTGATCAGGCACTGGAACAGTCTGCTCAGGGACTTGGTGGAGTCACCATCTCTCGTGGTGTTCAACAAGTGCCTGGACAAGGTGCTACAAGATATGATTTAGTAGCTTAGCGGGTAGTATTGATGATAGGAGGATGGTTGGACTAGATGATCTTGTAGGTCCTTTCCAACCTTCTGTTTCTATGATTCTATGTAGGAAATGCTATTTTCTCTATCCAAAAATGTTTTCCTTTCTTTTCTCCTGGTTGTCTAATTGTACTAGAATACAGCTGTGCATTTAATTTATTTTTTATTTTTTCCCAAAATGTGATATCATTGGCTCCAGACTTGGTAGACTTTGGAGTATATTACTGCAGAATTAAATACTGGATTCTCCCCTTTTTAATGGTAAACCAAAGACATGTTACCCATGACAGTAAGCAGGTTTTTGAAAAGAGATAAAAGTTCCAAGCACTGTTTTTAACTTCCTTTTTTATTTTTATACTTCTAGTATTTAGGTTCATCTCATCCTACTCAAGCCTCCAGATGTACAAGTCTGTGACTGCTGCCTTAGTTAACACGTTAACTATAACATACTCCATTGCTGTTCTAACAAAAATAAAATTAAGAGAAAAGTATGCTGGAATTTAGAGAAGTTTCTTTGCACAGAGGTGGGAATGGGGTTTAATTATTTCTTAGAGCTGTGTAATAAATTGTATAGAAAGACACCATGGCAAGGTGGCCTTCTTAAGATTTCAGCATTCATGTAAGTCACCTAGATGGGAAAAATACTTATTGGATTTTGCTAGGTTTAGTCTGAAGTAAACATATCCCTACATCTAGCTATATCTATGTCCATCTCTAAAGTGTGTATCTCAAATCTATAGATAAATTTATATACAAATATATTGGGTTGGTCTGTCTGGCTTTAGAAATGAAACAAATAATAGCATTGAAAGTAATTAAAGCAGACCGATTAATGAAATAGGCATTTAGTATTGTGGGGTGAGGTATGCAAATAAAATCTGCACCACTTTACCCCTCTAGGGGAGCTATTTAACTCTAGTTGGTAACAGTAGTGATTCTCAGTTGACTGACATAATAAGAATCCAAACAGGTACCCTAAGGTTCAACAATAGTATTTGTTTCTACTTTGTATGCAACTGATACAGCACTGTGCATGTAAGATGTTGTTGATTTCATCACACTTCTTAGTGAGACAACATACCAGATATAATAGTGAAAAAGTGAATAGTAGTGTCTCCAGTTACTATGTTTTATAGGCCTTAAATGGAAAGAGATTATATGGCTTTCTGTGGCCATTAATTGTCATAAAAAATTGTAAGTGTGAGAGAGAACTTGCTTTACTAAGAATATAAAGACATTAGATGAACAGGTTGGTTTTGAGACAGCCTTGCTTTATTCTGATAATACTTGTTAGTGCCAATGAACATATCTCAACAGCCTTTTCCAAAGCCCTGATCTGCATTTTATGAGAGAGCTACTAACACCACCAAGCACCCATTACGTATATATATGCAAAGGAAAAAAAGTGTAACCTTACATGAAAAGGATCCTCCAATTTTCTATTTTAAAGAGTTTTCATGAAGGCAAATTGTGGATTTCTTATACAATATTTATTCTGAATTGTTTGATTCTCTCATCTTTATGATTGAGAGAGTATAAATTAAATCAGTGTCTTATTGTTGAGGTCATGTAACACTTTTAGATGACACGCAATGTAGAGATCAAGATTTTTTTGAAAAACTTATAATCCAGTCACTTTGGTTAACAGGTCAATAAAATAAGGAGTCTGACAGAGCACTTCTATAAAATTAGTTATCTACCCACAGACCTTTTATATTTCTGACATCCTGATAGATCACTATCCACAATATTCAGAATCAATTGTACTCTACATATTGAAAAGAACTGAAAATAATTTATATGTCTACACCAGTGATTAGCAGCTAGCAATCTTAGAAACTGGGTTTGAAAACAACCAACGAACCAGCAAACAGACAAAAAAACCATCATGCCCCTTCTTTCTAATAACCTTAGTTGCATTATCTTTGCAGTTATTTAGCCGCTACATCAGCTGATGCTTTTCTTGTTAACCTGCCCTATTCTCTGGACATAACAATAATAAAAATCTTTTAATAAAAGCCTCTTTAATGAGCAGTTAATAAAATAATCTTTTCTTTTTGTTTTTCTCCTGAACAAGTAACTTAATTAACCACTTTATATTTTAATTTACACTTGCATCTTTATTTTGTTTATATTTACATTTTTTTGCATTATTTGAAATTTATGTTATTTTCCCAACTAATATTGTTGCATATGCAAAAGAAAAATACCAAATGTAATTTAAATTAATCTAATCTATTTGATTTTTTTTTTTTTTGCATTTTTAAACAAATATGAAGAAAAAAAACAACTAGGACAAACAGATATGAAATTTAAGAAATTTAGATTTTTAACATACAAAGAGGTCTTTTACACTTTTTATCTGTGACTCCTCATCTCTTTTCTTTGTCATTTCTGAACATGAAACAGTAGATCCTTTCCGTCATATATTATATATACTGATATAATATAATATATATAAGAATATAATATAATATAATATAATACATATATTATAAATATATATATAAGCATATATATATATGCTTTAAGTGTTTTTCATTAAGGGTTTCAAGATATTTATAGGAAAAATGAGCTTCTGAAATTAGATAATACAATTAAGAACGAAACATTTTTGTTTGTTGTGGCATGTGTTTCATAACATCATTACTTATGGAAACATATGTAGTATATTGACAAAAAGCATGAAACACCTTGAACGAACACAGCAGACACATAAAACTAGACAGTCTCAAGCTGAAGAGAACAAGGAGACCTTGTAGAAAACAGGGAGACTGGTGGCCTTGAGCCAGCAAAAACATGGGATATAAAGGATGAAAGCTGGAAAACAAGGAGGAGGAAGAAAATAACTGAAGGAAGATTCCAGACTCAACCATAGCAACCTTTTACTCATTAAGAATCATTAGCATATTAAAAAGACACCCATCAAATGCAAATGTAATGAAATGTCAGATTTGGTGTTCTCTCTCACTGGTCCTCTGTAATGCATATGCTCAATAGAGATAAATTAGGCAAGCTAAAACAACCAATCAGAAGCAGCTGAGAGAGTTTCTCAAGCTAGCATTTAAGTAAAGGTTTTTCAAGTCAGAGGTGTGCTTGCTTTGTAAAAGATTGCCAAGCACTTGATTTTGCAGAATTATATAATTACTTATTTAACTAAAAGACCTTCATATGCATTTATTGGCCAGGCACACTGGCCATGAACGTATGGATAACAACAGTAATACTGATATAATATCTAACTGGTATAGCTGTAAACAATGTTTAATTTAGAAAACCTAAAAAGAAGTAATCTCTAGACTTCAGTTGGAACCAAGGACAATAATATTTTCCCAATAATTTTGACTGAATAACCATAATTATAGATTAAAAAAAGATGGTTACAAAGTTTCAAAGACTACTTCATTCTCATCTAAATCTTTTTTTCTGACTCCCCTCAAACTTAGATTGTTATGTGTTTCCTTAAAGAGTATGTAACACAAACAAAAGATTTTATTATAAATGTCGAGAGAACAAAACACTGCAAGAATTTAACATTCCCAAAACAGAATTCCATTTATATAAAATAGCATTTTCATATTGTGTTTGGAATTTTTTCATGAATAATGCACACAGAAGAATAAAAGATAGCAGATGCACAACAAGTTGAGATATCAAATCTTTAATAATCAATCAGCAGGAATATAAGATTAGTGGAACACGCTAAAGCATGATGCAGTACCTGTGGACTAAACTGCATTTTCTTAAGATCTTTATAGTTATGAATACTCACCTCCTAGTGCTATTCAGGAGAGATGGTTTAGTCTTCTATGTAGGTCATGAATGGTGTTTGATCTTGTTTTAATTATGTACAAAGTTAAAAATATAAAGACCCTTTTTAGGATACTACACCAGTAGCTGACCCTCAGTAAATTTTGCTTTAGTGGATGAGAGATACCAGTACAAATGGTACAAGATGATTAAATAGCTACCTTGAATGTATCTACCAACTGGAAATGCCTTTACATTTTCTTAATGGCTATGACCAGTGTAGAGAACTGAGATCAAAACACGAGTTTTTGTGTGCGTGTTTTACATGCACAATTTATTGTGTTTTATTTCAACACCAACAGTGGTGAAATGGTGTCTATAATCAAATATATATTTTAACACTGTTTGTACTTTACCTGGATCTAGAAAACAAAATATTGGCATTAAAAGGAATATTTATCTTGTACTTTTAACACAAGACATACTATTCAGTCACACTAAACCAGAATTTACTACTGGTGACTTTTATTAACAATGTGCCTTCATGTGTCAAACCTTTGATTCTAGTTTGATTATGTTTTCAGAATTCTCAGACTTTAAATTTTGGAATATTCAAAAAAGAAGAACAGAATTCTATCCAGATATTTTGTATTGCAATAAATAAATAAATAAATAAATGACATGATTACAAGACTTAAAGACAAGTGTTTTTTTTTTTTTTTTTTTTCCCTTGGATAGCTTTAATATATATACTTTTAGAAAAAAATACGTAATATTTTCTTCCCATTATGCAAATACCTGTGAACAGGCAATCATACATCTCTACTACCTTAACTGAAGCCACTGATTATCCAAGTCCTACATTTTTAGCTTGGTTTGTTTCTGTTTACACTAGCCTAATTTTTCACTAATTTAAGTGAGACCATAGTACTAATACTACTGGGTTTAATTCTAAAATCTTTACTCCTGTATTTCATCAGAGTGGTGAGGGGAGGAGAGTATACCTTTAAGCTATACAAGCTACAAAATTTCTCCATTTCTCTCTCTTTTTTTTTTTTTTTCCCCGATTTGAAAGCAGGAGTTTTAATTTATTTTTATTTTATTTTTTATTTTTTTATTTATATTTCTATTTTTATTTTTATTTATTTATTTATTTAACTAATAGATTTATTTTTTAATATTGGACATATCTGTCCATACGGATAGTATTTCTATGATTTTTCCTCTTGGATTATAGAATTGCTATTTAGAAAAGTCAGACCAGGAACATAAAATAGCATATCATTTTATGTTAATACTTATTTATTTTATCCTTCCTAGAGAGTCATTATTTTTGAAGTCTGTAAAATAATGCTACATGAGCAGTAACTATTTCTGACCTTATTAAGTCTCTGATTTTATGACTGCTCTTACAATAAACCAAGCATCTCCATCTCTCGTTGCTTATAAAATCTCACATATCTAATTCCTCTGTAGGAATATGTATCAGAAAGAAGAATAGACAAAATCAACGGTTATCTCAGCATTTGATTTTATTTTTATATATATATATATATTTTTTTTTTGGCTCTTATTTTTTGGCAAGGGTAGAAACAAATTTAGTTATGGTATTTCTTTTCAAACAATGTAATCTGTCTCTTTACAGAAAATTTCACCTTTGTCAAATCTTTAAAATAAAAAAAATCTGGAAAACTCCAATAAATAAGAAGTACTTTACCTCTAATGTATATCACTTGCAACACAGGCTAATTATACGTGGTTTACAAAACAAAGTAAATAAAAAAGTCCACAAAAAATGCAGTCATGGAAGTCTTATTTATTTATTTATATTTATTTATTTTATTTATATTTATTTACTTTGGTCTAAAATTACTTTGTATTGAACAAAAAAAGTTTGCCAAAACCTTTCAGTATAATTGCACAAAGATTTCTTAATTATTCTGTGGTAGCATGGAGGGTAACACCTAACACCTAAGGCTTATCTCATGGGCTTTTTTATTTGCCGAGTGGCTAATTGTTTATTCCCAATGTGTTTCTCTAGGTCCATCATTAATTATCCTTAAGCTTCCAATTTGAAGCCGAGATGCAAAAGCCGTATCTCATGCTCCTTTTTGCCTAAGGGACATTCAAATTTTAATACTGTATACAGTGCCCAAGGCAATATTCTAACATTATTATGTACATTATACCATACTGTTAAAGCACATAATGAGCCATGCTAAACACTAACCAAATATTTAAATAAATATGTTTCAGTGGTTAGTGGGATTGCTACAATGATTGCTTAGTTGGCAAATCTATTAATTAAATCAAGTAATTAATTTAATGAAACTATGTGATGGATGCTTTCATTCTAATAATATTTTATATAAAAATCATAAGGATTGGACCATAAAATAATTCTCTGGTTTCAGGAAACTTCAGATAGGTTGACATTTCACAGATTTTGAAATGAAAATGAAAATTATTAGAAATTTATTCTTAAATTTCAAATATTTCATTAAAAATCACAAAATAATATGCATCAAGAAAGTTGCTATAACCAAAGAGGAGACAGTGAATCACATACATTGAAAATATGTCTATAGTGTCATTGAATGTAATTTAAAATATCTGAATTAATATATAACACTGGAACAGGGAAAAAAAATCTCTAACCTTCTGACAATGTAGCAGACAAAGCAGAATGTTATAATTCTCTTTAATTTAAATTTTAATTTTATAAATTCTCTTTCTATAATTCTCTCTTTTATTCTCCTGATATTATTCTACCATGTTATCCTGAAAAGTTTTGAGTACCTCTCTCTTCTAAAAGACAGATCACCACAAGATGAGATGAGACCTTATATAATACATAAGAAGGTGTTTCTAATCATGGATTGTGTGAAAAATTCTTGTTTTAAATTTATTTTCTACAAAAAATACTTAATTTTGACAACTTTCATCCCTGCTAAGTTTGTCATTTCACCCAAATAATTTTCTTCTGAAAAAGGTTTAGAATTACATGATGTCCTTCTTATGTTCACATTTACAGTAATATTGTCCATCTGCTTCTAGTACTTCATATACAAATAAAACATCTGAAGGCATATTCAACGTTATCATCAGATGATTGCAGTGAGTTTAATTGGACAGACTTAAAATATTATGAATCCCTCAGGTACAAATTGCTGCTTCCTCAGTTGAATTTCAATAACTATATTTACAATTATATTTACAATATATTTACAATTGTAGGCAAACCCCTCCATGAATAAAATAATAAAATAATAATAATAATAATAATAATAATAATAATAATAATAATAATAATAATAATAAAGTGAGTATGGGGAAACACATTGTGCACAGTACGGTTTTGTTGTTTTTGTTGTTTTTCTGCTGGTTTACTTTAGACCAGTCTTCATGACTGGTCACCTGTTAGCAGTTGAAACAATTATAGTTTTTTTTTTTCTTTTTTTTTTCTTTTTTTTTTTTTTTTAATCATAGGGGCTCCTACCTCATGCTGTCTATGAACATTTCTCAGTATGAACCAAAACATAATAAAGGGAGTCCATAAGGATATACTTTCACTCTCTCCTTTACCCTTCTTTCTTCATCCCTTCCGTCCCTCTTACCAGCTGCTGTACAAAACAGATTAAAAATCCTGCTATGCTGGGAGTGGGGATCATTTCCATATAGTAGATATAAACATATCTACTAAATTTATTGCCACCGCATACTTTCTGGCATACACTATGTAACATGAAAACCCATTCTGTTTCACTTTCACTTAATATTCGTTCTGACATAATGTGCCAGAAAGACAGACGTTACTGCCAGTAAACTAGTATCTGATGAGATAAATCGTTTTGTGGCATGTAAAGCCAGGCTAACAGTAAAACCTATAAGATTTCATTTTATTTTATTTTATTTATTTTATTTTATTTTATTTTATTTATTTTATTTTATTTATTTATTTTATTTTAATTTTATTTTTTATCAATGAGAGGAGTATATTCTGAGTTGTAGGGATTCTATCCCAAGTAGTTTTGAAAAGTAAACTGTGTTAGTAATTGAAGACTATGTGACTGAAATGCAGAAAAATATATTTAATACAATGGGATGGTCTACAACTTTTATCTTTTTCCAGGTGATAACTATGAATGAAGCAATCCATTTGGCAAGACGTCAATAGCTTCCTAACTGTCTACTGAGTCTTGACTATATATAGTAGGCCACCTGCTTTGTCCTGAAAAGAAGCTAGTAACACAGATTGGGAATTTCACTAAAAATCAACATCAGCTGAAATTATTAATTGGCAAAGCCATTTACACAAAATGTCTGTCATTAATCTTTAGGTGCTGTATACTGTAATCAGACCTTTAAAGAGAACACTTTATCTCATGGTGATTATTATTATTATTATTATTATTATTATTATTATTATTATTATTATTATTATTATTATTATACTGTAATAAGACTTATAAGTGTCTTTTCAGGAAAACATAGATTATGTGGGAGATGATTCACAATTTATTTAACTTTGCCTGAAGGCTTTCCTCTTAATAAGTTCTCAGCCATTAGGTTTTAAATGTGAATAAAAATAGAAGAAAACTTTATCTTTTTTGGAAAACTGCAGTTTATGATCACTTGGCAGACTTGTCAAGCAAAAAAAAAAACAAAACAGGACAAAACAAATAAACAAACAACAAAAACAACAACAAGAACAACAAAACGAGTGATGGAGAAAAAAGACAAGGACAGAAATGTTTCTTAGGTTTAAAAAGTTTACTGTAACCTGGTTTTCTTACTAGCAGGAAGGACTCAAATATGGAATTTTTCTGAATAGTTTCAGCTTTGATCATTGATAATGTCGTCTTAAACTGCAATTTTGGGAGCTTTTCATTGACACATAGAAAATAGGAAATACTTTAGGTTTTGGATAACATGATATTTATCCACCAGTACAAAATTTTTAAAAACAGTCAAAGTAATGCAAGATGAGCTAAATTCTCAAGATAGAAGTTCTTCCTCCTCATAGCATCTTAGACTTACACTTATTTTCCTTATTTTTACTTGGACAGCTCTCAGATTCTTAAATGTTTATTACAGGCATTTACAGTAAGCAATACTACAGTATTCCACTTTTTTTTTTCCATTAGTGAAATCTGTAAAATTTTTGTTTTTCATTTGTTTTTGCTCCAACAGTTGTCCTATAATGTTATTCAAATTCTGAAAAAAATTAGCCTACATATATCACTATTACTGCAGAGACTGATAATTCATAGCACCCAGATGGTGGGCGGGTATTTTCCAGTCTTATGATTCCTACATCATTGTAAACCCTCACAACAATCAGGGCCAATTAAAAATAATGACGTGAACTTTTTGAATATCTCCTCTTGTTGTAGGGCAAAGGTATATACCCTATCTCAAAGGGACTTTACCTCAAGAAACCCAGAGAATGATCGGCGACAGCAGAGGTTAAACATACTGTGAGATTCAAAATAATCACACAGCCTATAGTTTTTCTTAAGAATTAGCAGCTAGAAAATTCGCAAATTATTTTTTCTCAGAAGATATGATACCAATTGAATGTCTCAAGCATAAAGATTAAAGACTGATGAAATTTCTTGAAATATTGTGTAGACTCTCTTGATTCTCAGCTGAGAAATAGAGGGACACACTAAGAGTGTGATATACAATTTCTAACAGAAAAACTAAGCAAACAAACAAACAACCAAACAAAACATTTTATTGTTTGCTCAGAGTACATAATTATCCAGTAAATTTTGGAGACTACTTCCTAGAAGGCACAAATGATACACATACACACACATAAAAAGGGAAACAACAGAGGTGTTTTGTTTTTGTTTTTGTTTTCTATTTTGTTCAAATAGTTTTTACTAGTGATTCCATGTGAAAGAACTTCTGCGTCTCTTTCTGTTCTAGAGATCTATGTGTATATCTATTGACATTTCTTCGCTAATGCTTCACCATATTCTTCTGCTACTGTTGCACAAATTTCTCAGTCCTAGAATCTACATCTTACCCTACATTTAACCTCCTCCAGACCCACTCTTTGTATGTTGATGAATTTGGCAAACTCCTCATGAAGCATATAAAGTGCTGAAGGTGTAATTCCTCGCAGGCATTGCTTATCCCAAAGACTCCTGAGCAATCTGCAAGAAGTGGATGCCTGGATGTCAGAGAATTATAAAGACAAATAAATATAGTTTTCAAGGAGACATTGTGTCTATCTGGAATTTGCATGCTGCTGAGGCAAGCATCTGATGTCTGGAGGACTCATTCCATGAAATTCATGTGTCAACATGAAAACAGTCCTAACTGTGTGCTTGGAAACAATTTCAGACCTGAATACCCATTCTGCCAAAACAGATGAGAATGAGCCAGATTCAAGTCATGCTGTCTATGCTCTTTTAAGCAGTTCAGTACTGTATTATACTTAGTGCTTAGTTAAGCAAGAGCAAAAGAAAGCCAAATGCAAGGATTGTTAAGAGAACAATGAAAGAGGAAAAAAAAAAACCAACAACAACAACAAAAACACACAGGATGAATATCATGAGTATCAGGGTGCAAAAGACTGTGGCAGCATATTGGTTTCCCCTAGTAAATAATTCTATTTATGTATGCACTCTCTTTCCCTGACTACTAACTATCAACCTTTTCCAGTGTCAGATTTAAAAAAGTGAATACCGGGACAGCAAGTAAAGACACTCTCTACATTCCAGCAGGGTAGGAACCCGTGAGACAGTAAGGCAGAGGGAAGGTAGGTGTTTGAATAGTCCTATGCTCATAACACTTTGGGCATTACAGATTGCTCTAATCCCAGTACACAAATACAGATGATACATATTTTATGTTATCTGAGGTCTGATTTAGAAACAACTCTGAATGATTCTTATCTTGGTTGTTTGTCATAGATAGAAGGCAATGAGTAATACCCATTTATTTATGTAAAATGATTGCACATTTTCTCTGCCCATATTTCGTCCTTTATCTTCCCCACTCACTTGAGATATCTTTAGCATGGGAATGACTTTGCTTAGAATAACAACCATGTTGTATTGTTATTTTTTTTTCAAACATATTTATGACAACCTCATAACTTTTTAAGCCTCATAACCTCATAACTTTATTTATTTATTTATTTATTTATTTATTAAAGAATAGTGAGCAGAAGTTAAAAGAGAGTGGAAGAGAGGTAGAGAGACCTTAGAGTAGAGTGGTAGAGTGGTTAAGAGCACTAATTCCATATGCAGGTAAGTGCAAAGATTGGGTGACTGTTTCAGATCTGTAAAGATTAGCTGATGACATAAAGGCAAATGAGCATCTACCTGTCCCCTGGTAAACTATTTTTGAGGACACCAGGGTCCATCAGTGCTGGTCAATTTTTAAGTGCCACCTCTGAAAAGTACAGGAACAGGTAATTCAAAAATGTCTGAAGTCAAACAGGCAGAGCAGAAGGTTGGCATGACTGAACAGGAATATTCTTCAGGAGCTTAGACAGAAAAAGAATGTGTATGGCTGCTGTAAGTGAGGTTGGATGTATGAACTGAAGGTGTTCCACTAGAGAGAAAATGAGAGAGGCCTTGTTAGCTAAATACAAAACAATTCATGACTGGAGAATATGACGTAGTTTTACAAAGAATCCATAGAATACTTCTGGATTTTATGTTTCACGCTTTTATGTTTATCCCCAAGTTTCCTAACACTATAAAGCCACTGAACAGTGGGATTACATTGATATATAAAACTTGATAGGTTGTATTATGTATTTAAGAATATTTACTGCAAATATATTTTGTAGAGAACACATGACTTGAAAAGTGGTGGGTAAGGTATTATCTAGAAAGCATAATGACACAATTAGGAAAAAAAAATGTGATTGCTTTGACTGTTTGACCTGCATGAATTAGAATTTCACTGCAAATTAGAAACATAATGTATAGCAAATTCAAGCAAAAATATATTAAAATTTAGGAATACAGCATTAACAAATTTTAAAATCTCAAGAGGAAAAACACTTAAGGAAAAATACAAGAAGTTTTATAGGTTTATTTTATTATTTTTCACTCTGGAAAAGCTGAGTTGAAAGAATATAAAATGCCTTGGGTGATTTTGATAGAAATTCTATAAAGCATGGCAAATGTACTGAGGAGAAGTGGTAAATATTTAAGACATACTTGAACTGACTGCAATTGAAATCCATTCCTGTTTAAATTTAAACAGCAAAAAGGTCAGAAAAGGCCAACATGATTAAATAAGGTGATATAAAGAGCAGTTCAAGCAAGAAGGGAAGAGAGTTAAAAATATATACATATGACATAGTAAAGAACAGGATTGGCAGATCTACAAAAATATTCAGAAGTAAATTAAACCAATAACTGCAGGAACATAAGGAAATACTGAAAGCTATAGTACAGACGGTGTTGAAATGAACAGAGGGTTCTTCAAACAGAGAAGCAATAGAGAGCTGAGGAAAAAAAAATGCTTACCTTAGAAAACTTTTGTCCAATAATATTGGACAATTTTGAGACAGGAAGTGTGAGATTAATCAATAACCTTATTTTTAACTTGGTTCCTTAAGGAAAATATCTCGCATGATCACGTTGTCTGTCAGTGTTCTCCCATAACTTTTGAATAATTGTCTGTCAACCATATTTGACAGAGGAAGGGAGATCTGTCAAAATGCCTTTGTGTGTGTGTGTGTGTGTGTGTGTGTGTGTCTGTGTGTGTGTGTGTGTCTGTGTGTCTGTGTGTCTGTGTGTGTTAGCAACTGCATAGAGAAGTGAGACCCAAAGGAAAAGTTATGATGTGAGCCTTGTTTGTGGTCTGCTTGGTGAGTTTATATGTCACCCATCCTCTGGCCAGTCAATAGACAGAGGTGATATTTCAGAAAACAGCCATGGTGCAGTTCCCTCCTTTTCTGATTACATAGTCTGACAACTGGCAAGGCGATTGGCTCCGCCCGTTCTGCAGTGGAGTGGGGGATCGGGACAGGCAGGGCTTTTTTTCCGACATCAAGGCCGCTGGAGGGAGCCGCCAGGACCCGGCAGCCCTTGCGAGGGAGGCTGACGAGGCGTAGGTGGAGCCAGCAGCGCCCCCTCCCCGGCCGTTCAAAAGCAGCCCCTAGGGTGCGCGAGCGACCAGGAGTGCCGCGAACAGGGTGGGCAAACAGGGCGTGGTGCGTCAGAAGGGCGGGGCGCAGCACTTTGCGCGGCAGTGTGCGCAGGCAGGGCAAGCAGGGAGGGCAGAGAGGGCAGAGTTTCCCCTCGCCCATAAGAACAACACCTTTAACGGCTGTCGACCGCTAGCTAGGCTGCAATGGTCTACACGAGGCAGAGCGCTCTCTCTAGAAACTCTGTAACCACCCAGACTGACCGCCTGCTCAACAATGCGGCAGTTCAGGTCTCTGGGTGCAGGGACTGCCTGAGCCTGTTGCTGCCATCTGAGGGAGGCACAGGCACCGTGTGTGTGAGGTGCGAGCAGGTGGATGACCTGGTCCGCCTGGTGGCAGAACTCAAAGAGGAGGTGGATAGGTTGCGGGCTATCAGGGAGTGTGAGCAGGAGATAGACTGGTGGAGCAACTCCCTGCAGGGCCTGAAGGAGAGGTACCGGGGTGAGACACCCCAAATGGGGGTAGACCCCCTGCCTTGTCGCTGTTGGGCAGAGGGAGACGACCTAGGAGTTGAGGAGGAATGGAGACAGGTCCCTGCTCGACCTCAGAGGCAACGCCCCCCCCACCGGCTCCACCTTCCTAGGTGCCCTTACATAACAGATTTGAGGCCCTGGAGCTTGAGAGACCGGTGGGTGAGGACGAGGTAGAAAGTCTACCCAGGAGGATGCCTAGGGTGAGGAAGCTGACTCCATGCCTCAAGACTGCCTCCACCAAGAAAGACAGAAGGGTGATCGTTGTAGGTGACTCCCTTCTCAGGGGAACAGAGGGCCCTATTTGTCAACCTGACCCTACACATAGGGAAGTCTGCTGCCTCCCTGGGGCCAGGGTCAGGGATGTTGCCAGAAAGCTTCCCAACCTGGTTCGCCCCTCTGACTACTACCCTCTTTTGATAGTCCAGGCTGGCAGGTGATGATATTGAAGAGAGAAGCCTGAAGGCTATCAAACGGGACTTTAGGGGACTGGGACAGTTAGTGGATGGAGCGGGAGTACAGGTGGTGTTTTCGACTATCCCTGCAGTGGCAGGGAGGGGTACCGAGAGGACACGGAAAGCCCACCTAATTAACACGTGGCTCAGAGGCTGGTGCCAACACAGAAATTTGTTTTTTTTTTTTGACCGTGGGGCACTTTACTCGGCACCCGGCCTGGTGACCGCAGACACGTCCCACCTGTCTCTAAGGGGAAAACGGACCCTAGCCCAGGAGCTGACAGGGCTCTTTGCGAGGGCTTTAAACTAGGAAAGAAGGGGGATGGGGCTGGAATAAGGCTTGTTGGAGCTGTACCAGGGGGAACAATGGCAAAGCCAGGGAAGAAGGCAATGGCCCAACTGAAGTGCATCTACTCTAATGCACACAGCATGGGTAACAAACAAGAGGAGCTGGAAGCCATCGTGCAGCAGGCAGGCTATGACTTGGTTGCCATCACGGAAACGTGGTGGGACCACTCTCATGACTGGAGTGCTGCAATGTCTGGCTATAGGCTTTTCAGAAGGGACAGGCAGCACAGAAGGGGTGGTGGTGTGGCTCTCTATATTAGAGAGTGTTTTGATGTTGTGGAACTTGAGGCTGGGAATGATAAGGTTGAGTCCCTATGGGTTAGGATCAGAGGGAATGCCAGCAAGGCAAGCATCCTGGTGGGGGTCTGTTATAGACCGCCGAACCAGGATGAGGAGACTGATGAGGAGTTCTACAGGTTGCTGGCAGAAGGCGCGAAATCGTCAGCGCTTGTTCTCGTGGGGGACTTCAACTTCCCAGACATATCCTGGAAGCACAACACAGCCCAGAGAAAGCAGTCTAAGAGGTTTCTGGAGAGCGTGGAAGATAGCTTCCTGACACAGCTGGTTAGAGAGCCTACCAGGGGAGGTGCCCTGCTAGACCTTCTGTTCACAAACAGTGACGGACTGGTGGGAGATGTTGTGGTCGGGAGCTGTCTTGGGCAGAGTGACCAGGAAATGGTAGAATTCTCTATTCTTGGTGAAGTCAGGAAGGGGACCAGTAAAACCGCTGTCTTGGACTTCCGGAGGGCTGACTTTGAGCTGTTCAGGACACTGGTTGGCAGAGTCCCTTGGGAGTAGGTTCTGAAGGGCAAAGGAGTCCAGGAAGGCTGGGCACTCTTCAAGAAGGAAATGTTAATGGCTCAGGAGCGGTCTGTCCCCACGTGCCTGAGGATGAGCCGGCGCGGAACTAGACTGGCCTGGCTAAACAGGGAGTTGTGGTTCGAGCTTAGGAGAAAAAAGAGGGTTTATAATCTTTGGAAAAGAGGGCGGGCTACTCAGGAGGACTATAAGGATGTTGAGAGGCTGTGCAGGAACAAATTTAGAAAGGCCAAAGCTCATCTGGAGCTCAATATGGCTACTGCTGTTAAAGATAACAAAAAATGTTTTTACAAATACATCCACACAAAAAGGAGGACCAAGGAGAATCTCCATCCTTTACTGGATGCGGGGGGAAACTTAGTTACAAGGGATGAGGAAAAGGCTGAGGTGCTTAATGCCTTCTTTGCCTCAGTCTTTAGCGGCAAAACCAGTTGTTCTCTGGATAGCCAGTACCCTGAGCTGGTGGAAGGGGATGGGGAACAGGATGTGGCCCTCACTATCCATGAGGAAATGGTTGGCAACCTGCTACAGCACTTGGATGTACACAAGTCGATGGGGCCAGATGGGATCCACCCGAGGGTACTGAGCGAACTGGTGGAGGAGCTGGCCAAGCCGCTTTCCATCATTTATTGACAGTCCTGGCTATCAGGGGAGGTCCCAGTCGACTGGCTGCTAGCAAATGTGACGCCCATCTACAAGAAGGGCTGGAGGGTAGACCCGGGGAACTATAAGCCTGTTAGTTTGACGTCAGTGCCAGGGAAGCTCATGGAGCAGATTATGTCGAGTGTCATCATGTGGCACTTGCAGGGCGAGCAGGCAATCAGGCCCAGTCAGCATGGGTTTATGAAAGGCAGGTCCTGCTTGACGAACCTGATCTCCTTCTATGACCAAGTGACGCACTTGGTGGATGAGGGAAAGGCTGTGGATGTGATCTACCTTGACTTCAGTAAGGCTGTTGACACTGTTTCCTACAGCATTCTCCTCAAGAAACAGGCTGCTCGTGGCTTGGACTGGCGTATGCTTCGTTGTGTTAAAAACTGGCTGGATGGCCAGGCCCAAAGAGTTGTGGTGAATGGGGCCAAATCCAGTTGGAGGCCGGTTACTAGTGGAGTCCCCCAGGGCTCAGTGCTGGGGCCGGTCCTCTTTAATATCTTTATCGATGATCTGGATGAGGGCGTCCAGTGCACCCTCAGTAAGTTTGCAGATGACACCAAGTTAGGTGCATGTGTCGATCTGCCTGAGGGTAGGAAGGCTCTGCAGGAGGATCTGGATAGGCTGGAGCGATGGGCTGAGGCCAACTGTATGAAGTTCAAGAAGGCCAAGTGCTGGGTCCTGCACTTGGGGCGCAACAACCCCAAGCAACGCTACAGGCTGGGAGATGAGTGGTTGGAAAGCTGCCTGGCCGAGAAGGACCTGGGAATACTGGTTGATAGTCGGCTGAATATGAGCCAGCAGTGTGCTCAGGTGGCCGAGAAGGCCAACAGCATCCTGGCTTGTATAAGAAGCAGTGTGGCCAGCAGGGCTAGGGAGGTGATTGTCCCCCTGTACTCGGCTCTGGTGAGGCCGCACCTCGAGTACGGTGTTCAGTTTTGGGCCCCTCACTACAAGAAGGACATGGAGGTGCTCGAGCGAGTCCAGAGAAGGGCAACGAAGCTGGTGTGGGGTCTGGAGAACAAGCCTTACGAGGAGCGGCTGAGGGAGCTGGGGTTGTTCAGCCTGGAGAAGAGGAGGCTCAGGGGAGACCTCATCGCTCTCTACAGGTACCTTAAAGGAGGCTGTAGCGAGGTGGGGGTTGGTCTATTCTCCCACGTGCCTGGTGGCAGGACGAGGGGGAATGGACTAAAGTTGCACCAGGGGAGGTTTAGGTTGGATATTAGGAAGAACTTCTTTACCGAAAGGGTTGTTAGGCATTGGAACGGGCTTCCCAGGGAAGTGGTTGAGTCACCATCCCTGGAGGTCTTTAAAAGAAGTTTAGATGTAGAGCTTAGAGGTATGGTTTAGTGGAGGACTTGTTAGTGTTAGGTCAGAGGTTGGACTAGATGATCTTGAGGTCTCTTCCAACCTAGACGATTCTGTGATTCTGTGAACTGAGTAGAAGATTTCAGACACTGGATCATATTCTGTTCACATTGTGATCATTGTGCATGGATGAGAGTAAAATGTTATTTTATGCTGCCTGCTTGGATGAAAGGCAAAGTTAACTGCATACGTATGCAGATATTTTTTCTGTACAGGAAAGAAAGACTCTTTTTTTAATTGTCTTTGGTGTCACATATTCTTCAGGAGAAATACAAAACAAATAACATCTATCACAAAGTGTGATTATGACTCCAGACCACCTGCTTCTGACCCTGACAGATCTGAACAAGCTGTGCAGATTTATCTAAACTGCAGGTAGTTCTTCCCAGACACACTGCTGTGTTTCTTCAATTCATTTTTATTTTTCTGCATTGCTTAAAATCTAGTTAATTTTTAACTTTTATTTCTAGATAAATAAATCATAGAAAGAAAACTGACAACAGAACTTTAAAGACCATAATAGGAAAAAAAAAAAAAAAAAGTGTTCTAGAACTGTTTTAATACATTGTTTGCGTGTTTCTTCAGTTATATAAAAGCTTGATTAATTGAAACCTTTGCATTTTATTTCTACATTTCTCACAGGATAACAAAGGACCAAATCTTTCAGAAATTTGCATTAATTTCATTAATGGTATATAAATGAGAGCGAGATTGAAGCTTCATCTATTATCCAGTATTTCTCTGATCCCATTTCGTCATATTAATCTATTGTATTTCAGTGGAAACTCGCTCTTCCTGGTCATCAAACCTAGCTTCTCTTGCTGGAGACAACAATATCAGATAATCACTTCTAAAACTTAATCAAGCTAACATCTAGTTGTAAAAAGTGTTAGCTTGTTGGTCTCCTTAAATTTTTGTCACTTTTTAGAAAAATAAATAAAATCGTACCATTTAATTGAATTGTTTTACATTTGTGTCTCTGTTAACCATCCCAATATATATTATACCATAGTTACAAAAGCAATCAATTTGTTTCTTTTTCCCACTTCCCATCTATATTGACAAGTACCTCTCAACTGTGTTCTATGACAAACTGAATTACCTTGCTGTTGTCCAGGATCATTAATGAAAATACTACATAAGAACACCTTCTATACTGATCCATTACTGATCTCCACTGTACATTCCAGATGTCTCTAAACATCAGTGCAAGCAACCATTCACTCTTGGACATAACATGATGTGTATAAGTAAATATTATCCTAATTTTACAGATGCTGAAAAAACACTGAAAAGACCTATCAGTTTCAATGTCAGACATAATCTGAAGTAGGAACTGGCACTGAATTCTGTCTAGTTTGTACCAAATTCCATCAGGCCCATATGCATCTATCCACAACCTTGTATTCTGGAAAAATGAATGCATTCTAATGACGGACTTATTTTTTGTATATGTGGTATTTTAATTCAAACAGGATTTCAGATGATGCTTCCTTCAGTAGTAGGACAAGCTTCAGCCCTCAAGCTTGAGCTTGATTTTAGTTTAAAATAAATAAGAAATTAATGGATTCAAGCATTCAGTGCTGTTCACAAAACAATGGTGTTTAATGTGATGATATTCATGTCAAGCTCTTCTAAAAATAATAATATATATATGTTCTTTTTTTTAATGTCTTTGTTGAATTTATGTTTAAATGGTATAACAATATGTATTTAATGAAAAACTTAAATTGTCAAAATTAGTGTTTGGAAGATTAATCAGTGTGAACTGTTAATATAAATATATAAAAAGGAGTTCATGCTAGTATTTCCAGGATACTCAAATTGAAAATGAAACGATTTATTTGCAAAGCAAAAGATAAACACATTTAGTTTAATAATCTAGTAAATCCAGACAAGTCATTCATATTATTGAAGGACTAAATTTCCATGGCTTTAAAAAGCTGATGGCTATTAATTAGTAAGGCATTTTTTCTTGTGTTTTAGAATTTATGATACAATGGTAAATTATATACAAACAAATTGAGTGCATATTTGCATCAGATCAGTTTTGTTTTATTTATATATTTTCTTGGGCTCTGTTCAGTACAAGGAAAAAAATCATATGAAATGACAAGCTAGTAAGAACATGATTTTGTATATCTGTTTTTTGAATTTCCCAGCAATACATTTGAAAAATCCCAAATTTAGTATTTTCTTGAGTTGCTAAAATAAGAATCCATCAAATTCTGCTGCTTATATAGTCAATTTGTAATTTGGTTAATTGTTTATTTAAAACAAATGATTCCTTTTCTTTTTTTTTCTTGGGGGTGTGAGGGAGGGACTAGACAACTAATCTAGTTATGTCTATTTAGGAATATATAGAACTTTGGTTGCACACTTTTTTTTTCTTTCTTTTTTTTCCTTCAGATTGAAAAAAAAGTTTAAGATACAGCTTGCATGCAGTCATGCATGTTTCTTTTAGCCAGATACTTATATCAGGTGAATATTGACCCTGTTGCATTAAACAGTTTTTAAAATTTATTTTCATTTTAACCAGTTTTGAATTACCTTTAGACAACCAAGAGCTCTGTGTCTTTTAAAATTTCAGTTATTTATTTATTTATAGGGGTGTGCCACTCAAGCCTGTGCAAGAGAAGAGACATTTCAAAGAAAAACCTCAGTGTCTTTAAGTGAGATGCCAGAATTTTGTTGTTTTTGGTTAATTCTTCTTATGCCAAAATTTACAAAAAGGTTGAAGTCACTGCTGAAGCATGTCTGAAATAATATTCTGAAACATATTATCTAATACCTCTCTTTGATCTTTGGTCTAAAACACTGCATTCACTGAGGAAGTGGTAATTCTGGTATGTTATATCTAGTGTGTTTATCGCAGAGCAAGAGCTCAATACTACAAATGCTGTTGGATGATTAAGGGTTAATTTAAAAAAAAACTAGAAAAAATAACAACAACAAAATTGGGGAAGAAAAAAAAAAACAGTAAAAAATCAACTGTTTCCTTTACATTTTTATGTTCCTCATTA
The DNA here is from genome assembly GCF_013377495.2 of Cygnus atratus. Taxonomy (NCBI): domain Eukaryota; kingdom Metazoa; phylum Chordata; class Aves; order Anseriformes; family Anatidae; genus Cygnus; species Cygnus atratus. The sequence goes on along the minus strand of NC_066396.1, from coordinate 58,804,013 downwards.
TTTTTCAAATTTATTATGTTTTTCCATTTCTTTCAAAAACACAGGAGGTGGTTATAAGATTTTTCTCAATTTCTCATAATTTTCTTGTTCTACTGAGATGTATCAGACCTGATTCTTTCAGCCTGATGCATGTTTAATTTAATTGGGCTTGACTCAAAGGAGATATGAATGGTCCAAATGACTCACACCAAACGTTGTCTAATCTTTATGTGTATTAGGATATAAACACATATCTCATCTCAGATGTATTAAGAGATCAATGTTCCAGGAAAAGCAAAGAATGAGTATAGGATATTTCATCCAAGCATCATTCTAGTGTCATGCAGATTATATATGCTTTAATGTGACTACTTAAATGTCAGTAATTTTGCTTTCAACTTAAGACTTGTTTATAGATAAGAGCTTCAAGATTAATATTTTAATTTTCTAACATTGTAGGATGTCTTGAGGCATAATATAATTTTCTGTCATGAGTGGTTCCTGTTCTTGAGTTATACCACCGCTGAGCACCTTCCCAATAACAACTCTTAATATCTGAAAAGAACTAGCTGTTTAATATTGTGTCCTCTTGGAAAAAAAGCAAGATTTTTCTGTGAAGAAGAAAGCATTGAATATTTCTTTTTGATAAGATTAAAAAGCAGTGTGGAATAACAGTATTTAGATTCATTATATCTTTAAAGATGGAACTAACAAACTGTTTTGCTGATTTGGTATGTGTTATAACCTTATTTAATAGCTTAAGATGCATTTCTAATATTTTCTGGAAAGTCTTTTCCCAGACAATAAGTTGCATAGCCATCTCAAATGGAGAAATAACTTGCTTCCAGTATGATTAACTGACATTAGACATTCAGACATTAGTTTATATTTTATTATATGTTTTACTATATTCAATTACATTTCAATTAATGGTAGCAGTCATCTAAGATGCAAATCACAAATAATAGCTGTTTCTAAGAGGCCTGAATTTTCTGTTGAATTTCTGTTTTACAATACTAACCAGTTTTACAGGTATTACTGAAAGTTTTAAAGCTGTGACAAGACTGCAGCATAAGCTGCTGTGGTCCCTATATTGCCTATTGGCATTCAGCATGTTTTCTGCAATTAGTTCTGCAATATACAAGATAGACAGAAAGAAATATATAGCAAAAATAAATACATGCCACATCGTTGCTGAACATACTCTCCTCTACTCTTTTAGTTAAAATATATTGGTAAGTATTAAAATATATGATTAGAATTTTTGTGAAGCCAGAATATCTTTATATATATATCTATATATATATATATATAGTAGTGTGCATGAGAGATGTTTGATGTTGTCATAATTATTGTTCTGATATAAAATAAAAGGAATATTATAATATAAAGGGAATAAAGGGAAATTGATATAAATGGAATTTGATTTTTTTTTAATTCTGAATTTAGCATAACCAAATAGATATGTTCAATGTTGTTTACCGTAATTTTAATATTATATTATGCTTTGCATAGTATGAGGTGTTGTTTGCTTTTTTGTTTGTTTTATTTTCTCTAATATTCAGGTAAAAAAAAAAAAAAACACTTCACAGTCATTCATCGTATGATGGGCTTTAACAAAAATGTTACTAAACATATAGTTACTATTTATTCCTCAGAGATCTGCATTTACAGTACTCAATTCTGTTCAACTCTTTCTAATTTCAAAGGGATTGCAGGAGATAGGATTTAGTCTTAATATCTAATTTTGTAAAAGACTGCTATTACAGCAGTACTTGCAGATTCTAGTCAGATGCAGGACTCCCATTGGATACGGTGATACGAAATCTCAAGAGATGATATGGTTTGAAGAAGAGTATTTCAGATAATTCACTTCATATTACTCAAATTGTCAATGAGATGTTGAGAAATTCAATTCTAAGTGATAAATCTAGGAACATTCAGTTCTATTTATTTAAAATCTGGTGTTTAGTACTGGAGATATTTTAAGGTCAGAATTAAATATGGTACATCAGGTTTTGTAGTGATTTTTTAGTATTTGTCAGCTATTTACGTGCAAGTAGAATATTGATTTGTTCTTATGACCTATAGCTACTGTTTAGGTAAAAATATTTGGCCATATTTGTTGTGCTACTTTATGTGGTATTGCATATATTAGGAAGTTTTGCAGAATCAAAAATTAACAGAAAGGTTTTGTGTAATACACAAAGATAAAGCAGCTTCATGCTAGATAACCATGGCTGGGGTTACTCACCAATTTCATTCAGACTTTGGAATTATCAAAAACAACAACAACAACAAACAGTGTTTATATTTAGTACTAGGACCATGAGTCTTAGCACTGTTGACAATTACATAGAAACTAAAATAAGCTACTATTAAACCATCTACATTGGATTAAGTAACTACAAAATAGCCAAATATGCTTCTAAATAGAATCAGAGAATCAGAGAACCATTAAGGATGGAAAAGACATCTAAGATCATCTTGTCCAACCATCCGCCTACTACCAAAGCCACCCACTAAACCATCTCCCTAAGCACCAAGTCCAATCTTTCCTTAAACACACACCCCTAGAGACTGTGACTACCACTTCCCTGAGCAACCTGATCCAATGCCTGACTACTCTGGATGAGAAGACATGTCTCCTAATTTGCAACAAAAACATCTCCTGGCACAACTTGAAGCCATTCCCTCTAGTCCTATTGCTAGATATCTGCAAGAAGAGGCTGAGCTCAGCTCCCCACAACTTCCTTTCAGGTAGTTGTATAGAGGAATCAGGTCTCCCCTGAGCTTCCTCTTCTCCAGACTAAACAACCTCAGTTCTCTCAGCTGCTCCTCACAGGACTTGTGTTCCAGGTCCTTCAGCAGCTTTGTAGCCATTCCCTGGACATGCTTCAGGGCCTTGCTGTCCTTCCTGTAGTGAGGGGCTGAAAGCTGAACACAGTACTCGAGGTGTGGCCTCACCAGAGCAGAATACAAGGTGATGATCAGCTCCCTGGTTCTGCTGGCTACACCATGCCTGATACAAGCCAGGATGTTAATGGCATTCTTGGCCACATGGGCACACTGCCAGCTCATGTTAAGGCGACCATTGATTAACACCCTCATCCTTTTCCTCTGCACAGCTTTCGAGCCACTCTGCCCCAAACCTGTAGTGCTGCATGGGGTTGTTGTGGCCCAAGTTCAGGACCCGGCACTTAGCCATGTTGAACCTCATCCCATTGGCCTCTGCCCATCTACCCATCCTGTCCAGGTCCCTCTGCAGGGCCTCCCTACCGTCTGGCAGATCAGCACTTCCCCCCAACTTGGTGTCATCTACAAACTTACTGAGGGTGCTCTCAATTCCCTCATCCAAATCACCAATAAAGGTATTAAAGAGGATGGCCCCCAACACTGACCCCTGGGGAACACTACTCGTGACCCATCGTCAGCTGGATTTCACTCAATTTACTACTATCCTCTGGGTCCAGCCATCCAGCCGGTTTTTAACCCGGCAGAGTGTACCTGTCCAAGCCATTGGCTGCCAGCTTTTCCAGGAGAATACTGTGTGAGACTATGTCAAAGGCTTTGCTGAAGTCTAGGTAGGCTATGTCAACAACCTTTCCCTCATCCACCATTTTGGTCACCCAGTTATAGAAGGAGATGAGGATGGTCAATAAGTGCATCTAATTAACAGGCAGTATTTCGTAGGTACAAAACTGTAAAATTATCCTAATTACAAGAAAACCTTTGAAACATGCTTGTCCCATCAAATATATTCATATTAGATGTCTTTACTGTCTTTATGTCCAAACTGACTAATAATTGGCTTGTTTAAAATTTGCTATTTCTATATTTTTCAACAGATAACGGTTTTATAAATTTCATGTCAGTGTTGAGCCTTATCACTCAAAACCAAAGTAATTCAATCCCAAATTCCAGCATTTCAACTGATTGCTGTAGCCAACTAAAAGCAATATATCCCACAATGACTTTTCTGTATTAAAAATTGATTGTTAATTTAATGTCCTTTACAGAAATATGTTGCCCACCATAAATTAAAATCTTAAAGCATACCTTCAGAAGAGAAAGCCACTGTATTGGCATATGCCCGAGTAACACTGGTAATCAGTATCTGTAGGAGTAATATATGATAATATTCTTCACCTATAGTGCACAAAATATGTGTATGAAGATCATATTTTTTTTGTCACTTAGCATTTCTTTTAGATAGAAGTGAGATCTCTGATTCTCTTTATGCGAGACAGTTAAACGAAGTTAAAACCACATTCTTTCTTTTGGCTAACATGCATATTTTCCTTTAAAAGTGGAGACTTTTCCTATCTTTTCTGAAATCCATAATGTCTTATAGTCATGTTTTTTGTTTGTTTGTTTGTTTGTTTGTTTGTTTTTGGTAATGTATTTGATCAGAATTAATCAGCTGTAAAGTGAATGGGAAAATCTCTTCATATCAGTAACAAACACAAAGTCAATAAATCCTTCCACCTAGAATGTTATTCATGTGTGACAAATAATCCTCTTGTAACCTTGGTGTTAGCGCAAAGTTAGCGCAAAGTTAGCACAAAGTTTTAGTGCAAAGTTTTAACAAAGTATCCTGACAGCACTTCTTCATAAGAATTTTCTAATGAAGAGTCAAATTGATGATGTTATTTAAAAGCACAGTCAGATATCTTGTTTTATGAAAAAATATTTACATTTTTTGTAAGGCTGATATTGTCTGACTGCCCTACTATTGCCGTTCTCTGCTTTCTGCCAGCTGCCTGATAGACTCAGTCACATGAGTCCTTGCACACCTGGGCAGTTTGTTCTGATCTGTATTTACAACTGTATCATTATTTAGAAATAAACACTTCATCTCTAAAAGTGTTTTTACAGTGTCTGTTACTGTGTTCCAAACCTAGAAGTTGACAGGACCACCTCAAACCTAGAGACTTTTTCATGTGTCTTTTGTGGGAATTACATATCCATGTACACACAGGCAGTTTGTTTTATCATATTAAAACAAACAAACAAACAAAAAACCAATAAATAAATAAGTAAATAAATGATGTTATAATTACCCTGCATAATTTTGTGTGAATAAATCACAGAGAAAGAAAGACAACACAAGATAGATGGTATTTTTTAATCTTTTACTCTCACAATGTAAAGAGCTGGACCACAGTCAAGGAATCTATGAAATACCTAAACTAAATTTTCAGAGCAGTATTTTAGACAAAGAATGAATTTAGTGTGAAGTGAGTAGAAAACTTTTTCTTATATCACAAATTATTAGTCAAAGGAGATTATGGAGTATTGGTTTTGTGCTCCTTTCAATAAAGAAATCCTGTAAAATAATTAATATGGAAAAATTCCAGCAATAACTGAAGTATTTTGACATTAATTCATCTACTAGCCAAGAATTCAGTAACAATTCACCCACCCTGTTCATTCCCACACATGAAACTTCTGTTATATATATATATAATTATATATATATATATATATATATTTTTTTTTTTTTTTTTCCCTGAGATAGATTAGAAGTCACTTCCTTTGGCTTCCATATTTTTCTGGAATCTTCATCTTGACAAAATGAACCTAAACACAAACAAAACAAAACAAAAATGAACAAAGAAACAAGCAAACAAATTATATCTATAATATTTTGAATGTTTTACACATCCTTAGTCCAATATAAGTTATCGCTTTCATACTATTGACTATATTGTGCTGCCTTTTTTTTTTTTTTTTTTTTTTTCACAGAAAATGCTCCATACCTTTCCTTTCTGCTGACTGAGTAGAAAGAGGGACACCTAGCTTGGGAAACATACAGATTTCATGGTTATCCCCTATGAATTTTGTACATTTAGGTGAAATAGGAAGCACTCAATACTGTACAGGAAGGTCTGGTTTTGGTCCCACCCGCTGTTCTGAACAACAGGCTGGATATTGTTCTCTCTATGTTTGCAGCATCAACATCAGTGACTATTAAAATGTTTTATACAAAGTGGATTAGTTTCAGCGTTAGGATTGAGAGGAACTCCACTTCTGAATAGCCAACTTCCTCATACAGTTTAGGGTACTCCCAAGAGGTTTACTATATCTGTCTATAAATCCCACAGAAACCGGATTTAAAGTTGTCTTCTCTACTCCTGTTGCAAAAGCTTTAAGCACAAGCCCATACTCTATTCTGAGTTGGATCTCTATAAAATATCTTTATTCAAACCTTAAGAGATTAAACCTTTTGTGTAACATAACACATCATACGATAAAGATTGATGTCAATTATGAATATTTAATGTGGTGTAAAGATTCAGAGTTCCAGTCCTCACTCTACTTCATATATATTTCTTTATTTCTGTAAGGGCAAGTTGAGAGTCTGTGGGTGAGAATTAAGGGACAGGCTGGCATGGGGGATAGTGTTGTGGGTGTCTATTACAGGCCACTACATCAGGATGAAGAAGTTGATAAGGCCTTCCACAGGCAGCTAATGGCCTCGTGATCACAGGCCCTGGTTATTGTGGGGGCTTTTAACTACCCTGAAATTTGCTGGAAGACCTACTTAGCCAGCCATTCAGAGTACATAGCCAGCCATTCAGAGTACAGAGTTGATGATAACTTCCTGATGCAAATGTTGGATGTGCCAACTAGGAGAGGAGTGCTGCTGGACCTTGTCCTCACTAATAAAGAGGGGCTGACTGAAGTGGTGAAGGTTGAGGGCAGCCTTGTTTGCAGTGACCATGAGATAGTGGAGTTTAGGATCTCATGTGGCAGGAACAGAGTACCAAGCAGAATCGCAACCCTGGACTTCAGCAGGGCCGACCTTGGTCTTTTCAAGCATTTGCTGGGGGAAATCCTATGGGACAAGGTACTTGAAGGAAAAGGAGCCCAAGATAGCTGGTTATTGTTCAAGGACTGCTTCTTTCAAGCTCAAGAACAGAGCATCCCAACAGGTAGGAAGTCAGGAAAGAGAGCCAGGAGACCTGTATGGTTAAACAGGGAATTGCTGGGCAAACTCAAGTGGAAGAGGAGAGTATACAGATCGTGGAAGGAGAGGCTGGCCACTTAGGAGAAATAGAAGGCTGTTGTCAGATGATGTAGGGAGGCAACTAAGAAAGCTAAGGCCTCCTTAGAATTAAACCTTGCAAGAGAGATCAAGGACAACAGAAAGGCCTTCTTCAAATACATTGCAGATAGTTGTTTGTTTGTTTGTTTGTTTTGTTTTTGTTTTTGTTTTTCCTTGCAGACTGCACAAATTTTAATCAGGATTCAAAAAACAAAAACAAAAACAAAAACAAAAACAAAAAACACTCATACCTATCATGTCATACTCAATCAGTATTTAACAGTATTTAACAGTATATAACAAACAACATTTTGTTTGTTTTTCTTCTTGTTATTTTGTTGTTATTAAATGTTTTGTTCTTACCAAATGTTTTTGCTAAGCACTCTAACTTTTAATTGATACTTGATAATTGGTTGATCACCAAGGTGACTGGTTCCAGCTCAGGCACATTCTGCATTGGAAGATGGGATCAGTCTTGTCAGTCAAAAGGAAACGTATTGACAGGGCCAGACAAATCTAGCAAATCAACTGATGGTTACAGGACTGATGCTGTAAATAGGGTTTCAGCTACTTAGTCCATGGAGCTCACATTGAGAAATCTGGTCTGCTTGGGGCTGATCACCTGTCACAGAAGGGGAAGAGCATCTTTGGTCATAGGCTTTTCAAGCTGGTGAAAAGGGTTTTAAACTAGAGTTGCTGGCAGAGTGGAACCTCAGTTCTTCCTGATTCTCCCAGTTTGACACCAGTGTTAGTGATAGATGCCCAGTGCCTGGAGAAAGGTCATGGCTCAGCGGGAGAGCACCTGAAGAGCAACACAAGGAATTCTAGCCACTCCAGACAGTGAGTCAGTCTTAACAGGGTCTAACTTAATTTCCTCTATGCTAATGAATGTAGCATGGGGAATAAATAAAAAGAGTTAGAGATGTAAGCACGCCTGCAGGGCTATAGACTAACTGGCATTACGGAGATATGGTGGGATGGCTCCCATGACTGGAGTGTTGGAATGGACGAATACGGACTCTTTAGGAAGGACAGGCAGAGGAGATGAGGAGGGGGCATTTCCCTCTACATCAGTGATCAGCTGAAGTGCGTGGAGCTCTGCCTGGGGATGGATGAGAGCTGACAGATGGCTTGAGTCAGGATTAAAGGCAGTGCAGGGACAAGTGACATTACAGTGGAGGTCTCCTACAGGCCACCCAATGAGGAAGACCACGCAAATGAGGCCCTCTATCAACAGATAGAAACAGCTTCACTTTCACAAGCCCTGGACTTTATGGGGGACTTCAGCCACCCCGATATATATTGGAAGAACAGTACAGCAGTGTATAGGTGACCCGGGAGATTCCTGGAATGCCTTGGTGAGAGCTTCCTTCTCCAAGTGATTGAGAAGCCAACAAGCAGAAGTACTACTGTAGACCATTCTCACCAAGAAGGAGGGGCTGGTGGTGGATGTGAAGCTTAAGGACAGCCTTGGCTACAGTGACCATGAACCAGTGCAGTTTAGGATTCTGAGGGAAGCAAGGAGGGAGCACAACACGCTCATTACCCTGGACTTTGGGAGGGCAGATTTTGGCCTCTTCAGGGATCTGACTGGTAAAGTATCATGCGCTGAAACTCTGAAGGGAAGAGGGGTCCAAGAAAAATGGTTATTATTCAAGATTCACTTCCTAAAAACTCAGGAGTGATGCATCCCAATAAAGAGGAAGTCAGGTAAAAATGCCAGGAGGCCTTCATGGGTGAACAAGGAGCAACTGGTCAAACTCAAACAGAAAAAGGAAGATTACAGAGGGTGAAAACAAAGACGGATAGCCTGGGAGGGATACAGAAACATTGTACAAGCAGCCAGGGATCAGGTTAGGAAAGCTAAAGCCCCGATAGAATTAAATTTGGCCAGGGACATTAAGGGCAACAAGAAAGGTTTCTGCAGGTACATCAGAGATATGACAAAAGGAAGACTAGAGAAATAAACTTCTGGGTTCCCTCTCCAGAAGTAAATTCAAAACATGGTCAGCCAGGATATGGAGATGGCTGAGGTACTTAATGAAAACTATGCTAAAAACTGGAAACTATGCTAAGGCACACACAAAACAAAGAGGTGACTAGTGACAGCCAACATAGCTTCACTAAGGACAGATCGTGCCTGACAAATCGGGTGATCTTCTATGACAGGGTTACAGCATTGGTGCATAGGGGAAGTACAACTCACATCATCTGACTGGGTTTGTGCAAAACATTTGACACTGTTCCCTATGATATCTTTGTCTCTAAATTGGAAATAAATGGATATGATGAATGGGCCACTCAGTGGGTAAGGAATTGGCTAGATGTTCACACTCAGAGGGTTGCAGTCAACAGCTCAATGTCCAAGCTGATATCAGCAACAAGTGGTCTTCCTCAGGGGTCAGTACTGGGACCAGCACTGTTAAACATCTTTATCAGTGAAATGGACAGTGAGATTGAGTGCATCATAAGCAAATATGCCAATGACACAAAGCTGTGTGAAGCAGTCAACATGTTGGAGTGAAGGGGGCATTTGGGGTCCCTTCCAGTCAGAAGGACCTGGACAGCCTTGAGAGGTGGGCTTGTGCAAACTTCATGATGTTCAACAAGGCCAAGTGCAAGGTCCTGCCTCTGAGCCGAGGCAATCCTAAGCACGAATACAGGCTGGACAGAGAATGGATTGAAAGAGGCCTTGAGGAGAAGGACATGGGAGTGTTGGTTGACAAGAAGTTCAACATGAGCCAGCAATGTGTGTGTGCAGTCCAGAAAGCCAACCGTATCCTGGACTGCATAAAAGCGTGGCCAGCAGGGCAAGGGAGGGGTGAGAATTATTTTTTCTGTAAATATAAGTAGCAATAACTGAAACATAGAAACATCAAGCACAGATGGATAATAAAGAATAAAGAATGAGCTACTCTGTTGCTCTTCCAAATAGAAAGGGAAAAAGTCCTTACAGATAATTGTCTCCTTTATTCCATTATTATTTAAAATTATTATTATTTTCTGATTATTTATTTTTGTTTTATTGGACATAGTTTTCTCTTCCAAATATTCCTTCTGGTTTAGTGAAGCTGAATTCATATTATTCAGTAGTAAATGACTCACGTAAGAGGAGGTCAGTAAATCCTGACAGAAATGTCTCTGGACAACTTGCTTTGATATAAAACCTATTTAACAGCTGATGTAAGGAAAGATACTGGATCTTTAAGTTACGTGGGAATGTGTAAGGAAACACAGAAAATATAGGATCACTGGTCATATATCCCAAACTATTTTGCCCATATTTGTCTCAATGTACGTGTGATGGTAAAAAGCCCTGGTAAGTATCACAGAATCACAGAACAAAAGAGATTGGAAGACAATATAAACACCAAGTCCAAACTCCTGCTCTGAACTCAAATCACAGACACCGAGAGAGTGTTATCCAGGACCATGTCCAGTCATGTTCTGAACATTCTCAGAGAAGGAGACTCCACAACTTCTCTGGGCAACCTGTGCTAGTGCTCAGGTATCTGCATAGTTTGTACATTAAGACAGAACCTCGTATTTTTCTGGTTTTACCTATTGCCTCTTATCTTGTTGCTAGACACCACTGAAAAGTGTCCATGTCCCTCTTCCTTACCCTCCACACCATATATTTATATTCACCAATGAAATCACACCTAAGCCTTCTCTTTTATGGGCTAAATAGTTTCAGTTATCTCAGCCTTTCCCTGTATGACAGATGCTTCAATCCTTTTATCATCTCTGTGGTTCTTCATGTGACACTTTCCACTAGCTCCCTTTTTCTCTGTTGTACTAGGGAGTGCAGAACTGGGCAGAGTACTCCAGGTGTACCCACTGGTGTTGAGTCTGCCTAATGCAGCCAAGTATATTGTTAGCCTTCTTTGCTGCAATGGCACGTTGCTGGCTCATGTTCAACTTGATATTCACTAGGAATCTGTTCCTTTTCTGCCAGCATGTCTGCCAGCAGGGTGTCTCCCAGCTTGTCATAGTGTCTGAGATTGTTCTTACTCAAGTGCAATTCTCCTTGTTAAACTTCGTGGGGTTCCTGTCTGTCCATTTCTCCAGCCCGTCCAGATCCCTCTGCACGACCCTCTGGTTAATCAGCCATTGCTTGCAGTTTTGCATCATCTGTAAGCTTGCTGAGGGTGCATTCTGCTCTATCATCCATATCATTAATGATATTTTAAACAGTATTGTTCTCCGTTTTAACCACAGGGGTACATCCCTAGTGACAGACCTCTGAGTGGACTTTGTACTGCTGATCACAACCCTTTAAGCCTGGCAGTTCACCCAGTTCTTTGCTTGCTTCATTTGTCTAGTATGAACCTTATCATTTTGTTTTTGAGGATATTTTGGGAAACAGTGTCAAAAGCATAGTATAGGTTAAGCACTCTGCTAATATAATAGCACTAATAATAGCACTCTGCTATTGTTTTTACATGTCTTCTTATCCCCAACAAATTTTCAAGGCTGTGTAGATGAGGCTGCAATTTTTCCATGTGTTTATGATATAAAATGACGGAAGGAAATCAAATAAATGATGTCAGATATTTTCAAGGTAATCATGAAAATAAGATTCCCACTAAAGAATTATTGTTTTGTTTGTTTGTTTATTTTGTTTTCTTTTTTTTTCTTTTCTTTTCTTTTTTTTTTTCTCCTAGGGAAAGGGAAACTCTGTCTTCTACAACATAGACTCATTAGCTACTGTTTAACACAATTTTTGAGGATAAACATGGATCCTCTAACACAGAATTTTCTATATACAAAATTCTTGTCTGGACCCAGCTCAGTTAAGTGTTCAATCTATGACAAATCTGTGACAAGATTCCTACTTAAAAAAAAAAAAAAAAAAAAAAAAAGAAAAAAGTCTTTACTTTTGAAACTTGAAAATTTCCTTTTTGGGGTGAAAAAAAGAAAAAAAAAGTATTTTTATGTCTGTATAGAAGACAAACAACATGATTCTGTTTTGATCAATATAGTGCTTATGAAAGGTGCCTTAAAACCTCTGGAAACCAACATTATCTTTTATCGATATAAGCAGCTCAGTAAAAAAGAAATATTTCTCCACTTTGTCTGCCTATCAGCCTCAAATCTGATATGCCATAGCTACAGGTGTGGCTTATTTAATCCCTAAGAAAAGAATCTCAGAAAAAACAAAACAAAACAAAAAAAAAAAACCTGTTTAGATCGCTTTTGTGAAGTAGAAGAGTAGAAGTCAATAACATTTCATATAGGCTAACAGTCATCCTAATTACTTTTAGCTGGTATAAACATCACCTGAATTTGAAGTACCGACCTGTAGATGAAAGGTTTAGCATAATGTTTCTGACTTCTTCCCATCCATTGTCACATCTGATGATATTCTTTTGACCCTGTAGGGAACTTTTTTATGAGTTTATAAAGCTGATGTGTTTCACAGCCAAAGTAAGATTTTATTTCTGTAAGTCATGTGTAAAAGGTGATCTTCATGCTTTGCAGCAAGAAATGTTAACAGAAAGAAACCATTCTATCACATTGGAAGAAAACTAACATTCAGCACATCTTTATTTATTTCTGCCTAGCAGTCAGTCCTGCATGTCCTGCATATGTTGAGTTTCCTCTGAAATGATCAGATAAGCAAAATTTTTGTTGTTGTTGTTGACTGCACTGCATTCTTCTAAATATTTCTCTTTAAAGAACATTCTGTTTCTCACAGTTGCTGTGTTAGCTTGACAATAGACAGTCAACTTCTGAAGTCCTTTCATGCAAGCATAAATTCACTGCGTAGTTAGGAATATTAGGGTTGTATATTTGCAGCTAGTGTTACAGAGTGAATATGTGCTAAAAAGGAGAATGCCTGTAGTTAAGTGTCACGTTAAGGGGCGTAGCCGATTAACCGTTACGGGTCTGGTTGGATTCAGGGTACTGAACTATCACAATCACAGATTCACCAATAATAACGCATTAACCATTATGGGTCTGGTCGGATTCAGAGAATTGAAGTATCATGATCACGGATTCACCAATAACATATCACGCCCTTACTCTAGTTGCGTTCAATGAGAACTATCATGGCTAGGAACAATGCAGCTAAGTGCAATTTGTTACAGCAACAGATACACAGATTCTTTGGATTGCCGGCAATAATTTACTCTCTGTAAAAGCAAGCTAGCATGCATGAAATACACAGGTGAGCAGCCTGGAAATTAATGTGTTAAAAGGCACAAAGACTCTTTAGAGATTTCTAAGTTTTCATGGGGACACACAGTATAACCAAGTGTTCAAATCTCACCCAAAGACATCCCAGTGGGGGGGGGAGGGAAGAAAGGCTCAGCCCATCAACTGATCCCAGGAGTCAGGAGGTCCTTGGGATAGTGTATTCCCTTGTGATGGTGGATTGCCTCGTGATGGTATCTCCCCTGATGATTGTATCTTCCCTGACAATGGTATCTTCCCTAACATCCCCTCTCTCTTAGGCCCATTTATATTATTTTCTATCTTTTAGGTGGAGTTTGAGTGACTCTAGTCAAGCATATCTTAGCTATGATTGGTGAAATGTTTTCCCGTCTCCGTTTAAAGGAATAGGCTCCGAGAAATTCAGTGAGGGGTGGTGGCACCTTGAAGGTGGGTAGCTTTTGGGATGGAGGTGTGCTTTGGTATTATAATGATATTATAATGAGCAAAAGTACACTAGAGTACAGCATTTGTTAAAACATGACAGGTCGTTGGTTCAGGGTAGCATAAATACAGCTTATCAGTCTTGGTGTGCACAAGAACAGTCCAGTCCCCACCTGGTCACCGAGCCTACTCATGGTGTCTCCACTCCACTCTACGCTCTGTACTGTTCCTTAGAGTCAGCAAACCAGGTTCCCCCAGTGTGATAACATCTAAGGTTGGAAGCCTAGCGAACGCTCAGGTAATGCAGCTATGCCCTACCCCGAAAGCCTCTTCAATGCTGTACATTTTCTTTAAAATGTGAATATTAGTTTTATTTTTCTAGTTACTTTAGGCAACTGCACCACACTAACGATCGACAAGATTTCTATGTTTGACTTAGAATCAGAATATGAGCTATCATGGGTTCCTGTGGAACTTTAATAGCCAAAACCACACAGCCTTCAAGTTTTGCTGACAGTTTGTCAGTTCTGTTTTGGTTTTAGTTTTGGAAAACTATGTCATAGCTGAGAAAGTTTTTCTTTTTTTTTTTTTTTTTTTCCCCAAAAGGTACACGATGTTACATGCCAACATGCAACATGTAGTATCAACAACCATGCTGTTTTACATTTCAGTGGCAGAACCCCTGATTTAATTTATATATATATATATATATATAGTAGTCTTTGGGGGAGAATAGAGCATCTTTTTTACAAAATTGAGGTGAACTTGACAATACAGTGTCAGTCCTGAAAAAGTGTAAACATTCCAAGACAGCTTTATCAAAGTCCATGATTTCCAAACAAGTATGACTCCAAACAGCATACTTCTGCAAAACAGCATTATTATCCCAGAGCTGGCAGAGTGGAAAAATATTTGTGAACTATCTTGATTTAAGACCACAGCACAGCTGAATCTCTACTGCATGAAATATAGAATTGGGAAGGACCAGCTGAGCCCTTGTGCTCAGTGCTCTATGACTTCAGCCAGCCTTATGAAGGCCTTTCAGTCTAGCAGTATATGAAACATTTACTACAAGTAGTACTTATGTATGTGCGTACCCAAACATATAAAAATCACTTCCTCAATTTTGTGACAAAGTGTAAAAGACCAGAAAAGGGAGGATGACAGAAAGCGAGATCAAGAATGTTATCTCACTCCACAAAATACAAGAAAATACTGTGTGCTGACGATTACCTTGACGTGATATATATAGAGAGAAGTATACATGTATATATACACCTCACTGGAGATAGCCATTAAAATACATTGAAGGCTAAGAAGAACAAAACAAACAAACAAATAAACAAAACAACAACAACAACAACAAATTGTTTGTGTCCTGATGTACACTTCATTCAACTGTGTAAGACAATATAAAATAGTAAGTAGAGTGGAGGAGGAAGCAAAACACTCCATATATGGAATCTGATTTACAGCTACTTTCTGTCAGTATCATGAAGATTAATGCCACAGAAAAGAAAGTTACTGTTATTAATTTAGCTGCACAAAATTCATTGATCTTTACAAAAAAAAAAAAAAATGTTCCTCATTTTCATGCTAGGCATCACTGTCTATAAATACTTCTATGAGTAAACCAGTTAAAGTTTTATTTATCTTTATGTTTCTGATGTTATTTATCCAAGATATTAATGTGAATGAAAAAGCAGGAATAAGGAAGAGTAGGCCAGCAGACTAATGAAATAACAGCAAACATAATATATTTCAGAATAAAGAAAGTTTTTACCCTCACATGAACTGTCTAAAATTCTGTATTTAACTCCAAATAATGCTCTGAATTAGCAAGACACTGAAGATCTTTTCATTCTCAGCCTGGAAAAAAAAAAAAAAAAAAAAAAAGCATTATGCAATGGAAAACTGCCAAACTGCCATCTGGATATGTTCAACACAGAAGAAGAAGAAGAGGCACTTATGGATGGTGGAGTAGAAAATAAACAACAGATTAAGTGTGGTGGACCTGGCAATATGGCAAGACAAAGATGACCTGATCAAGGAATTTTTTATGTTTATTTTTATTTTCTTTTAAAGTTCTGAAAAGCGTGGAGTAAAACATGGAGCTTACTTTTCTACTGAAATTTTTCTAAGGAAGGAAGGAAGGAAGGAAGGAAGGAAGGAACGAAGGAAGGAAGGAAGGAAGGTTGGTTTATCATAGAATGATTTAGATTGGAAAGTACCTTAAAAATCTTACCCTAACACCCCTACCATGAGCAGGGACAACTTCCACTGGACCAGGTTGCTCAAAGCCCCATTCAACCTGGCCTTAAACACTTTTGGGGGTGAGGCATCTACAAATTCTCTGAGTAACCTGTTTCAATATCTCACCACCCTCATCAAGAATTTATTCCTTATATCTAATCTAAATCTACCCTCTTTTAGTTTAAAGAACATGATGTTAAACAACAGTCCCTGCCTAGCTTTTCTGTAGGCTCCCTTTACCTACCGGAAGGTCGCTCTATGGGCTCCCTGCAGACTTCACTTCTTCAGGGTGAACAACCTCAACTTCCTCAGTCTATCTTCATAGGAGAGGTGCTCCAGCCTTTTGATCATGGTCCTCCTCTGGACTCATCCTCTATGTCCTTCCAGTGCTTGGGGCCCCAGAACTAAACACAGTATTCCAGGTGTTATCTCAGAAGAGTAAAGTAGAAGGGGAGAATCACCCCTTAATCACCTATATTCTATTAAGTTTCAAACAAAAATTTACTGTGGTGATATATTTCATTATTACATGTACAATACATGGAGGGGGGGGGGGGGGGGCGGGAATTCTTAGAAGCTATAGAAAGAATGGAATTTAAAATGTTTCTAGTTCTCATCTGAGCTCTGCCATTGGAAGTTGAACCCGATAAAACAATTGGAACTAAAAATTATTCTTTAATTCAGAGAAATGATGGCTTCTCCACAGAAAGGAGTTAATAATCCTTAACCTTTAGCTCCCTTCCTATGTCTCTCTTCTTCCATCACTGGGAAGATAGTTGAGAGTGATAACTCTGTTGCTTTCTCATGTGCTATGTTATGCCCAGATACTTGATTAGTTTTGCTTTTGACCTAATGCCCACTAAAAATGAAGATAAAATTGAGTTCAAACTTGTATTTCAGAGGACAAAGGCCAGAACTTTTCCTACTATCTATTCAGTCTACTGTTTTTCCAGTGCAGGAATAACACTGCCTGCACTACTTGGTTACAGAATTTTTAGACGATCTTTATGGAAATCACAATGTACAAATGGGTAATAGACTTTTAGCACACAGAATGACACTGCATTTTTTTTTATTATTATTTTTTTTTTAGAACATTACTAAGGACTCTAAGGACTATCATAGACTGACATTTCTAGCTATATTAACTAATAAATATTAGGAAAAACTAAATACTGGAATGAAGAAACATACAAAATTCATGACATTTTCTGAAAGAAAAATATTGGTAAAAATTTCAGGTGAAAAAAAAAAAAAAGTCTTTTGTACAAGTAACCATGATGTTAAACTTATATGGATCAATGTGAAGCTTTGGTTTACATAGCCAAATCTGTGAAGGGAGTCTATTGCAGAAAACCTACAAATCATCTTTTTCTGTGCTTGTATAAGAACTCAGAAGAAACCTTATTATATATATTTATAATATTTTCATCAGTAAAGTACTTGCTCATTTTTTCCATGGCTTATTTTTAGGCAATATAATTTCCCCAAAATGAAGTTTAACTAACACGACATCTTAACTTCAAAAGGGCAGAGATTAGAAGGAAAGATTTAGTACCAAGACAATGAAGCTAGAAATTGCTAAGAATATTGAAATGTATAGATGTAATAAATACAAAAATAATACAGTGTTTAAACTTGTTTTTGTGAGATTTTTATAATAGGAAAAAAAATTCTCTTGCGATTCTAAAATAGTTTACCTCATTTTTTGACTTTTTTTTTTGTTGTTGTTGTTCTTTTACATGCTAAAAAATGAGATTTAGAAAGAGAGATGTAATTTGTCTTTAGATTGTTAAAATGTGTCTTTCTATATGGTTCGCACCACTACAGGCAGTGGATCAGAAATACTGTGATTTCCCTGGTGAACGATGTTTACAAAAATGAAAGATATGCTATGGAAGGAGACAGAGAATAGTTAAGAAAAAAATTTTATAAAAAGCTTCTATAAAAATAAAATTTTCTTCTAATAGTGCAAAACAACTAGAAATAGAAGTACAAGTTTAATAAAGAATTGTCAGGTAAGAAACATTGAAATCTCTTATAGTGAAGTAGCTGTATATTTACTTTTATTTCTTGAAAGTCCTGCTTGAAGACAAAGCCAATATGTATAAGACACAGTAGGAAACTGAGAATAATCTTTAGGAAAAATGACACTGAAAGAACTAGAGAAAACTATCACAACCTAGAATTATATCTCATTATGTGAATAATTGTGCAATCACTATCAGAAATGGAAGCAGCTAATGGAAGCATTGTTAATTCCTGTATCTTCATAAAATTTCTCTTTCCACAACCTCTGTGTCATATTCAGAATGATTCTGAAAAAAAAAAAAAAAAAATAGCTTCCAAGAAGATAGCTATCTTTTCCAGGCAATCAGAAAGAACAAAGTTGTGTGTAGAAGCAGTCAAAAAACAAACAAAACAAACAAACAAAAAAATCAGAACCATTAATTTGATTGTTAACAACACACAGGTGACTCGGTAGTTTATAGACATTCATTTATCTGTACAACTTGAAAAATAGTAGCAAAGTGTTCTGTGAGAAGTTACAGGAGAAGCCACTGTGGACAGGCAACTTTACAAAGGAAATGAGAATGACCATTTAGAAGCATGTTTTATCAATCTCTGCAAAATCTGGCAATTTGTACGAATACTGTCCCATGTCGATGGAGAAAAAATAAACCTGATCTTTTTGACCATTGAAGAATCCAGATTCACACTTTGATATCTAAAACAAACTCTGGTTTAGTGGTTTAAAACTCTGGACATTAGTCAGGCAGCACATTCAAGACATTTTGAAACTATATGTCTTGATACATCTTGAGTCATCAGTCTTGAGATGAACTATGTGAATCTCATGAAGTTCAACAAGGCCAAGTGTAGGGTCAACTTGTGTCAAGTCAATCCTAAGCACAAATATAGGCTGGGCAGAGAATGGATTGAGAGAACCCCTGAGGAGAGGGATGTGGGGGTGTTCGTTGATGGGAAGCTCAACATAAGCTGGCAATGCATGCTTGCAGTCCAGAAAGACAGCTATATCCTAAAGGAAGAGTGGCCAGCAAGTTTATGGAGGTGATTCTCCTCCTCTACTGTGCTCTCACCCTCACAATGTAAGAACAGGGAGGGTCCTGTTGTAGCAAGTCCAAAGGAGGGCCACACAGATGACCAGAGGCTGAAGCACTTCACAGGAGACTATGAAGACAGGCTGAGAAAGTTAGGGTAGTTCAGTCTGGAGAAGAGAAGGCTCCATGAAAATTTTATAGGAGCCTTTCGGTACCTAAAGGGGTGCTATGAGAAATCTGGAGAAGGACAGTTTACAAGGGCGTGTAGTGAGAGAAGAAGGGGTAATGGCTTTAAACTGAGAGAGGATAGATTTAGATTAAATGTAAGGAAGAAATATGAGATTGGTGAGGCACTTGAACTTGCCCAAGAGAATTGTGGATGCCTCATCCCTGGAAGTGTTTAGGCCAGGTTGGTTAGGGCTTTGAGCAACCTGGTCTAGTGGAAGGTGTCCCTGTTCAAAGCAAGGGTTTGGAATGAGATGATCTTTAAGAACCATTCCAACCCAAAGTATTCTATAATTCTATGGCTCTATGATCTCTTCCCCTGTGAAAAAAAAGAATTTGGAAGGTTGAATAACAGTTATTGACTGTCAAGAAATTTGTTTCTTCACAGTGCATTAAGTTTTGATTTCCGGGAAGCTTGGCTTTTTTTTTTTTTTTTTTTGGTGTGTGTGTGTGTGTGTGTGTAATGATAATAGCCTTATTAATAATAGGATTTCACATTCCAGAATGGTGTTTTGGCTTTTCTAGGGGATTTGACTTAACATATACGATACATAAGTATAATCATAAACAATAGTATAAATTGAAAGCTCTACCATGTAAATTAATGTCTCTCTGTGCAGGTGAAATTTAGTTCCACAATTATATTATTTCCTAGAATTAGGAAGATGCTTAAAGATAGGTAACAATTTATCAAAAGTTTGGCAAACGAAAATCTGAATGCATCATCTAGGATGAATTACTCTTGTTCTGCTTAAACAGAATAAAACTAAATAACTTAGATATAATCTCACTGGACTTTAGGAAAAAATAACAAAAGAATAATATTTTTTTTTCATGATAACATCAGAAAGACCAATTTATTAATCCATCTTCAATCTAAGACAGCATAAATAAATAAACAAACAATTTGAGCCTATGGGTTTCAGTGAAAATATGACATGCATATTTCACATTAGTTCAAAAGGTCCCGTTTTGAGTGTTACACTATGAAATAACTTATTAACATTTTCTGACTTGCTGACAAATATTTCTAACTTCAGCTTCATGAAGTGCTATGCATTTAGATATTTTCCACTTCTGAACTGAAACCATGCACTGAATAGAATATTCACTTCAGTAATTCCCTGAACACAGTTTCAAATTATTTTTTCTTGGCTAATCATGAAGTAAAATCACTTCAAGATCAGTAAATGCAGGATTATATTGGCAAATATAATATCCTCAACCTAGCTCTTGTACAATCCAGCTGTATAACTTTCCCTCAGACCTCTAAAGAGGTTGCTAAATTCTAAGAAAGTCTTTTGAGAAATTTCATAGAACTGTGCAAGATAAGAAAGTCAGAACTGCAGAATGAGTTAAGATTGCTCAAACAGGTATTGTCAGCAACTCAAGGATTTCAGAGGAAGAACATTCGTTCATATGGTAAGGGTACAAAACCCACAGAAAAATAATAATAATAATAATGGTATCAGCAGATGGAAAACAGAAGTATGAAAATTGTGTTCAGGAGCAGTTCAATCTGTCCCTCGCCATCCAACTGAAATTTGGCTGACCAGCAGAAACTCAGTCAGTGTGGTGAGCATAATAATGCATAGCCCAGTAACTTGCTACTCTTCACTATCTTTTGTGTACTGTTCATAGTTTTGTACTTTTAAGATTGTAAAGTCTCTTTTCTCATATCAGAAGTTACACTAACAAAGTAACCTGGAGAGGGATGAGTAAGTGCATGAAATATTTACCATTTTCTAAATTATGGGAGCTGCCTTCAGGCACTTAAGTCTATCTGTCTTCCTGCTTCATTCACCCCCATGTTCTAGCCACTTCTGTAATTGAATTCTAAACCAGTATCCAAGTCCAAAATTACTTTTAAAATTTTATCCTGGATGAAAATATTGTTAAAAGTGGAGCTAATATATTGTTGTGGCTTAATGCAACAGGCAGCTAAGCACCAAAAAGACGTTTGTTCACCAAAAAAGGTAAAAAAACTCATGAGTTGAGACAAAGACAGCTTATTAGGACAGAAAAGGGAAATAATGATAATAATAACAATAACAATAATTAAAAAAGAGTATACAAAGCAAGTCATACACAATGAAATTGCTCACTACTTGCTGACCAGTACACAGCCAGACTCCAAGAAGAAGCAGTCCCCCATCCTCTGGCCAAATCCCCCAGTTTTACTGTTCAGCAAGAAGCCATATGGTATGGAATATTCTTTTGGCTAGTCTGGGTCAGCTGTCCTGGCTGTGTCCCCTCCCAGCTCCTTTTGCACTGCCAACCTCATCCCTGCGCAGGCAGCACGAGAAGCTGAGAAGTCCCTGTCTTTTTGTAAGTATTGCTCTGCAACAGCTGAAACATCAGTGTGTTATCAGCAATATTTCCCTCCTAAATTCAAAACACAGCATTGTAATGGCTATTAGGAGGAAAATTAACTATATCCCAGCTGGAATTAGGAAAGGTGCACTGGCTAGTAAAAATGCCATTTACATTAAAAAAAAAAAAAAAAGACAAAGATACATGCTCTGTGTCTTCCCATTCTGCAAAAACTTTCAGAGTCTTGCCAACACTTCTAGAAGGATAAATAAATTAAGCGTGGCAGTAATTCAGGATATTCACAGCTACAAGCTGCCAACAGCTTTGAATTCTTCAACCAATTTCAAACCCTGTTTGTAAAAAAAAAAAAAAAAAAAAAAAAAAAAAAAAAGCCCTGAAAATTTTTGTTATTTTGTTACTTGCTAGAGACAACACCTATTAAGCTCTGTTTTTTATTTTTCAAAAAAGTCACAGAACTCTAGGATTACTGTGAAATAATTTACTAAAATGAACTTGGATGTTAACTGTTACTGTTTGAGTACAGTAAACACATTCTAGTATTTCTCTAGTAGGGAAAATATAACTTAAAATAGAATAAAGTATTCTGTTACATTTAATTCATAGACATATTTTTCAAGAAAAGGAAACATATTGAAATGTAAAAAATATAACAAAACTATGAACTGTTTTCTGGAGAACATAATTTTTAAATATTTCGCTTAATTAAGGGAAAAACAAACAAAGAGCAACAACATGACTCTGGGCATATTCGACAATGAGCAACAATATTAAATGCCTTTCTAGTTCTGGTGTATATTTAGTAGTCATGTCTCCCTTTGTAGTCAAAGGACAAAGAAGGATAACATCAGAGGAGCCTATATTCAGAGTACATGATTTTTTAGGTCTCTCTTCACTGAAAGGTGTTGTATTCCAGGGAATATAAATTGTGTAAGTTTAGGGAATATAAATGGGTATCTACTTTAAAAAACTTAAGTGGTGTGAATATCCATTGGTGATTCAATTTTTGTGTTTAGATAAGCTATTCTTGTCATTAAACTACTAGGCAACTAACTTCATGTAATCAAGCAAAAAATCTGAGAATGAATAAATAGCATAGCAGAAATGAACACTAACTTGGTAATATTAACAAAGCAATCTAAGAAAAAATGCTAACAATATTTTTACAATATTATCTTCCAAATAAAGGAGGTGTATTAAGTAATTAAAGACTAATAAATAATACATTTTTTTAGAAATTAAATATATTCTTATAATTTCCAAAAAAAAAAAAAATCTGATGTTTATAAGTACTTCTTGGAGCAACAAAAAGCTTCTTCCAAGGATTTACTTAAGAATATATTTCAAGTCTTTAACATATTTATGTCATCCAGAAACCTTCTGTAAATTCAGCTCTAAAATACATAATTTAGGTTCAGGTTTAGTATTAAATGGATGAACACGTAGTTCTTGAGCCACATGAGGCTCTGTGTTCAGATATTTATTCTGTGCCAAACAATGTGCTAGTTGATCAGCACTAGTTATGATCATCATAGGACCACAGAACCGTAGAAAAATTTGGGTTGGAAGGGACCCTGAAAGACCATCTAGTCAAAACACTCACAACACCTACTTCCTCACCATACCCCACACCTACCTGCCATAGCCAGGGACATCTTTCATAAAAGCAGGTTACTCAAAGAACAATCCAACACAACATTGAACAATTCTATTGATGGAGTATCCATAACTTCACTGGACTACCTGTTCTGGTGCCTCACCATCCTCAACATAATACTTTTCTTCCTTATATGCACTTTATATCTCCCATCTTTTGCTGAGATCCTCAAAGCTGGGTGCAGTACTCCAGATGTGGTCTTACAAGAGTAGAACAGAGAGGGAGAATCACCTGCCTTGAACTACTGTTCACCATGTTTCCTTCTATGCCTCCACTAGTAACCGGCCTCCAACTGGATTTGGCTCCATTCACCACAACTCTTTGGGCCCGGCCATCCAGCCAGTTTTTAACCCAACGAAGCATACGCCAGTCCAAGCCACGAGCAGCCTGTTTCTTGAGGAGAATGCTGTGGGAAACGGTGTCAAAAGCCTTACTGAAGTCAAGGTAGATCACATCCACAGCCTTCCCCTCATCCACCAGGCGCGTCACTTGGTCATAGAAGGAGATCAGGTTCATCAAGCAGGACCTACCTTTCATAAACCCATGCTGACTGGGCCCGATCGCCTGGTTGCCCTTCAAGTGCCACGTGATGACACTCAACATAATCTGCTCCATGAGCTTCCCTGGCACTGACGTCAAACTAACAGGCTTATAGTTCCCCGGGTCTACCCTCCAGCCCTTCTTGTAGATGGGCTTCACATTTGCTAGCAGCCAGTCGACTGGGACCTCTCCTGATAGCCAGGACTGTCAATAAATGATGGAAAGCGGCTTGGCCAGCTCCTCCGCCAGTTCGCTCAGTACCCTCGGGTGGATCCCATCCGGCCCCATCGACTTGGGTACATCCAAGTGCTGTAGCAGGTCGCCAACCATTTCCTCGTGGATAGTGAGGGCCACATCCTGCTCCCCATCCCCTTCCACCAGCTCAGGGTACTGGCTATCCAGAGAACAACTGGTCTTGCTGCTAAAGACTGAGGCAAAGAAGGCATTGAGTACCTCAGCCTTTTCCTCATCTTTTGTAACTAAGTTTACCCCCGCATCCAGTAAAGAATGGAGATTCTCCTTAGTCCTCCTTTTTGTGTTGATGTATTTGTAAAAACTTCATCTCCTTCTATGACAAAGTGATGCGCTTAGTGGGTGAGCGAAAGCATGTGGATGTGGTCTACTGTGACTTTAATAAGGCTTTTGACATCGTTTCCCACAGCATTCTCCTCAGGAAACTGGCTGCTCATGGCTTGGACTGGCGTACACTTCATTGGGTTAGAAACTGGCTGGGTAGCCAGACCCAAAGAGTCGTGGTGAAAGGAGTTAAAACCAGTTGGAGGCCGGTCACTAGTGGCGTCCCGCAGGGCTCAGAACTGGGGCCGGTCCTCTTTAATATCTTTATCGATGATCTGGATGAGGGGATCGAGTGCACCCTCAGTAAGTTTGCAGACGACAACAAGTTAGGTGCATGTGTCAATCTGCTCGAGGGTAGGAAGGCTCTGCAGGAGGATCTGGATAGGCTGGACCAATGGGCTGAGGTCAACTGTATGAAGTTCAACAAGGCCAAGTGCCGGGTTCTGCACCTGGGGCGCAACAACCCCAAGCAGCGCTACAGGCTGGGAGATGAGTGGTTGGAAAGCTGCCTGGCCGAGAAGGACCTGGGAGTACTGGTTGATAGTTGGCTGAATATGAGCCAGCAGTGTGCTCTGGTGGCCAAGAAGGCCAACAGCATCCTGGCTTGTATAAGAAGCAGCGTGGCCAGCAGGGCTAGGGAGGTGATTGTCCCCCTGTACTCGGCTCTGGTGAGGCCACACCTCGAGTACTGTGTTCAGTTTTGGGCCCCTCACTACAAGAAGGACATGGAGGTGCTCGAGAGAGTCCAGAGAAGGGCAACGAAGCTTGTGAGGGGTCTGGAGAACAAGCCTTACGAGGAGTGGCTGAGGGAGCTGGGGTTGTTTAGCCTGGAGAAGAGGAGGCTCAGGGGGGACCTTATCGCTCTCTGTAGGTACCTTAAAGGAGGCTGTAGCGAGGTGGGGGTTGGTCTATTCTCCCACGTGCCTGGTGATAGGATGAGGGGGAATGGACTAAAGTTGGATATTAGGAAGAACGTTTTTACTGAAAGGGTTGTTAGGCATTGGAATGGGCTGCCCAGGGAAGTGGTTGCGTCACCATCCCTGGAGGTCTTTAAAAGACTGTTTAGATGTAGTCCTTAGTGATATGGTTTAATGGAGGACTTGTTAGTGTTAGGTCAGAGGTTGGGCTTGGTGATCTTGGAGGTCTCTTCCAACCTAGACAATTCTGTGATTCTGTAAATGGGAAACCAGATAGAAAGCGTACTCCTTTGTAACACCATAGTGTGAGAAGTGGTTTCTTCACATCTCAGGGAACTTTTCCTCTGTGCCACCTTCATGAGAAAGCCTGCTGCTACAAGGTCAACATTTCCAAAGGCCACAGTTGCTTTGCCAGTTGTAACAAACAAGCTTTCCTGTCCAGAGTTGCAATTATTTCTTCCACATTTTTATTTTTTTATCCAGTTCCATCTTTGTTATCTCTATATCCAGTATGGATGATTATAAACAGGAGGGTGTTTTTGAAACAAAATTTACTTATTTCATCTATTCCATCCACTCAGAAATACAATGAACTATGCCAGGTGGGAGTGAAGTACAACACTAAATAATAGAAGAAACAATATTACCTGGTAATAGACAACCTAGAACTTAGACGACTTAGTTGACTGAAACAAAGATTTAGGGAAACAACTGGTATAGACAACTTATTTGCCAAACAGGGAGTAGAAAAACTGACCTATAAACCAGTTGTTACTACAGAGTCATCTTGCTAAAATGGCTTGTTTGGCTTATACATCACTATATCCTTATAAATTCTTTAAAACGTACTTTAAGTCAAGTAGTGCTGTACCGCTATCTGTGAATGACTGAAGTGGATTTTGTAAAGACTAAGCAGGTAAAAATAAAATGATGTCTAAAACATTCTGGAAATTACAATTTTTTATTTTATTATTATTTTAGTATTTATTTATTTATTTATTTTAAATAGTATACAAGAACATTCTGCAACTTTAACATATACAATATCTGAAACACCTTCACTCGGAATGTATCAGACAGATCAGCAGCCCTGTATGAGTCTAAATTGAATTCAAAACAAGGATCCATTAAGCTCCCAAAGGATCCAAACATTATTTCATTCTTGAACATCTGTACTGTGTATGTATCACTACAATATTCTGTGATACGTGAAAATGAGTGATCAGCTATAATACCAACAAGAAGGTTAATAAATCTACAGGAAATCTGAAGAATAATTTCAACAGGAGAGTGTTTGGCCTTTCTTGTTTTTACTGAAAGAATTACAGAGGTTATTGGTCATTTTAATGACATATTGCTGTGATATTTCCCCATATAAAAGAGACAAATATTTGAAAAAAAGACAGGAGAAATAAAGTGTCCACTCACTGACATTTCGAGTAGTTAGCATAGATATGAGAATATGTTTAAATGATACAGTTATGTAATAAAGATTAAAGTATCCAAACACCCTGCATAAGAGAAATAGAGGATTTTTGAACCTGACCATTATATCGTTATATATATAATATATATATAGTATATAATATATAATATATAATATATAATATATATATAATGATGCAGACTATGGAAAAAATGTAAGGGGGGAGAACATACAATGAGGCAAGGCTTTTGCCTGTTCTTTCCCTCGTGCACTATGAATTCAAGCCAAAAATTTCTTTTTGTTACAACTTGAATTTTAACATCAAGGAAAAGATAGAAAATCAGTAAAATAAAATGAGATGATCCACTGAAACAAAGGTAGTCCTTAAGGTAATATAAAGCTTTAACAATATTATTGGATTATTGGATTATAGCAAGGACCATCAAGGCTGAAAACTACAGTTATTTGTGAAAAAGAAGCTGATTTAGCAGAGATTAGTGATTGGATTATTTATAAAATTTAGCAAAGAGTACTGTTGTATCTGAGATTAATTAAATTATTTCATTTCTCATGCAAATGGCAACTCGTGTATTTGTTCTTATAGGCTTTCTCTAATGCTTGGATGGTAAAAAATTGAAATAAAATGGGTAAGGTGAGAAATACTGATATTTTAAAACTTTCTTAGGTTGCTATGTTGCTTAGTTAGAAGCAGGGGACAGGTTTTTTTTTGTTTGTTTGTTTATTTCTTTGTTTTTTTTTCAGAAAGATAAGAGAGTTTGCTGTTTACCACATAATAGTAAGGAAAGTAAATAAACTGACCTTTTCTCCTTCTTTTTCATTTAGTATTCAATCATTTCAAGAATTAATCAAAGTTTATTCCACATAACCTTCCGTCTCAGAAAAATTTAATCCTTCATGACTCTGATGGTTGCTGCCTACGTACCTCAAAAGCCCTAAGCCTTGTCTCAGCTCTGACAGCACTGCACACAATCACAGAATGTGGTTTCACCTCTGAGGACTCTCAGAGGTGACCACATCACACATCAGCTGATCACTTGGCAGGTACAATGGAATTTTTATCAACGTAGATTTTGCCACCATGCATAAAAATTGAGATGAAAGGAAGAAATTACCCTATGTGTTCTATGTCTGAACAACTGAAGCTATGCTTTTTTCTTTCCCCTCGGGAATAAGTTTAGCATGAAAAATACAAGTTTACTATTTTTTATTTTATTATTTTATTTTATTATATTTTATTTTATTTTATTTATTTTGTTTTATTTTGTTTTATTTTGTTTTATTTTGTTTTATTATTTAATTTTATTTTATTTTATTTCTGGATCTTTTTGTTGTTGTTGTTGTTCACACAGACACAAACAGACAGACACACACACACACAAACACAAAGTCAGGTGACACTGCAGCCAACTGGTCTGTCTAGTGATTTGTAAATGAATGTCTCAACACTTTTGATTTGTTATGTTTTTTAATCTCTTTCACTCCAATGTATTTTGGAGTGACAGATTTCCTTGGTTGTTGTTGCACTTTGCAGATCTGACTCAACCTTACAAAATGGAAAATCATTACATATGATACTCTTTTTTTTTTTTCTTTTTTTTTTTCTTATGTTTTCATAAGTCTAAGCAAAAAGCATTTGTACATTCTTTGACACAAATTTTGTGTCTAACAATTATTTTCTTTTGGATTTAAAAAATGATTATGGGTGAACAGAACATCACTCTCTTCCTATCTTATCCTATCTTTTACAGGGAATGTCTAATTTTTCTGTATGTAATGATCCCTTGTGCACGATCTCTGGACAAAATTCTTATTTGTATTCCAATACAGGAGAAATCTTTGTTAAAGTGCTTTATTCATAATAAATCACATTCCTCCAGTTCTCATTTTCTGGACTTTAAAGAACATTGCATTTTTTGTTTGTTTTGTTTGTTTCCTCTGACCTTCTCAAGTCCAAGACTGGAGGAGAAAAAATCTAGCATCTCTCATAGTAGTGAAAGAAAGGAAATTTAAAATTACTTTCTTATTCCTCAGGTCAAAAAATCAAGCAAGAACTTTCACCCAGAGCATCAGTGATTTCTGGAAAAGCTGTCCTGGAAAGTACGCTAAATAAAATACCAAGATTAAACACTTTTAAGTCATTAACTAAGGAAAAAAAAAAATTTGTCTGTGTGTTGAACTCACAAAAAGGAATTTAATTCTTTTTAATTTCTCACCCATACACATGATTGTGAATGTTTTCTTGACCATAGGTTTCAAATTAAGTGAAAAATATCACTCAGAAAGGTGGAAAAAATAGGATTTGAAAAACCGTGTGATACATTATGTGTCTATAAAATGTTTGCAAATAATGGTGGATCTGTTCTGTTTTCATTTTAGTCCACCTTTAAAAATAAATAAATAAATAAATAAATAAAATATATAATAATAATAATAATAATAATAATAATAATAATAATAATAATAATAAAAGGACACTGGACTTCACATTCCTCTTTGGTATAAGACAAGCAAAATCACTGGAGTCACAACAGCAGGGACTAATTTACCTCCTGTCAGGTCTACAAACCCTATAGATGAGAAAAAGGGAACTGCACTTTGATGAACTAACAGCTCTTGATAAAAGAGTAAAAAGAGAAGATGTGATGAAGTCAGTTTTAACTGAGAAGGCTCTCAAGGCAAGATAGCCTTGATGCTGATGTCAGTCACTCTTCAGAGCCCTCAACATAATTCACTTTTATTTTTTAAATTTAGACTTCTTTTTAACCTACTTTAACCTCCTCACAGAATGAATACAACAAGGTGTTACAACAATGTGTCATGTTGGAAAAGCATATTCAAAAAAGGCAAATCAACATTCGATGTGATAGAGCCTTTGTATTTTACTTTTTCATTAAAAAAAAAAAAATCCAAAAGAAAAGAAACCGCAAATGATCTGACCAAACTGAATCTGAGCAGAGCACCCCAAAAGAGGAAAAACAGCTGCTGTCAGAAGGCTTAGAGTACAGTGAAGGAACAAGTGCATACAACGAACTGTAAGGAGGTATCAGAACTGGCTCTGGTTGGTATGATTTACTTATGTTGATTACTGACTGCACTCATTCTCAGGAAGAACATAGCAATTTTGTTGTCCCACCCCCTATTACAAGTATGAGCTGCTGTGTGAACTTGCAGTGCATGTCCCCAGACAGCACTTAAGTTTTGTTAAACAGTATTATTAAATATACATGAGGGTTGAATACTGGAACATTAAGAAGACTCTTGCTAGGTATATACCACAATCAGTGCACAACCTAATCTGCCATACACTACTTTTAAAATCAGAATAGGTAGTTAAAGGTTAGTGAAAGTATAATGTTGAGGTAATGAGTTACCCAACAGAAACTTTTCTTTATGCTTCAGTTATTTCAGTATTCTGTGTGACCCCTACACAGCAAGGAAGGGTTAGAGCAATTCAGCATCAAAAAAGAAATGCAAACACATTTAGCTAAAAGGACAAAGATGTTACAAGAATATAAGATAGTAAGTTAATCACTAATCAGAAGGGACTAGAAACTGGAAGAGAACTGAAGTCTCTAAGCAATAGTGGTTTGAGACGTTCTTCTAGTAGAAATAATAGTCAAAACATCAAGTTTTAAGGTAAAGATTTGCCATTAAATAAAAGGAGTTTTAGTGGTATGTGCAAAATCCCAGAAGCCTTCAGCCAGTGGCATATCCATACTCTTCCATTTTGCTGCTACCACACCACACTGAAGTCCCTCAAAAGTAACCCAGTTGTGCTCACACTCTACTGCATGGGATGTTACATAAATGACAAGCACACTGTACACTTAACTAGTGAATTTTACCATTCATCCCTTGCTGAAAACTTTTATATGACAGGATCTGACTCACTTGTAACACTACACATCCAATGGTCTTTCTTAAATTGTTCAGTCAGATTTTATGCACTTCCCTTAGTGTAGGTAGCTCCTTATGAAGTGCTACAAGCTGAAGAAGATGAGAAAGCAAGGTAGATTCATTGTGATAGCATGATACGTGAAAGGGTCAGGGTTAGTACATTTGATTTTTGCAACAACAAATTAAGGATCTTTTGTGGAATGTATTCATCGGAGCTCTGTGCAAAGAAACAGTCCTGCCACTAGAAAAGTGTCATACCCTTTGCTGTACTATGTTGTCAGAGAAGCTATACAGATCACATTTATGTAGTATGCCAGGTGACACTTCCTCTCTTATTATTTGTTCCGAATATTTTTTTCTGTCTGCTTTTCTTTCCTTTATTTCATACTTCTTTTTTATTTGTCTCTTTTGTGCAGGAAAAAAAAAATATAAAAAAAATACCTCTATTGCTATAATACTATAGCTATTTGAACACCGTATGAAAAACACAGGCTGTCTCCTGACATTTTTTCAACACGTTTTAAGTGGGTAAGGTGTCCTGCATACTTTGCCCTGCTGTCACACAGAAAGCACTTCAAAAAACAAAACAAAACAAAACAAATAAAAAATGACTTGACTACTTGTGGTTAGGCACTAAGTTAAGAACTTGCATCAGCCGGGGACTTATTGATAGAATAGCCAACAGAACTTAGTAGAAAGTGAAAAAATCATTCTTCACTACCGTAATGCCAGACACTATCAAGTCTGTCTAATATATTCACAGGAAGGACTGATGAATAGTTTATCCTAGTTCTTAACACTGGTTGCTGTGATGCTTGAAAATAACTTTATTTCATTACCCTTAAATAGTAATGTTCTGTGAGATGAAGTTCATTCTGAAAACTGGAGCCCTATACCATGTCAGGGTGCAGTGTAAGGCCTATTGGGGCTGATCATTTATCTTACAAGTAGCACAAATAAGCTTTTTATAACTGATATTACATTCTTAAATAAACTGATATTACATTCCTAAATAACACATTCAGAGAATTTTTAAAATTCATATCTTTGTATTAGATGTTTCTAGTGGAGATAAATTTCTACGTCTTGCATGTCTAACAAGGCTTTTTTGTCTTGTTCTAAAATATGTTTGTGGTAAGTCTTCTCATAGAATCATAGAATCATAGAATGGCCTGGGTTGAAAAGGACCTTAAAGACCATCTAGTTTCAACCCCCCTCCTCTGGGCAGGTTTGCCAACCACTACAGCAGGCTGCCCAGAGGCGCATCCTGCCTGGCCTTGAGTACCTCTAGGGATGAGGCATCCACAACCTCTCTGGGCAACCTTTTCCAGTGCCCCACCACCCTCTCAGTGAAAAACTTTCTCCTAATATCTAACCTAAATCTCCCCTGTCTTAGTTTTAAACCATTCCCCCTTGTGTCCTATCACTACCAACACATGTAAACAGGTATTCCCCCTCCTCTTTATATGCTCCCTTCAAGTACTGGAAGCCTTCTCTTCTCCAGGCTAAACAAGCCCAGTTCCCTCAACCTTTCTGCATTGGAGAGGTGCTCTAGCCCTCTGATCATCTTAATGGTCCTCCTCTGGACCTGTTCCAAGAGCTCCACATCCTTCTTGTGCTGGGGGCCCCAGGTCTGCATGCATTATTCCAGGTGGGGTCTCACAAGAGCAGAGTAGAGGGGGACAATCACCTCCCTCTCCCTGCTGGCCATTCCTTTTTTAATGCAGCCCAGGATATAGTTGGCCTACTAGGCTGCAAACGCTCACTGCTAGCTCATGTCCAGCTTCTCATCCACCAGAACCCCCAAGTCCTTCTCCGCGGGGCTGCTCTCAAGTTCTTCTTCTCCTGGTCTCTCTATATATAGGTATATATATAATTGCCCCAGCCCAAGTGCAACACTTGGCCTTGTTGAACCTTATTTGGTTCTCATGGGCCAACTTCTCCAGCCTGTCCAGGTCCCTCTGGATGGTATCCTTTCCCTCCATTGTATCGACTGCACTGCTCAGCTTGGTGTCATTTGCAAACTTGCTGAGGGTGCACTCTACTCTGTCATCTATGTCATTGATAAAGATGTTGAAGAGCACTGCTCTCAAGACCAACCCCTGAGGGACACCACTTGTGACCGGCCTCCATCCAGACATAGAACTGTTGACCACAACCCTTTGGCTGCAAACAGCCAAACAATTGTTTATCCACCTAACAGTCCATCCTTCAAATCCATACCTCTTTAATTTAGAAAGAAGAATGTGGTGAGGGACCTTATCAAAGGCTTTGCTCAAGTCCATGTAGATGATATCCATTGCCCTTCCTTGTCCACCAATGCTGTCACTCCATCTTAGAAGGCTACCAGATTGGTTAGGAAAGATCTGCCTTTGGTGAAGTCGTGCTGGCTGTCTTGGATGACCTCTTTATCTTGTGCATGCCTTAAAATGTCTTCCAGGAGGATCTGCTCCATGATCTTCCCAGGCACAGAGGTGAAGCTTAGCGGACTGTAGTTCTCCGGGTCTTCCTTTCTCCCCTTCTTAAAAATGTGAATAATGTTTCCCTTTTTCCAGTCACTGGAGACTTTCTCCTACAGCCATGATTTTTCAAATATGATGGAGAGTGGCTCGGCAACCACATCAGCCATCTCTCTCAGCACCCTGAGATGTATACCATCTGGCCCCATGGACTTATACACGTGCAAATAATAATAATAATAAATCCTAAAACTCTCTAAACAGGTTAGAGTGTTTATGCTGTGAAAAACATAACCATTGGAGTCTCGTATTTGGCCATTAAGCTGATGTTAGCTAGTTCAACATTGAATTTAATACTGAATATAAAAAGCTAAGCTATCAAAATCCTTTGTCAATGAATTCTATTGTCTAGTTGTTCACAGTCTTTGTGCTTTTTGTTACATTTTTGTGTGTGTGTGTGTGTCTAAGCATCATTGCAGAAATGAAGAGGACATGAGTGTGTGCTGAGAAAGAGAGATGGGTGTCATCATTCTCACTGTCCCTAAATCTCTTTTCTGTAAAAGTATTCAGTATTTAGCCGTTTTGAAGTATCACATGTTCTGAGTGTCCTATTGTGTGAGAGAATGGTGTGTAATCCAGAAATTAGTCATGTTTTCATTGTTTTATTATCCTAATAATTTCTTCTTTATACCAAAATAAATCTTTTCTTTATTCAATCTTCCTAGCTGATATACACCTATGTTCAAAAGCAGATTAATGTTTTTTTTTTCTTTTTCTTTCTTTTTTTTTTCCTTTTTTTTTTTTCTATCTATTCCCCTTATCTTATGATGGAAGCTAGTGTACTTTGTACGAAAGTGCTTGTGGCTTTGGGATAGATAAATTTGCAGATATGATACACATACAAATGAAACCATTCAAAATGAATACCAAAAGAATTGTGTCAGTTGTCACTGACAGCAACCTTTATTAAAAAGATATAAATGGATACACAAAGATCACCATGTGTTTACATATAAAGAGGCAGAGGGAAAAGAGCAAGACACTGTCTTTTGAAATCAGTCTAGTATCATTGATTACAGCAGTTATTAATTTGTCCAAAGGAGAGCTGTTTAGTGAGCTAGCATGAGAAAGGTCTAAGTGATGAAGCATCACTGTCTTCACTCATGTGATCACTCATCACTCATTGCATCATATGAGTTGTTATATGAACAACATTCCCAATCCTGGTAGTCAGATAATAGCTCGTGTCTTCTTTCTGAACACAAAATTTACATTACAGAACCAATTAACAGGAATAATATATGAGAGAAGATGCAGTGATAGACTCTCTCTGAGAAGAATAAGGATGTTCAACTTAATCTTGAAAAGCATTAAGAAGAGAAAGGAAGGGAAGGAAGGAAGGAAGGAAGGAAGGAAGGAAGGAAGGAAGGAAGGGAGGGAGGGAGGGAGGGAGGGAGGGAGGGAGGGAGGAAGGAAGGAAGGAAGGAAGGAAGGAAGGAAGGAAGGAAGGAAGGAAGGAAGGAGAGGTAAATTGAAATTAAGGTTTAACAGAAGACTGTTGACTTTCTGGACTAGAAGATATGTGGGCTACACAATGTCTCACAAGTAGAAATAAATTTTCTGATAAGTGAAAACACAACTCACTTCTGTA
Source organism: Cygnus atratus (assembly GCF_013377495.2). NCBI lineage: Eukaryota > Metazoa > Chordata > Aves > Anseriformes > Anatidae > Cygnus > Cygnus atratus. The sequence continues at coordinate 58,769,365 of NC_066396.1, read as the reverse complement.
ATCTACATTTTATTATTAATTATTATTATTATTTATTATTATTATTATTATTTAAGTTACAAATATTTTGGTATAATTGTCCTTTGAAAAAGAGTGGAATATGTTAAATGTTTCTTCACTTCCTATGTATATATAAAGTGTAACTGCAGACAGAACTAGTATCAGTACTTATCATTGTAATTAACCAACACTTTCTATTATAGAATATTACTGAGCATGGAATACATCGTTCTCAATTTTATATTTGGCCTGAAAGCCTATTCAGTATGTATACATCCACAGCTTTGTACATGTGTTTTGTCTTGTTGATTTTTACTTGTTTGTTTTATCTTTTTAACTTAAAAATTACTCGAATTCAGCTAACTAGTTTTTTACTTCTTTCCCACTAAAATGTTGACAATTTAATTTTGGAATATTCTGCTATAAAAATTTATCAGTGTATTAAACTTGAATTGTATGTTCAAATTGTATGCAAGTATTGCACATGTTGAGGTTTCCCATATTGATCTTTGCCATCAGAATATCTTCTTTATTTACTTGCATTTCTAAACAAAAGAACAAACAAACAAAAAACACTTTGATAATTCTAGTTTGTTTGATTTGATTGTTTATTTGTATTTTTCTGGTGGGGAGGGGGAGGTTGGGAGGGGGGAAAGTTGCTACCTGATGCAACAGGTAACAGCGTATCAACATGTGGTGAACAAAATGGCACTACAGCAAATAAGATTTATAGATCATTTCTGAAGTTAAGAACTTTTCTAAACATGGCAGAAAAGTTGCTGTGGATGTCAAAATATTTTTCTCATTAATTTAACCCTTTTTCTGTGACTAAGCATTTGAACAACAACAAAATGTTCTCCTGAGACTGACATATTTACAAGGATTTAAGATTCTGGATTCCAAATATCTGAAGATAAGATAAAAGCGGGGAATCCAAGTGTGAAACTTCAAAAAGTTAAAAAAAAAAAAAAAAAAAGAGAGAGAGAGAGAGAAAGAGAAGAAGAGAAAGAGAGAGAAGAAGAAGAGGAAAAAAATATATATATAAATAAATTTGAGAATTACAAGGAAAAATATTTCTTTCAGATTGTGTAGTATTTCTCTGTTGCTTGTGGAAAAAAATCTGTATAACTTAAAGATAACATATCCTTTTATACAAGTTTGTATAATATAATAATTATAATAATAATAAAATCTTTTACTTCTAGTGGACCATGGCTAATAAATGTGTCTATTAAAATCACTGATTTTGTTCATTACTGAGAAGGTTCACTCATTGTTCCAATTGAAAAGACTTGTGTTTTTTTTCTATTGACCAAAAAATACCAAAATCCTTTGCACATCTACAAAAACTACTAGAAACAAATCTGTAAAACTTCAGAGCGTTGTTTTCCATTCCTTTCACATACAACATTTCCATTAAAATTAGAAGTTGCATATCAGATGCTGGGTCCTAATGCCTATTGGGGAGTGAAAGTCTAAAAGGTATGTAATATATTCATTTTGTGTGCAAAATTGCCACAGATGTCAGGCAAAGAAAACAAATGTGTTTTGGATTTGCCCCACCGGTATTGTAAATTGGACTAATAATCCATTTTAAAACAATCCAAGCATCTGCGGAGTTAAGACAAGGGCAACTTTCTTGTAACCTCAGGGGAGAAAATAACCCCTACCTACAGTTTATGCAGATGCCTATATTTTTTTTCTCTCCCTAAGCACATTTACATTTTCACTTTTGTTCAAATCCAACATATTTGTCCCAGTGGGACATGAATGGACTGAACATTCACAATATATCCATGAAATATTAGGCAGTAGGACTGGGAAAGGAACATTCTCCTCTACAAGCTAAATGACAGGTTTTCAGAGCTTACTAATATTTCTCAAATGAAAGCACAGAATGTAGCTAATATGAAATAATGTCAGCCACAACAAGAATAACCTGCAATTAAAAAGTCCTCTTTTTATTCCTCCATGATGGATGTTTAAGTAACTAATCATTGTTTAAGGTTTATGGGAAAACTGACTTGCAGGAATTTACCATTATGGAACAAACAAATGCAAACTTTAAAACTGGGCATTCTTTACCTGTTCTAACCAAATATTTGATTATAACACAAGCCTCAAATGTACATCTGCTACTAGCTGACCTTCCGTGGAATTGATCAATATTCTAACAACCCTGTATTCCTGATAAGAGTTAAACTTTCATTTTGAATTACAATTAGCATAATTATTTTTACCTGTTTTTCACTTGGACTGTCTAGTGTCATTGATTTCTTACTGCCAGACTGAGGAAGTAATTTGAAGGAAAATACGCTGAGTGATTGAGGAAACAATTTGAAAGAAAATCTACTAAACGAGCATGAAATATAGAACTAAAAGAATTGAAATAACATAGTTTGGTTCGGAAACAAAAATGACAAGAAAATATTCAAGTCACATGGCTTGAAAGTTCATCCTTTGCATTTCAGAAATGTCCAAAGACTTGATGCATAAAACTATTCTCAATTTTTTCTTCAGAGTTAAATGTTCTTATTTCTACTGTGATATCCAAATGTTTTACTTGTTTTAGATCTGGAGTCAGATACTTGGTCTGCTGGAGTACATCCAAACAAAACCAATTAACACCAGAGAAAATATTAGTTACTTAAAAATTAAAAATCAAACATCACAATAGTGAAGAGTTTTATGGAGGAAATAATTCATGTGGGGAAGAATGAAATTGTGATTGCTGTGGTTTGTTGCAGAAACTACAGACTATAGTTACTTTAAATGCTTTGATAAAGGTAATGTTTTCCAGGTAGACTGCTGACTGAAAATGTTTTCAGGCAGTTGTCATAATGTTAATGAAGGTTTAATGAAATCTTCAAACTATCACACATAACCAGAAGGGATTGGATTGTATTTTGAAAACTATTGTTCTTGTATCCTCACTGCATGCTCTTTGCTATTGCAAGGCCATTATGCCAAAGTGACATGCCCTTTAACAATTCAATGTTTTCTTCAAGAATAACAACAAAACAAAACAAAACAACAACAACAACTAAATATGTGAGTAACAGAGTTTCTCAAAGAAACAAGTAGATAATCACAGAATCACAGAATGGCTAAGGTTGGAAAGGACCTCTGAAGGTCATCTAGCCCAACCTCTCTGCTGAGCAGGATCACCTAGAACACATTGCACAGAATGGCATCCAGGTTGGTTTTGAATATCCCCAGAGAAGAACCCTCCACAATCTCTCTGGGCAACCTGTTCCAGTGCTCTGTCACTCTCACAGTAAAGAAATGCACTCTCATATTCAAATAGAACTTCCTGTGCTTCAGTTTGTGCCCATTGTCTCTTGTGCCATCACTGGACACAGCTGAAAAGAGACTGGCTCCATCCTCTCAACACCCTCCCCTCAGATATTCATACACGAGGCCGCCCCTCAGTCTTCTCTTTTCCAGGTAAAAAAGAGGCCCCTTTATCTCAGCTTGTCTTCATATGACAGGTCCTCCAATCTTCTAATCATCTTTGTAGCCCTCCTTTAGACTCACTCCAGTAGTTCCACGTCCCTCTTTTACTGGGGAGCCCAGAACTGGACACAAGTCTGCAGATGTGGCCTCACCAGGGCTGAGTAGAGGGGGAAGATCACCTCCCTTGACCTGCTGGCAAAAGTCTTACAAATGCACCGCAGGATACCGTTGGCCTTCTTGGCCACAAGGGCAAATTGCTGATTCATGGTCAGCCTGCTGTCCACCAGGACTCTCAGGTCCCTCTCTGTAGAGCTGCTCTCCAGCAGGCCAGCCCCCATTCTGTACTGGTGCTTGTTGTTATTCCTCCCTAGGTGCAGGACCCTGCACTAGTTGAACTTCATGAGCTTCCTCTTAGCCCAACCTTCCAGCTTGTCGAGGTCCCTCACTTCTCTGAAACATTTTCATTTCAGAGGAAACACTTTTCCGCCGTAGCACATAAAGGAAACATATACTCTCCAATAAAAATTCGTAAAACCTATGCTTAAGGTTGTGTTACTTTCTTTTATGTTCTTGCAGAAGTATACTTTCTACTCAGTCTGAGCTGTACAATGATATTTTGAAGGGAGATGTTAAATGTTTGCTATGTATACTGAAGTTAATTTTGTCCTTTTTTAGGAATTACTTCAAAAACTACTCTATATCCTTTCAGTTTTCTTTCACCATTACCTCCCAACAATGAAGACTTTCATGTACAAGAAGTAGATATTTAACTTTAAAAGGAGTCTGAGGAGAAGTTCTAAATTTAAAGAAGTTCTATATTTAAATTATTCAAACATAAGTTTCTGTGTGATGTTCTGTCTTTCTTACTTGCCTAAATACAAGTAAATTATTAGCTTTGCTGAAGAAGAGTTTTTGTTATCTCTTTTGTTATCTCTTATAAGGCTGCTGCTTCTGAAGAGCAGAAATTCAAACACTTTCACTTCCTTTCAATATATGGTGGTGTTGAAGGTTTTGTAGTCTAAACTTAAACAGCTTTTTACCTGTGTGAAGAAGTATACTTATAAAAATTGTAGTTCATTGGAAAAGTATTCAGATGCTGGAAGATGAGCAGAATGTTATTTTTATCAGAGGGGCTTTGAAAGATTATGAGAACTGCCCATCAGTTCAGAAAAAGATGGATGAAAATATAGAATGACAAATTCAAGATACTTAGTTTAATTTTATATCAGAATAGTTCATTGTATATTACTTCATATCCACAGAATATATAATTACTTGTTAATAAAATAAAATAAAATAAAAAATTTCCATACTCTATTATACAACCAAAAGCTATTGAAACCCTGACAACTTAGAACTACACCATTTTTCCTGAGTAAATCATAATGCCTTCTTATCATTGTGTACTAAAACTTTGAAGTCACTATATGTCAGTAGCCTAGGAAGGTCGTTCTAGTTTTCATAGAATCATAGAATCATCCCAGTTGGAAAAGACCTCTAAGATCATCTAATCAAATCTTTCATAACTATGTAGACCTGGAAACATGTTTATCCCCAAATTACAAAATTTTTACTGTGGTGCTAAGCTTGAAAATTCATTTTGCTTTCTGCATAGGAGTTATATTTGCAAATGAAACAGTGGCTAACAAAAAAAAAAAAAAAAGTGAATTGGACAAGAATCAGACTTTCTTTTCAAACAAGTATGATGCTGTTGTGTCTGTACAGCCAACCTTTCAAAGGAAACAGTAATTTGTAATGTTTTAGTCAGTGGCTGCCCTTGGTTTGTTTTCAGAAAAGCCAATAAAGCTGACCAGCAGACAGATCTCAGCCTCTTCAAGCCTCAAGAATTATGTCTTTGTCTCTTCGTCTTGGGCTTGCCCTGACGTTACCTAGGATAGTAACTGGTCAGTGCTGTAAAACCTTTCTGGAGTGTGGACTGAAATTCTCTCAGATCACAAGAACTGTTTGGTTGTGGGTAAGGCATGACCTACTCACCCATTAAAAAGAGAAGTATCCCAGGATGGGTGTGTTAGACTGCCAGTTAGAAAATTCTCTCTTCCACCTCAGCCACTGTATTTTGCTTTCAGTCTGAATATGTTTAATTTGGAGAACAAAGTTAACAAACAAAGAAAGCACAGTGATATTTTTTTGTTTGGTTGGTTCATTAGTTTTTTTACAAAATCATGAGTGTACATAAGATCTAGGGGAGTTTCATATTCATGCAAACTACCAAGCAAGTATTAAATGGAACATTGAAAAGGGAAATTCACAGTGGTTATAATTCACCTGAAAGTTTGCAGAAATTTTTCTTTCTTTTTTTTTTTTTTTTTTTTTTTTTTTTGGAGGGGGGGAATTGCTGTGTTTTCTTTTTTTTTTTTCTTTTTTTTTTCTTTTTTTTGGGGGGGGTGGTGGGGAGTTCTATGTGGTGAAAATATCTGAAAGTGGCAGGAAGAAGTATTCAACTGTCAGCATCTTTTCAAATAAGCATTTAAGTTCCTTAGCATGACAGGATTTTTTCATGTTATTATTATTTTTATTCTTTTTTACCTTTTCAGTCTTCCCAAAAGTTTGAGAAATAGTTAATAAATCACAGATTATTTATGTCTTCCCTTGGTGGAGAAGGTGTAACATAAGCATATTAGTAGTGATTTGATAGGCTCATTTTTCACGTTCAATTACAGAAATTAGTTCAGAACTCAGTTCCAAAAGCAATGGTGCTCACTCATGGTGTTCTTACCTCTGGTGAAGATGAGTTCTCAAGTCTGTATTCAGTCCCCTCGAATCAGCCTCTCATAACATGGTAATATTGTGATTCACCAAAGTTATCCTTCCCTCTCCCAAAAGCTTCTTGGATAAATAATGATGAACATTACATCAGTAAATGTGAATACTCACTGCTTTGTTTTCACTTCTACAGCTTTAATTAAATGCTAAAGGCTTCTTGAGTACCTAATGGAAACTCTATGTTTCATAGCCTATTGTAAGTTTGCCCTTATTAAAGATATTATCCAATGTCTTTTTCTTCTTATGTTGTTGTTTTAGAAAATTAATGTAGTAATGAATAAAACCATCTTTATCTGTTCATAGTCTTTTCAATGTCTCTAACACTTTCAATTTCTATTTAATTTCCATTTCTATTCAGCTAGCTAATAATTGTCTTTTGTTAAGCATTAATGTATTTTCAATCTATACTCAGTTGGACAGATTTAATTAATTAATTAATTAATTAATTTATTTATTTATTTATTTATTTTTAACATTTATTTTTATGTAAAGTCGCCTGTGAGTTCTGAAAATTATTCTTGAAGGTAAAAGGATGATAAGTATATATTATATTTTTGAATGTAAATCCTGGATGGGTGCATAACACTTACTAGGGAAATAAACAACAACTTTGTGGCTACTAGCTGTATGACCATATGGACAACTGAAGTAATTTACTTAGTCATTACTTTCTCCAAACAAGTTACTTTTCCTGTTTAGAGCCTTCATTTGTTTATCCTCTGCTCGGTGCATTCCCACATTGCCAGTAAGCATAAAAAAAAAAAGCCTGTAATTATTTTAAAAAGCCCAATAAACACTCTATCACTTTATTTATTTATTTATTTGTTTATTCAGTTTATTTTCTTCCTCTGGTTTCCCATAATACCTTTTTGAATTACTTGGAAAACTATGGAATGAAAATCAAAACTGGCAGTATCCAAAAAAGAATGAAATCTGCCTTTTCATATCACATATTTTTATGAACTGAATAATCAGTTTATTTTAAGTTATGACTACAAATATCAGCACATTAAATACAAATATAAACTTCAGCGATAAATGATTGTTTAGGGCAGAGTTGGAAAGCACCTAAGGCTTCAAGAACAACTGATTTTTTTTTTAATTTTATTTTCATTATTTATTTATTTATTTATGGTGCAACCATTGTTGTTACAGTCTCAGTTGTTAGGCTGAATTTTAGATGTGATTTCTTTCCTCAAAAAGCAATCACTGCTGTGATTGGATTTGTATTAATAATATTTGATGTAAGCTCTCTCCATAAATAATTTGGGTTTACAGATTGGTAAGTGTTACAATTATCTAATTAGAGTTAATAGAGTAACTGAAGTTATTGGAACTGAGAAAAATAGGACAAATGTACACAGATAACATGGAGTGAGCTTGAACAGATGTAGGTTTTTGAAAATCTACTTTATTTTAAAGCTCAGTAAACTTTTTCTGTCTTCTTTTGGGCATAGAGCCTGTTATCTTCTGCTGTAACGTACATTATAGATACTAGAAGAAAGTAAAGCTTATTATTACTATTATTATTATTAATTATTGTTGTTGTTGTTATTGTATTCCAGTAGTGGAGGTGAATAGTCTTCTCTTACAGAAAGCAAGAGAAAACACATTTGAAGAAAGGGTTCTGACAAAGGAAGTCTCCTTTCCCTGAGGGCAGTCACAAGTCTAAAATAGTCTAAAATACATACATTACCATTGAAATAGGCAAGATATTTTCTCAACAGAAGCAGTCAAGCTATAGTGATACAAGCTTTAAAAGCTTCACCTGCATGAAAAGGTGATACATATCCAAACATACTGTCATGACAAGGAAATGATTAAGTGATGGAAAATTTTTAACAAAACTAACAAGAACAATCTAAATTCTACTTGAGCTATATAGTACATAATATCTATGCTCTTTATGTTTAATCTTCTTTTTGAACAATTCTTTTAAGTAGATTAATGGAAGAGGAAGAGGAAGAGGAAGAGGAAGAGGAAGAGGAAGAGGAACAGCTAGAATCACAAACATAGCACATATAATATTTCATAAGCGTGACAATTTTGGTAAAGTGATAAAAATTAAAACTGGCACGATAATAATAATAATAATACATTCTGATTAGTGCAGCTGAAAAAAAAAACAGTTTTTCAGTAATGTGATCTCTTTAAGAGATCATTCTCTCCCTCTTTTCATTCCATCCTACTGTTTTATGATCTTTCTCTATAACCTTTTTTTTTTTTTTTTTTTTTTTTCCCACAGTTCTCCTTCCCATCCCATTGTGGTGGAAGAGGAGTGAGCAAACAGCTGTGTGACGCTTAACTAATTCCCAGTTAAACCACAACAGGCACACACATCATGTGCTGGATATGAAATTCTTTTCTCCTATTTCATTTCACATAAAATATAAAGTTAAAAGCTGTAGTGTTTCACAGCCCTTAGGAAGCCAGAGTATCAATTCTCTAGTTAATATTTAGCTATAATATTCAGTGTTTTCCATTGTTTTCTGGATCTAAGGAGAGGACAGATAGTAGAAAGAATTTGTCCTTGCAGCCACCTGCAGTCTCTTGACAGGAAAAATAGTTCATTTTGAATGAAGTTCAATCAAATAAGTCTACTTTTTTTTTCATTGGTTTCTGTTTTCTCTATCTTCCACTACTTAAGCACTGCTGCATCGCTTGTCAACTTGGGAAATCAACACATCAGTAATCCCTAGGTTTCTTTCTAACTGAGGCTCAAACCTAGTCCCTGAACTTACTATCTTTTAATCACATTTTCCAAAGTTTTCTACATATTGAAACATCTCCAGTGGAAGTAATATGTCTTGGACCACTTGCATCTAGACCTATATGTACTTTTTCCTTACCATGGAAAAAAAAAAAAAACTGTCTACCAGCACACCTAATTTTTCATATCTGTATTAACAAGAGGACAGGTAAAGGAGAGGGATGAACAAAAGAAAGAGTTCATTTCTGATTACATGAAGGACACCATGTTCCTGTGTCAGGAGCACTTCTGTTAGGAGGCATCAGCCCCTATTGCTTAAATTAGTGGTGGTTTGTGTTTATTCAAAATAGCACCAAGAAAGCTAAATAGCTTCTTGCTAAAGAAAACTAATTTTGATAGGCACCTTTATTTTATTTTATTTTATTTTATTTTATTTATTATTTTATTTTATTTTATTGTGTTTTTTTTTGTTTTATTTTGTTTTATTTTATTTATTTTGTTTTATTTTATTGATTTTATTTTATTTTATTTATTATTTTATTTTATTTTATTGATTTTATTTTATTTATTTTATTTTTAGGATTTCTAACAAGAGTAGGTAAAGGTGAAATCTAAGACTAAAATTTGCACCTCTGCCAATCTGCATCAGTTCAAGATTACAATTCTAAGGTACATTTAGTGTGAGTGTTTTTAGAAAGGAAGTTCAGCAAAAGGATTGATAAGAGAAAAGAGCATACTTTGATCTTTGATCAAGATTTTTTTTTTTTCAGTGGCTAGATATTCTAGTTTTAAAATCTCCATCTTTCTTTCACTTGATAACAGAAATTAGACAAAATTTGACACTAATGAAAATGAGTTCTACAATGGAAAACATTGTAGATCCTATTGTTTGGAAGAAATATTACTTGTGTGAATATACTCACACAGGTTTTTTGTTGTTCTTTTTGTTGTTGTTTTTTATTAAAATTTAGTTAATTTAATTATTTAAATTATTAAATTATTTAAATTTATTTGTTGTTATTTTATTTACCAATTCAATCTGAATCTTTATTTAAGTAATTTATGTACAGAAAGACCCTGAGATGATAATTACATCAAATAAATTTTGCTTAACAAAGAAATACATTCTGCTACTCTTTCACTTTATACAACCTTTTTTATATGTCACTCCCAGAGAGAATATCGAGAAACAAAATAATTAAATGATTTTTTTTTATTACTCCCTCCCTCCTAGATGTTGGTCTATGGGGTCAAACTGTTACACTGTTTATATGCAGCTCCAAGGATTAACCCTATATTCTTGATTAGCAAAAACATCTATCTTCTGCTACATGGAGGAACGTGGGGAAATTACCCAAATTAACACCCTGAAAAAATATGATGCTTCCTCCCTACTAATCTTCAAAAATTCATAAACAAATCAGATCTTTGTAAGAGAGTTTGCTGAATACACACAGCTTTAGAGGCAAATACATTAATTTTGATGTTATAAGAAACAGTAAATATCAATTAATTCTTACAGTGCCTTACAAGCAAAGGGGGACTTTTCAGGGGAACTTATAATTCTGCAGAAGGTTCTAGTAATTTATCAGGTAGGCTTCAGAGGAGGACTACTTGTCTGAAGATATTAAAAATCTTCCCTGTTAGAAAGCATCAGAAGCCTCATAGGAGAGACAGAAATCAAGAGCTGGGAACAAATAAGCATGAGCTGACTAAACTAGGACATTATGCCAGGTGTTTTATCACCATCCTCGTACTCTGATGTACAGGAAGTGCTATGTAATATACCAGATTTTGTTGAATTGGGTTCAGCAATAGACATTTACGACAGGAACTATACAGAGCTGAGACACCTACCCATGGGGGTGGGACAGGGTGTGTAGTTTATACCTAAATCCAGTCAGGATAAAGAAACCATTCTCTGCTGAAGTACATTAACAGGTCTGATTATTAGAGCTTGTATAATGTATTCTAATGGAACATACACTGGCCTAAATTCCACCCTCAGATTGACAGGGTTAAAATGACATTTCTCAGGAAAAATGTTGTATCCAGCACGCAAGAAGTCGTTGACTTCTTATCATCTTTTCTGTCTTTCCTTCTCCCTGCTTTATGAAACCTGAGTTCCTTCCTGACAGTTGCAAATCATCACACAGTATGACAGAGCACATTCCTGGTGAATAGGTTATGGTCTGGTGGTTAAATCATTTTCTGAAAAAGTGAATTTGAAATTGGGCAAAAATAGTAACAGAAATTAGGCCTCCTTGCTTGCAGTGCTTTAAAATAAAAATAAAAATAAAATAAAAATAAAAATAAATAAAAAAAGATATGATGGTCATCATTACATTTTCTGAAGAGGTCTAGGTGTATTAGATGTGTTCTGACTGGAAGTACAATGCCTGGCTTTTGGTTTGAGTCAGATCTAGTCACAAGAGTTGCTGGGCAGTTCAGTCACATCAAGAACTTTTACTTCAGAGAGTTAGTACTCTCAGAACAATGACTAAAAATATCCACATGCTAAAAATTGCCATAGCTGAGAAAACACTGAGTCATCTGCTCTGCCGGAAAAAAAAAAAAAAAAAAAAAAAAAAAAAAAAAAAAAAAAAAAGGATTATGTGTAGGAATTATTTATATATATATATATATATTTCTCTTAATTATAAAACTGGAAAAATTTCTCCCTCCAATACTACCTTAATTTTCTGTTAGCAAAATAGCTTGCTTATCTCTGTCTCTGCCTTGAACAGTGTGGAAGAAATTGAAGAACACTAGGAATGTAAATCAATCTGCTAGGTTTGATCTGGGGTTTATCATAACCAATCTATGCCTGTCTCTACTGACAAAGTGCTTGGTAGAATCAGTGGTTCCTGTGTCATATCTTCCTTCTCTGTTAAGGTCCAGTGATCCTGCAGGTGTATTACAGCTACTGTGATATAATGCAGACTTCAACACCTTGAACTACTACAGGGCACTAGTGTATCTCAGAATTTATGAGTTGGCTGAGAAGCATCAGTCATAAAGAAGAATGCAGTTTTGTGGCACCCAAATGACAGCCAAAATCAGACATAACTGTTTAATTCCACTGAGCACTAAATAAAGTCAGATCAATCTAGGATACATCTTTTTTTTTTGAGTTCCATTGAACAAAATGAAACAAAACATTTTGATATCAGGCTTGTCACTGTCTCCTTTCAATGGACACACATGAACACAAATTAGCTTTGCATATCTTTGATATTTGCAGATATCTCTAGGATTTATATTTATTAGAAAGTGTGTGAAAATGAAGAGATTTAATGACAGTACATTAATTTTCTTATCCACCAGCTATAATGTATGTCTAACCGTGTCTGGTTAAGTAATAAATAAAAAGACAATATGACAGACTACCAAAGAAATGATATTTTAGAAAGGAGGAAAACAAAAACAAACAAACAAACAAAAAGCTAGAATTCTAGCTATATAATAACATACATTATTTTGAACTCTTTATGAAAATAGCATATATATTTCATAGCATGTTAAACAATTAAATTCATACATGAAAACATACAGCTGTTACAGAAGTGACTGACAGAATTTTCATCTACTGAATTAAAGATCATCATTTAAAAGCTCTAAATAAATCAGCTGTTGAAATATCTGGATGAAATGCAGACTGTCTTGCTATTAGATAAGAAATACACTTCTGTAAAGAAAATAAACCGCAAATCATAGCGGTTCTACTGACATGAGAAATCTTTATTTTTGTTTAATGTCTGCATGAAATTATTATTCTCAAATACTTTGTATAGATAAATGACAGTTGCAGACAATAAATAAGAAAAAAAATAAGATATATAGGCAGGAGGAAAAAATATGCAAACATTTGAAGAATGATAGAATGTAAATGAGGAAAAAAAAAAAAAAAAAAAAACAGATTTCTGTTTGTTTGTTTGTTTTGCTTTATATCTGCACATACCATAAAGTAAATCAACATAGGTTTCTGTGAACAGGTGTAATGCAACCTACTAATTAAAAAGATAGAACAAGTACATTATTTCTTCTCAGATAATTTCCCTTTTAACAGTTTGAATGGGTTTAACACCCTTGCAGATTCCTTTGAAATTCATAAGCTATTTTAGTTATCTCTTCCACAGTAAACTGCAATAGATAATTCTAAGACAATCAAATATTCTGTACCTACTCAGAAAGTTTTCTTATGTTCCTCATGACTAACTACACTATGCATTTGCATGTTTGTTTTTTCGAAAGGACACCTCAATATCAGTTCCAGTCCAGGCAACACTACTTTACAAGGACTACTTTATTGGTGTGGGGTTTGCCTGGGGTGGGCCAGCTGTGTGCTACACCCTTTATTATTATTATTATTATTATTATTATTATTATTATTATTATCTTTTATTTTTCTTTTATTTTTTTCCTAGTGTCACAGGAACTCTGAAATTAGTACAAAATCAGAGGTTACCATTCCCGTCAATGTAAGGAAATAGGAGACTGTAACACATTAGATGGCTGCAATGTCATTAGTTGCCATGAAGTCACTTATCTGCAGGCAAATCCTATTTTATGTCTGTACACAAAATAATCCACTGAGACTATGGCAGGGGGGTTGGACTTAAATGATTTTTAAGATATAACCCAAAAGGAAAAATATATAGACCAAAAAGAAAAATAATAAAACAAAACCTCTTTACATGCATCTCTGTAAGTTTTCTTAAAAGTCAGACAGTCATGTATTTCTATACTGTTTAATTGTGTCACATTCGTTTTAATACTAGTTGATAATCTCTGTTAACCTTGTGTTTCTTCTTTGCATAATAGACAGTCAGTGAGCTGAAGGAATGGAGTATTTGAATTAGGAGATGGAGAAATTTGACGGAAGAAACTAAACTGAGATTAATGAGAAAAAAAAAATGTGAAAACACATACCTTATGGGTCTGCTTTGATTAATTAGTTTACGGTCTGTATGTTTTTGAAGGTGGAAAAATCCCATATCCAACAACAGCAAAGCAACTGCGTGCATACATTAGAAACATCTGGGTACATTTGCCAGGAAACAGGTATGGATCCGAAGTGCTTTACTCTTTCAAACTTTCTTTTGTTTCTTTCCTCCCTTATTTCTGGTACTATTTGAAGCTTCAAGGATACTTCTCACTATTTGTTTGCTAAATTGCCCTGTGTTGGAAACACTAACATATTTCTGAATAAGAAATACTGATGTCCTCTAGAGTACTAATTTTAATACATTATTATTATGCTTAATAAAATAGAAAAATTTCGAATAAAAAACTTTCTAACATTTTATCTAGTCAAACTTTAGTAGCTGCTGTCTTTCAGCAAGGAAACTATAAAATATTCCATGGATACATGGATTAATATATGTAAATATCAAAAATATGCTTCCTAATATAACTAGGCTTTTTTGTTTGTTTGTTTGTTTTATTTTTCCATTTAAAGGTACACTTAAAATGTATAATTGTTGTCCTTTAGCATTTTTTAATATCATTTGTATATGTTTATATTATATGTATCTTCATGTCTTCATACAAGTAATAATATAAAACCAGGTGTTTTGTTCTGAACGTATGATACTCTTCAAACATCTCAGTATGACTGCCTGTCCTGACTAAAATACATATTTTACTGTAAGACTTTTCATTCAGTAAGTCTTGTCAATTATTCAGATATTGGTTTGGAATTTTGAGGAGAAAATGTAGATTAATATGTGCAAAGCATTAACATCAAAATACATCTATTTCTATTTTCAAAATCAGAATTTCAACTAAAGACATTCACGGTGGAAGACTAATTAATGAAACATGTTACATAAAGCTTTTTTTTTTTTTTTTTTTTTAATCATTGCAAAATCTGCTAGTTTGCTATAATAACTTAAAAGAAATAAAAATTAATCAGAACCCTAGAATAACTCCAAATCATTGAGATCTTCCTCCTCCAGCCAAGGGCAATGACTCTAAACAAAACTTCTGCTTTAGCAGGATGATTTTTAAGTGTCTTAGAAAATTTTTTTAAAGAAACAGAAATTTAAATTCCAATTATAATTTCTAAGGTTGGATACTGCTTCATGATACAAATGATACATATACAAGTCTTATTAGACATTTAACATAGCTGAAGCCTGCTGTTCCATCTGATCATTACCAGTTAAATAAAGGATGTTTATGTTAAGACGACTACTTAATTAGCACTGTCTATTCCTGATGAGATACCAACCTACCAGCAGCAAATGAGTTATGAAGATGATATTCAAATAAAACAATTATATTGTCTCACAAAACTTCAGGGCTGACACTTATGCAGGTTCACAAGATCTTAAAAAGCTCTGAAGACACATAGGCAGAGCATTCAGTTTGATCTAACCATGAGATGTACAGAACCAAAAACTGCCTTGTGAACCTTCTTTGAAACTGCTGTTTTACAAAGTGATTAATACACTTCACATTTTTCAAGGAAAGTAAAATAACAGCTTAACAAATCAAGAGTTCAATGTTTCGTGACATTTAAAGAGATTTTATGTGCATAATTCACTGAAGCTGAAGAATCTCACAATACATACTTTTTCAGAAATGCTTACCTTACTTTGCAAAATCTCTCTCAAGCACAAGTAGCTATAACCTTTTGAGAACAATCTGTCTGCTAGCTGAGGTATAAGTGACAGAGAGAAGCATCCCAGTTTACTATAACCCCACTCATCACAACAGAAAATATACAACTCTGTGCAAACCTAGGGTGCAATGTTCATGAAAGGTATATTTCACTCTGGTAGGACACATCTAAGTAGAGGAAGAAATAGGATCAATTCTGCACCAGCAGCTAGCTAGTATTTCACTGAGACATATAAGCTCAAGTTAAGTTTCTTTTATTTATTTTTTGTTTTGTTTTGTTTTGGCTTGGTTTGTGGTTTTGCTGTTGCTGTTTGCTTATTTGTTTCAATCTATTTTGTTTTTGCTTCAAAATTTGCAGTATCAATACTTTGGTCTAATTACAATCATTTCAACTAAATCCACCACCCCCCCCACCAAAAAAAAATATATACATATATATTATAATATATATTATATATATTAATATAATAATAATAATAATATAATATACATTATATATTATATATTATATTATATATATTATATTATATTATATTATATGTTATATATTATATTATATAATTATATATAATATAATATATTAATATAATATATAATATATATATATATAATAATCTTAGGTACTGCATTTATTGAGATATTCTGAGGTCTCTGTTTTCAATGATGTCTCACAAAATTAGACACCAATACAACACGTCTGTGTCTTAAAACTTCACATTTCATATTCCTATTACTTCCCAAATCTGAGTTCCCAAATTAGTTCACATATATGAAAAAGAACATCTTCATGAATAACAGTTGATAAGTGTGGTCAAAACTGTACATAAGAGCTAACATTATCCTATGTCATTATACATATATATACATATATGTATATTACATATATATATAACTGTGAGAAGAAATGAGACATTATTTTGAATTCTGGATAAGTCATGTTGTAAAAAAAATTATTGGTGGGAAAAAAAGTACTGAATAGAGTGTAACTATGTGAGGTACTGCACTGTTAGCCCCCAATATTTATCTGTCTGAATGAGAAAATAATGATGAGAATAAGAACAGCTATTCATGATGCTCCAAGTGGAAGATGACTTGTTTCACATCCTGCCTCCACTACCAAATAACCCTCATAGTCAAGAGCTAGAATGTCATTGACAAGACCAAATATTTATTTGTGAAAAGGCAGTGAAACAGCTTCCAAATGTAGTACTTCAAAAATAACTTTTTGGACACTGCATGCAGTAGTGTCCTGAATTTCAGTCTGTCAATACTGTGTATATATTAACTGAGTCAACTTGTTAATAAAGCTTAATCAATTAATTAAAAATAGACATTGAGTTGATCATTTCATGTGCCTTTCAGAAAGCTTTCACTGAGAAAACCAACTTGATTTCTGCTTGAATAATATTTTACTACTGAATTCTGCTCTTTCATTTATCTGTCTTGATTGTGTGAATATTATTACATGTCCATTTACTGAGTTACTCATCTGTGTATATCTTTACAAACTGTGACCTGAAAACACTTGTCTAATTATAGTTACTGAAGTAAGGAGTCACTTCAACATTATTTTGTAGTGTGATGCTGATTATTTTACAGCATTTTATAAGTTTCTGCAGACAGACCTGTACTTTGTATTCCCTTTTGGAACACTGATCACCAAAGAGATCTGACTATAGCTAACCTTTCAGTAAAAATCATTGATGCCATCCAGATTATTTTGGGAATATTTGAAAGAAAAATCAATAGGTCCAAATCTTCTATAGCCATTTACTTTTCTACTATCCAGTTTTACTTTAACTCCTGCAACTAGATTGGTTCATTTATTAAAATTAGCTTAGTAATGGACAGCTTGTTTTGAACAAGAGCTCTACAATGAATGCAAACTAATAATCAACCCAGGTTGCTCCTGAATACTTTGCTCTCTGACCAGAGAGCTGTAAGGTAAACAATGAATATCTGTTAGTGTAGTTTTAAGTTAGACATTTGATACTTAGAGAAAAATAAGCACGAAGGTGAATGGAGCAGTGGATACATTTCTGAGGAATGAAGTCAGTAGATTGCAAGTGACAGGTTCAATTACTGGTCTGTGGACCAATGACACATCTGCCTTAAACTCTGAGAAATGGGCAGTGGAAAGGGGATGAATAACTCTTAAGATTTGGAGAAAATATGTAACCATTCAGGCAGAAAATTAGCAATTACATTTCATGCCATCAGTAATAAGTATTTCAACAAAGATCTTAGGTTAACGTCAGACTGTGTGACAGTATATCAACCATTACACCTGTGTTCAATCAGCAACCACATCCCTCAATGTGATTCTGAGCTGCTTAGTTCAAATGTGGCTTGTTCAGTGATAAGTAAGACGGCTGACATCTATTACAAAAGTATTCAAAAGCAATTTATTTCACAGTCTTGATGCTGACTGTTGAAATATATATATATTAATTTGTGCACTGACAATTTATCTCTTTATGCTTTTGTTTTGAGACCCCATTTACTCCCCCAAACACACTCTCACACATGCCTCTCAGAAACTTACATATGATATCAATATATTTGTTTGAAATGATAATGCACGTGAGAAATTAAATTGCTGAATTCAGAAAAAAATATGGAACTCCAGGCATTCACACCTTAATATGGAATATAAAGTCATAATATGTAATCTAAACTCTTTACTACTATTATGCTAGAGAAAGATACAATTTAGTATTAAAATCAAATTGATGAATATATGATCAATATAAAGTTTCACATAAAAATAAGGACAGCCTTATAAATGCAAATGTATATATATATATATATATATACATATATTTCTGTTTCCACTTGCTAGGCTATGCATTTTTGAAGGGATTTTTGAAAGTGCAGAGAATGTCTTCACCAGTCAGTGAAAATATTCCTGTTGCTACAGCCAAGAGAAGAAATAAACTGTCTATATTGTCTGGTCTTTGAACAATTTATTTAATTTTTTTTATTCCCACACTTAATATCCTTTGGACATATATTGAAGTTAGTCTGTACAGTATGCTGAGACTTTTTTCAACATAGCTGACATCTATAACCAAGTAGTCAAGCGAGCTCAGAGTTCAGTCCAAGCTGTGTATTTGTCTATGGGACTGTGAATAACATTCACACAAGCTAAGCTCCACACCACTGCACCGACACTGGTACCAATCTTGCATTGAAACATCATCTTTGGCTATGGTACAGACATACTCTCAGTACACTGCTTTCAGAGCACATCTCAGCATCTCATTAGTTTCAGTATAAACAGTGGGATCTCCCCCAAAAAACAATGAAAACAAGAACACCAAATAAACAAATAAAAACCCTGTAAGCACACTTCACAATTTTACACCATATTTACACACACTATATCCCTTTAATGAAATCTGTGGTTTGTACCATATGTAATAATTCTATACCTTAGTATGGAAGAAAAAAACACAAGCAGTGTTTAGACTGCAGGCAAAGAATTTTGGAAAGAAAAATTAACTTTTAATAGGAAGTATATTTCCAGCATTGAATTCAACTAAAATTAAATTTAAATTAAAATGTAGCAATACAAAATAACAGCAGCTATGATGCTGAGAAAAAGAATATATCTCTTTTTAATTTATTTTACTTCCTTCTGAAGAAGCATTTATATAAATCCTAATCTTGAAGCATGTGACATTTTTTAAAAAGTTCCCGAAGTGACATATCTAACTAATTTTTAATTAGTTCCTTTTGCTCACCAACAGGTGCTAGAAAAACTATTTCACATGTTAATGGATTCCAGCAGCTCTAACTTTGGGATTGACAGTTGAAAGGATTAAGAGAAAACAACAGAAAACCATTAAAAGTTTCCTATATGCCAAAATTTTGCCTTTAACATGGAGATTTTTTTCTGGTGTAACCAGGCTAACAGTAGGTAAGTAACTACTCAGTTACCATTAAAAGGTTGGACCATATTCTGTCTGTGGAAGCACAGTCTTCTCAAAAGCCTCAGCAATGGTGACTGGCAATCTCAGTTGGTGGAGAGAGGGCCCGGAGAGGATAAACAGCACGACAGGGAGCACATACAAAAAGTAACTTGCTATAAAACTCAATTTGGGAAACAGGTACAGCAGACTTGAATTAAGGCAATCAACATTGTGACTAGCAACTATTAAGCAGGTCGAATACTTATACCAATTTTAGTTTAACACACTCTGGTCAAATCTGTCGATATCTCAACCCTTCGAGCCCCACGTTGGGCGCCAAATGGACTGTTGTGTTTTAGCCCGGCTGGCAGCCAAACACCACACAGCCGTTCGCTCACCCTCCCCCCTCCCTCTCCGGGATGGGGGAGAGAAACGGGAAAGTGAAGCCTGTGAGTTGAGATAACGACAGTTTATTAAGACAGGAAAATTAATAATAATAATAATAATAATAATAATAATAATAATAGTAATAATGTGTACGAAATAAGTGATGCACAATGCAATTGCTCACCACCCGTTGACCGATGCCCAGCCTATCCCCGAGCAGCCGGCCCCCCCACCCCGGCTAGCCACCCCTATATATTGTTTAGCATGACGTCAGATGGTATGGAATACCCCTTTGGCCAGTTTGGGTCAGCTGTCCTGGGTCTGTCCCCTCCCAGCTCCTGCTGCACCCCCAGCCTGCTCGCTAGCAGGACAGAGCGAGAAGCTGAAAAGTCCTTGGCTTGGTGTAAGCATTGCTCTACAACAATTAAAACATCAGCATGTTATCAGCGCTCTTCTCATCCTAATCCAAAACATAACACCCTGCCAGCTACTAGGAGGAAATTGACTCTGTCCTACCTGAAACCAGGACACACAGTCATCTGGTTTCTGCCGTGTGCCAACCCACATTTCCCAGTACAGATAAAACCAGGATTCAGCACCCCAGTTCTTTTTAGTGTTTCACTTTACTCTCTGAGTAGAATGAGTATCCGCCAAGACACACGTTCTTCCATTCCCTTGTATAATATTAGAACAGTTTGTATTTTAACAAATTTCATCTAATTTCAAAACAGTTTCATTAAGATAATAAAGATTTTTAAAGTGCAAGGGCACTTATGTCTAAATTTTTTCCCAATTGGTTAGATGACCTTACCACTGTCACTCCAGCCATTCATAACAGTGAAAGCAATACCTTTAAGAGTATCATAGAACTACTCACGTTGGAAAATACCTCTAAGAACATTTAGTCCAACCTTAAACCTAATACTGCCAAGTCTACCGCTAAACCATGGTACTAAGTTCCACATCTACATGTCTCTTGAAGGCCTCCAGGGATGGTGACTCAACTATTTCCCTTGGCAGCTTATTCCAATGTTGCACAACCCTTTCAGTAAAGAAATTTTCCATAATATCCAAACTAAACCTCCTCTGGCACAACTTGAGGCTATTTCCCCTCATCTTATCACTTGGTGTTTGAGAGAAGAGCCTGATCCCCACCTCCCTATAACCTCCTATAAGATAATTGTAACGTACAATAAGGTCTCCCCTGAGACTTCTTTTCTGCATGCTAACCAATGCCAGATCCCTTAGGGGGAGATCAAACCCTGCCTATATACAGTCAGATAATAGTGTGAATAATTCCTCACTTTCCTGACAGAACGCAATTTACCATTTTGAATGTGTTACCACATATAACGTATCTGTACCTTACCTATCCACTGTTTTAAATAAATAAATAAATAATAAATAAATAAATAATAAATAAACACCAGAATTCTATGCCAGCATGTGAAGACATTACTGAAACTGAGAGTGTGAAAATATCTATAGATTTTTATAAGAATGAATAGCTATTTAGCTGTATTAGCTGTATTGTAGTATTAGTAAGAGATCTGAATGTGTAATGTATCTGCAGTTTCCCTCAAAATGTTGTTCTCCTGTGTGACAACATCACTGCATTACTTTCTTCTGTCATACTGTTGTGGTTTAACCCAGATGGCAGCTAAGCACCGCACAGCCATTTGCTCATCCTCCCCTCTCCCTCTCTGGGATGGGGAAGAGAAACAGGAAAATGAAGCCTGTGAATTGAGATAGAGACAGTTTACTAAGACAGAATAATAATAATAATAATAATAATAATAATAATAATAATAATAATAATAGTATTACTACTAATGTGTATCAAAAAAGTGATGCAAAATGCAATTGCTCACCACCTGCTGACCGATGCCCAGCTTATCCCCACCCCCATCCTTTCCCCCCCAACCCCAGCTAGCCACCCCTATATATTGTTCAGCATGATGTCAGATGGTATGGAATACCCCTTTGGCCAGTTTGGGTCAGCTGTCCTGGGTCTGTCCCCTCCCAGCTCCTGCTGCACCCTCAGCCTGCCCACTGGCAGGACAGAGTGAGAAGCTGAAAAATCCTTGGCTTAGTGTAAGCACTGCTCTGTGACACTTAAAACATCAGTGTGTTATCTACTTCATTCTCATCTTAAATCCAAAACACAGCACCCTACCAGCTACTAGGAGGAAAATTAAATTTATCCTGGCTGAAACCAGGACACCTACATAAAGGGTACATGCCTGCAGGATATTTTTAATTTCTTATAACTATAGATTGTAAACATCACAAATAACCTCTCCCTTAAAGATAAGCCTGCATACAATTTTTAAAAAGTATATGTGGCCTGACTCCAATGAGTAGCCTTATTTTATAGGCCTATTCTGTACATGAACTGTGGAATTTGTTTTTACCTGGTATTCCAGGATGCTAGTGAAATCTAGAATGTACCTATGCAGGATAGCCACCAAGATCCAAAAATCTGTAAGAAAGACATTAGAAGATCTTCTAGAATGGTTTTCTGGTGATTTGTTCATCTCCTAAAGGTTACTTAACACACTTGCAAGGGCAGAGAACAAAGATGGAGAATTAATTTTTGGGTGTGGAGTGTATGTCCATGGAATTAAGTTTTTCCTCCTAAAGTTCTGCTGTATGATCCCAGCCACAAGAACATTAGAGCAACTGAATACTGTAGATGGACTGAATTTTTTTAATTAAGTCTCACCCTCCACTGGGGCACAGATGCTGCTTTTAAAGCAAGAACTGACATTACTTATGTGTGTAAGTGGTGACAGGTGATCAAATCCTTTAAAGTTAAAGTAGTGGATTATATAGATATTTATATCAAGTGTATTTAGAATCATAAACATGCCAATTTTTATTTATTTATTTATTTATTTATTTATTTATTTATTTTAATTTGCATTGTTCAGTGGTACATTACCACACAACTGCCAATCAGCTCTTTGTGTTAATCTTAAATTAATTTCAGGGATTGAAGTGTTTACCTTTTAACACCACTTTTTATAAACATGTTAGAAAGGAAAAAATATATATAATAAAAAAAAGAATGGGTCTTTTTCCCGCAACATCTCCCATCCTTAATTTACAGTGCAGGGCTTTCATATTTTTATATATATATATTTTATTTTTCTCTTCTTCTCCTTAGAAATGATGATGTCTTATGAATCCATTTATACCATTAGTTCAGTCAGTTTTGTTCCCTGATTACTTAGTCAGTGTTTTCTTTGCATTAAGTAGCTCTTAATTCTCTAATTTTACTCTGTTCTTAATTTTGGCTTTTACCCAGGAAGGCGCTTTAACATGGGCTTATTTGCCTGACTTTGATGAAACTACTTATGTACTAAAATTTGGAGTGTATAAATTCCTTGCTGGAATAAGACTGTCTGGATTATAACCTTCATTTCTGAGCCTGCCACATTTTTGAATAATTTTTTTCTTTTAATTTATCGTTCACTTTTGGGACTCTAATATGCAAATACTTCACAGACTCTTGTCTATCTGAGAATAAGCACAAGTTCCTTCTTTATTAAAAAACAGATTTATTATCTATACAAAACCAGTACAAAGTGTCATTTTACTTGAATTATTTAATCATGACATAAATATATGAAGGGAAGTATTTTGCTTTGATCATCAAGGGGTTAGACAGCTCAAGAAACTCAAAACAGCCAAGCACGGATTTGAGTATGACACATGATGTACTGACAGCAGTTCGTTATCATCTCAATACCATCTTTGTTACTATCTTGGCTACTTGAAACAACTATGAAGAAAACAAGTGGCCTTTATCCAGTTCACAGAGTACATGTTAACATGAAAAATACATCAATACTACTTGAACTGATTATCCCATAAATTGGTCAGTTTAGGTCCAAGAGCTTATGTTTCCATTTTGCATTCACTGTTTCTGAATGCAGACAATGTTTGTAAATTGAGCAGAAACAAAGAAGGATGGCAAAAAGCAGTAGCCAATATTTACTTGTCTAATCAGAAACACCTTGAAGATAGTTCTAAAAGTACGTATCTGAATATATCTTTGAATATTTTTTTTTATTATTTTTTCACCCCTAATTCTAAGAAATTGTATGCCTTACTCAGTAATATATAAGTAATGTGACTTACATGGAATATATATGTTACGTTGTAAGAAAATGATTTAGTCACATTATAAAAGTTTTATTGATTTCTTAAAAAAAAAAAAAAAAGAGTTATATTTAGATGTTTCATGTTCCTCTTATGGATACAAGACAGGTAAGGGTCATCAGAGTATCTGCTGTCTTTTCTAGGCCTCAAGATTGTGCTGGAAAAAAAAAAAAAAGGAAGAAATACAACCCACCTCAGTGTTGCATGCCCAGCAACCCTGATGGGCAACTGCCATTTCTGAAACACCAGGTGTGTAATCCATCATTGAACTTCCTGTATTGTTCAATGTCTGTGTGAAATCTACTGGAAACAAATGCATACCTAAATAGAAAATTTAAGATATGATAATGTCGTCTTATAAAAGTATATAAACCGCTGAGTAAGGATTATCAAGACCTGTATGTTTTCTCTGAGGAATTTTCTACTACTCGAGTTGAACTTAGGGGCAGACTCACTGCATATTGATACTACTAGCTCACAGAAGTATTCACAGGGACAACTTTGTAGGGATCTAGCTGGTCGCACCAGCAATGAGAAACACATTAGCACACAGTCCAGCATGAAGTACTTGCCACATGGATGAATTCAATATTGTGTGTCAGACCTGAAATATATACCATTTACCCTTCCACAAATGTGCCTTGCTCATATGTTATTGCACTGATTTGCACTGCTGTGCAGACATAAAATTCTTTGATTATTTTTGTTCTTAAGTTCCTGCAAAATCACCTCCTACAGGGACAGACTGAATTCAGATTTTCCCCAAAGTTGCTGTTCATGTAATGTTCTATGTACAAGACTTAAATTAGAATTACTCATTTCAGCAACATTCTAAGGACATTGACTTACTTTTCTTTCCAGTTCTTTCTAATATCCTTGAATTGTCTGTTTGTTTCATATCTTCTGTAAAATTCTTAAATGAGGAACTTGTAGAATCATAGAATTATAGAATAGTTCGAGTTGTAAGGGATGTTAAAGATCATCTAGTTCCAAACCCCTTGCCATGTGCAGTGGTGCCTTCCACTAGATCAGATTGCTCAAAGCCCCATCCAACCTGGCCTTGAACACTTCCAGGGAGGGGGCATCCACAACTTCTCTGGACAACCTATTCAGTACCTCACCAACCGCATAGTAAAGAATTTTTCCTAATATTTAATCAACGCTGACGTCTTTCAGTTTAAAACCATTACTCCTTTTCCTATCACTTCACTCCCTGATAAAAAGTCCCTTCCTATCTTTCTTGTAGGCCCCCTTCAAGTACTGGATGGTTGCAATGAGGTGTCCTGGGAGCCTTCTCTTCTCTAGACTGAAAAACTCTCTCAGCCTGTTTTCAAAGGAGAGGTGTTCCAGATCTCTGTTCACCTTTGTGGCTCCCCTCTGGATTCACTTCAGCAGATCCATGTCTTTCATGACCTCAAAAAAAAAAAAAAAAAAGAAAAGAAAAGAAAAGAAAAAAGATAATAATCTGCTCTAAATTCTTATAAATTTGTGGAATATCTGTGCAGTGTATGTGGAATAATTGCCTGAGGTGACATGGAAATTAAACCGATATTCACATTTTAAAGAAAAGGTACAGCATTGAAGAAGCTTGCAGGGTGGAGTGTAGCTGCACTACATAGAAATTCCCTAGGTCTCCAAACTGAGATGTTAGTCACACTGGGGTAACCTGGTGTGCTGTCTCTAAGAAGAATAGTATGGAGTGTGGAGTGGAGTGGAGACACTGTGGCTAGGCTCTGTGATAAGATGGGAACTTGACTGTCCTTGTGCACACCAAAACTGATAAACTGCACATTTGCTACCTTGAGCCAATGGCCTGTCATGGTTTTGATAAAATGCTGTACTGTAGTGAACTTTGCTCATTATAACACCAAAACACGACTCCAATCCCAAAAGCTACCCACCTCCAAGATGTGACCACTCGTCACTGAGCATGTGCTCTGAATTCTCTGTGCCTGTAACTTTAAATGAAAGTGAGGAAACTTTGCACCAACCATAACCAAGATATGCATGACTAGAGTCACTCAAGCGCCACTAAAAGATAGGAAATAATATAAATTAGCTTAAGAGAGAGAGAAGAAAGATACCATGGAAGGAAGATGTTAAGGAAGATATCATTGTGACTTCTGGGATCAGTCAATGGGCTGAGCCTCTCTTTCACCCTCATCACTTACTTTGGGTAAGATTTGAATGCTTGGTTATACCAAGTGCCTCTGTGGGAAACTTAGAAAACTCTCTAGAGTAGCTTATATCTTTTAACACATTTATAGCCAGGATGAATTACTCATACCTTTGGTATTTGCATGTGTTTTGCAGACAGTGAATTTATCACCAGCAATCCAAAGAACTTGTGTACCATTTGCTTTAATAAATTGCACTACTCATTAAATCTAACCATGATAATTCTCACTGAATGCAACCAAACTCTTTAAGTGTGGTCGTGGTAGTTCATGGAATACTACCAGACTGAGGGCATATTATGTTTTTTTTGAATCCATAATCGTGATAGTTGAGTACCCTGAACTTGATTGACTTAAAACAGGTAATTAGGCATCACTCCCAATTATTTTAACCTTTAAAGAAACAGTGTAATAAATGGAGGAAAATTGCTTACATTATAGACATCTAATTTAATGTAGTAAAGCTGAATGTTGTCAATTTACATATCATTTTCTTGACCTCATTAAAATATCAGCCTAGCAATTCATGATTAATTAAAAATTAACAAAACTTATCACTTCACACAATATATATGTACTTCAAATTAAGATTATTTCTAGAGTAGATCTCTTCTAATCAAAGGAAAAAAAAATTACAATCCTGAAATTCTTAGAATAAGTTTATAAAAACAGGTTAAATGGTGCAAGTATAGATATAAAAACAAGATGCAAAATGAGAAAACTTTGTCTCCTCCAGCCCCCAAGAATAGTGTGTTAACATTTACAGTTACTGACTATGGAGTTTTAACTTAAAGCTATTGGATTTAAGTAATTTTAGAAGAAATTTTTAAAGTCCAAATCTATATTACCTGCAGGTACTTTCAAGACTAATTTCATATGGAAGTAGATGCTTAGTCATGTAAATTTAAAAATTCAATTATTGTTAATTAATGTCTCATAAAAAGTTGTCAGTAGGGACAGTGATATTACTGAACTGGATTTTTCATATCATTTTAGAGCAACTACACCACACAGAAGAGGCTTAATCTTCATAAGAACCTTTATGTTGGTAAATCAGTCCTTTAAAGATAGAAGTAAGTGTTCCATCACTCAGAGAAATTAAAGATTTCAGCCTGGTCTTAGGGTTGGGATTTGTTCCAGATCTATCATCTAAATAAAAAGGTTAATATATATAGAATTCATAAGATGTGGTTTATTTCCTCTGAAAGATAATTTGCGTATCTCCTGTAACCGGGATTTTTGGAAGCATCCTTTTATCAGATAGTTCATAAAGTCATAAACTGTGTCTTGAGGAGAAATCAGTTTTTTACAATGTATATTTCAGTTTATCATACATTATTTGTGAATAAAGAGAATTCTGGACATTAAGCTTCTCTTGTACTTTAAAGACTTTAAAAATAGCAAGAAAATTCTTTGAAAATGTACTGTTCCTTCTAGGTAACTTTCATAAGAGAAAACTAAAGCTTTTGGGGGCTATTTACAACTCTGCTTGGCTAGGCATTTTTCTCTTTTCAACAGATTCAAAAAGCTGAATTATTCTTCCACTGGAAAATAAATAAATAAATAAATAAATAAAAAGTATATGAAGTTTCTCATGTTTTATTATATTTTCTCTCATTTGTAATACACATGTAAGCTTTCAAAAAGTTAGGCCTTCCTGTAACCTTGGTTTCAGAGTAGATATGAAATTACTTGACAGTAGTTTTCAAATTTTACATGAGTCCTTCTCACTCCGTGCTTGGCAGCAGTTGAAGTATACGGTGTTTATTCAGTGACAGATAATTCAACCTGGTGTTTTCAAATCTCATTATCAATTATGAATTTTTACAAATTTTAATGTGGACTATGGGAAAGTTCTTCAGAGGATGAAGACATTCTTCAAAGAGATATTTGATTCTGTGTAAGCCTTTGGACAGGTTTGGTCTTAGAAATATTCAGTGCAAAATGAGAGGATGTTATGAGTAACAAATTAAGAATAAGATGGAGGTTTTATTTTTTCCACAGATGCCTCCTGATAACTTGATATGCTACTGTGTTTTCTGATTTGATATCCTAAGACGATTAAACACATGCACTGGCTGGAAGTGACAATATCCACTTTGCTGAATATATGCCTAGTAGTAGGTAGAAGAGATACATGACAGATAATTTGTGTAAAGGTGGTGAAATACTCTTATTCGGCAATTGGTTCTCTGAGAACCTCTGAGAACCTCTACTTTACCCTGAGTACATTTCACTGTTTTCTCAGCAGAAGCAGTGTATTCCTACTTTTCAAGGAAGTCAGAGACAATAAAGACTAGTTCCAAGTTCTTCTGAGTAAACGGATGTTGTCTGTCTCATTCGTAAACTTGTCTCACGGAACACTTCTCTAGTTGCTCTAGCACTGATGTGAGACTGAACATAGGGGCATGTACTTCCATTATTAAATGTCTGTCTTTCCACACAGCTTTTTGTGTTCCCCATGCTATTCCCTGCAGCCTCTTATTTCCCCAAGTACCCTCCAAAAAAAAAAGAGAGAAAAGACAGCAGTGTCTACTGATTTCATAGGTGTAAGGTGCTCTGCCTGCTCTATAAATTCCAGTGAACTCTGAGCTGATGGACACATCAAAAGCATTGGTGAATTTAAGAACTCTCTAGTACCTCCTGGATTCATTTGTTTCCTTACTGACTTTTGGAGACAAGTTTCATTCTTTTCTGATTGTATTTTCTGTGTTTCACCAATCCTAATGTTTACATTTGTCTGCAATAACAGTCCAAACTAATTCTGCATTTGCATAATTGACAACTGATATGGGCACAGCTCTCATCATCAAGTTGGAAGTCATTCAGAATTCCAAAGCCTGCCTGGTTTCCTTTACTGACAGGGAAGAGTTCAGGAGTTGTAGCTGATGGCAGCAGTAGTAAAATGAAACACAATGTGAAAGCACTGCCTATTCTTTCTTCTGCTCTTCCCTTTCTTTTCTTTGTCTATCTAAACAATGCTCAAAATAGATGGAGAAATTGACTTCTCCTGTGCAACCCCCACCCTATCACAATAGTTTAACTGAGCTGGTGACTTCTGGAGTGTAACATTCTGCTGTGTTGGTTTAAATGCATTAATTCTTATAGTGATGAACACTGAAACAATCCTTCCTTTCTCCCCATCTCACAGATATATATATTCAACTGTTTTCCAGGTGTCTTACAAAGAGGTTGTTTTTGTAAGTATGATTGTATTTTCTACTCCAGCTTACTCTAAATTTAGCAAAAAATGTAAAGTTTCTTCATTTAAAAAAACATGTTTAAGAGTTAGGTTTTTTTCTTACTGATTTGCTACTGGCATGTGCCATAAATATTTCTTTTTCCTTTGCAGTCTGTTTTTATTTTACTTTATGGCTGAAGACCTGCTCAGCATCAAAAACCCAAAATAAACTTCATCACAAGACTGGATTATCTTTGAATCAGTATTCTGAGCTGGAAAGGAAAATGTAAACTTATTCAATGAAAGAAATACAATATTATATTAAATAGAGGTGGAATTTTCCTAAATGATTTTAATATGAAAAAGTCAGAATTTTTGAAGGTTACTTCAAGTTGGGGGAAATCTATTCAGATTCACAAATGTCCTCAATTTCCAATTAAAGAAATAATCACTTTTTTTTTTTTTTTTTTCTTTTCTGAAACCCACTTGAGGTTTTACTGTCTTTGTCAAGAGAATAATTCTTTTATCTTTCTGTGCCATTTAGGTGTTTTACCACGTTGTCTGCATAGCCTTTAAACAATGGAGTAAGACCTCTTAATGTTCTTAGGTGACAGATACCTTTATAATTTTAATGTTACGTACAGTCATATATAAAAGACCACAACTTAATGAACCTTAAAATCAGGAATATATTGACATAAATACATAAGAAATTTTGTGTTTGTTTCAAGGATTATGATATTAAAAATGAGTTTCTAATTCTCATTCTTTTGTTTGTATTGTAGGTTTTGTTTGTTTGATTTATAAAGTCAGAAATAAGCTGTATTGACTAATTTCAACAAAGGTGCACAATCATATTATACTTTTTCCCTAAAGCTGTTTTGATTAATTTCAACAAAGGTACACAATCCTATCATACTATTTCCCTACACTTTTGTACTGGGGTCAGAGTTTTCATTACCAGATCTTCATCTTTACACTGTGGTTCAAATAAAATCCAGCAAACACATTTCTGATTGAATCCCAAGACTGGTTGTATATATATTTCAAAAAATGTGATTCAGCTTAACAGTTATTGTCTGGTTTGTGTCACTTTGTCAAGATGCCTAGGTGATTACACATACCTGTGTGTAGGATGTCCTCAAATACTACCACAGATGAAGAAATAATCTTTATTTTCTCCTTTATGTCACTGTTTTCCTAAAAATAGGTAGATGAAGAACATTGCAAAACATTGCTGAGTATCAAAACATGTTGATACTCATAATTTTTTTAGAATTAGATACCATTTAAATTACATAACATTATGCTCCCTATTAAAAAAAAAAAAAAAAGTCTTTTTAAACAACAAATATAAAAATTTTCTTCGTTTGTTTGTTTGTTTGTTTGTTTTGTTTTGTTATTTGCTAGCTTATCTGGAAAATTGACATTCTGTAGATTTTAAGAGACTTACAGAAAAATGAAAGAATATTAAATAAGCTTTCCATTTGCGTTATATGTATAAAATAAAATAGTCTTTAAGAAAAGTAAAAATTTTTATTTGTATGGTAATTTTTAGCAACACAGTTTTCTAGGTTTACTACTGTGACTGCGAGCCTCAGAGATATTTTTTTCTTGGTTACTGGAGGCAAGAAAATGATCTGAAATCAATATAGCAAATCCTTCATAGGAAGTAGCTAAACATGCCCATTATTGTAATTTATTATTCTGGAAATGACAATTCTGTATTGCAAGAAAGTAAAGGCTGCCAGAGCAATTAGCTACAGCAACATGAAATGATTCAAATAATCAATTTCCCACTTGGTACAGGTGTGTGTATTTTGTTGTTGGAGTTTTTTTTGGTTGTTGTTGTTGTTGTTGTTGTTTTTTCCCATTACTTTTATGAATCATTTTGTAAATTAATACTTATACATGTTTATTCTCCTCATACTTGTTGGTCATCTGCAGACGATTCAACAAAAAGTACATGTTTATGAGAAAAAGGAAACTATGTCATTGCCCTGTAGCCACATGTGTACGACTTGAAAACCCAAACTGTACAGAAAGAGGAGTAATTATCTTATATCTATACATGAAAGAGAGACCACAAAGACTTTTATTTTCATTTATTTACTTATTTATTACAAAATACGGTTGTTGTTTAACCTGTGAAAAGATATAATAAAGAAATAGATGGGCTTGTGAAAAGAATATTAATTAAACACTAACAAAGATTTAATCTGTTTCTTTGCCATGTAGAAAAAAAATGTTACTCACTTTCTAGAGTTAAAAAGGAATAACTTCAATGAATTAGAAAAGAGATAACCTGTATATCTAGAAATACGTGTTTAGCTTTGTAATATGCCATCTTTTCTGTACCTTCTCAGAAGAAATAGTACTCAAGAAAGTCTGCATTCTTAACTGACTAGCAGGTGATAAATAAAGTATTAATTGCCATAATCACAGACATCTATCAGAGGTTTTAGACAATTCTGGAAAGGGTCTTAAAACCTTTGTATCTGTTAGATAGTAAAGAAAGGAAAGAAAGGAATGGAAGGGAGGGAGGGAAGGGACAGAGAAAGATTGGTTCCCATTGGCAATGCTTTTATTATTTACTAAAATATAAGTTATTTGTTGTGAACCAAAATCAAGAAACTAAAAGAAAGGTCATTGCATATGACAGTCTGAGGGAAACTGATAATGGTCTAACAGAAAAGAGAAATTTAAGAATTCAAACTACCATACTAAATCTGATGCAGAGAATGTATCATATGAGACAAAATTTTCATTTTTAACCTTAAGACAGATTTCATAATTAACTTAATTCATATACAGAATTGTCTTGTTTTCAGTTAAGATATAGTTAATTTTCCTCCTAGTAGCTGGTAGGGTGCTGTGTTTTGGATTTAAGATGAGAATAAAGTAGATAACACACTGATGTTTTAACTGATGTTGCAGAGTAGTGCTTACACTAAGCCAAGGACTTTTCAGCTTCTTGCTCTGTCCTGCCAGTGGGCAGGCTGGGGATGCAGCAGGAGCTGGGAGAGGACAGAACCAGGAAAGCCGACCCAAATTGCCCAAAGGGTCATACCATGAGATGTCATGCCGATCAATTAATATGGGGTGGCTGGTTGGGGTGGGGGAATCAGCTGCTCAGGGATAGGCTGGGCATCGGTCAACAGGTGGTGAGCAATTGTACTGTGCATCGCTTTCTTTGTACACATTATTTTTAGTACTACTATTACTATTACTATTATTATTATTATTATTATTATTATTATTATTATTATTAATCTTCCTTTCTTTTCTGTCCTAACAAATGGTCTTTACCTCAACCCACAGGCTTTTTTTTTTTTTTTCTTTTTCTTTTTTTTTTCTTTTTTTCTGATTCTCTCCCCCATCCCAGAGAGGGAAGGGGGAGGGTGAACAAATGGCTGTGTGGTGCTTAGATGCTGTCTGGGTTAAACCACGAGAAGCTAGGTATATACAATATATCACAGAATAAATATGGTTACCAATTTCACCATACCAATAAAAATATATACTTCTATTTCAAAGTTATGGATTAATAACGTGTAGAATCAATGTAAAAGCTCGCTTAATAAAAGTTTCCTTTAGAATGGAGAAGGATTTAAAATGATAGGGACAGTCATATAACAGTCATAGACAGACATAACTATAGAATTGTTTCCTGCTAGAAAATATTATGTGATTACATCTTCTGTTTAGAAAGCTATGTTTGTATCAAAAAGAAGTGTAGACACAAGAAGAACAGAAATGGAACTCGAGCATGAATTTCACAGTAGAAAACATGGGAGTATTTTTCTCTCCTGGAGAGGTCAGTCTCATAGAATCATAGAATCATAGAATCATTGAATATCCCAAGTTGGAAGGGACCCGTAAGGATCATCAAGTCCAACTCCTGGCACCGCACAGGTCTACCCAAAAGTTTAGACCATGTGACTAAGTGCACAGTCCAAACGCTTCTTAAATTCAGACAGGCTTGGTGCAGTGACTACTTCCCTGGGGAGCCTGTTCCAGTGTGCAACCACCATATCGGTGAAGAACCTCTTCCTGATGTCTAGCCTAAACTTCCCCTGCCTCAGCTTAACACCGTTCCCGCGGGTCCTATCACTGGTGTTTATGGAGAATAGGTCACCTGCCTCTCCGCTTCCCCTCGCGAGGAAGTTGTAGACTGCGATGAGATCCCCCCTCAGCCTCCTCTTCTCCAGGCTGAACAGGGCAAGTGACCTCAGCCGCTCCTCACGTCTTCCCCTCTAGGCCCTTCACCATCTTCGTCGCCCTCCTCTGGGCACTCTCCAACAGTTTAATGTCCTTTTTGTACTGTAGTGCCCAGAACTGCACACAGTACTCGAGGTGGGGCCGCACCAGCGCAGAGTAGAGCCAGACAATCCCTTCCCTCGACCAACTAGCAATGCCGTGCTTGATGCATCCCAGGATATGGTTGGCCCTCCTGGCTGCCAGGGCACACTGCTGGCTCATATTCAACTTGCTGTCAACCACAACCTGCAGATCCCTCTCTGGAGGGCTGCTCTCCAGCGTCTCGTCGCCCAGCCTGTACGTATAGCCAGGGTTGCCCCATCCCAGGTGCAGGACCCAGCACTTGCTTTTGTTAAACTTCATGTGGTTGGTGATCGCCCAGCTCTCCAATCTGTCCAGATCTCTCTGCAAGGCCTTTCCATCCTCATCCGAGTCCACAGCTCCTCCAAGTTTGGTGTCCTCAGCAAATTTGCTCAAAACACCTTCTAGTCCTACATCCAAATCATTTATAAAAACGTTGAAGAGGACTGGCCCTAAAATGGAGCCTTGAGGGATCCCACTGGTGACCATCCGCCAGCCAGATGTGGCCCCATTTACCACAACCCTTTGAGCCCTGCCCGTCAGCCAATTGCTCACCCATTGTATGATGTTTTTGTTAGCTGTATGCTGGACATTTTGTCCAGTAAGATCCTATGGGAAATCGTGTCAAAAGCATTGCTGAAGTCCAAAAAGATCACATCAGCTAGTTTCCCTTGATCGATTAGATGGGTGATCTTTTCATAAAAGGAAATCAAATTTGTTAGGCAGGACCTACCCCTCATGAACCCATGTTGGCTGGGACCAATGACTGCATTGTCCCCCAGGTGCACTTCAATAACTTCAAGGATCATCTTCTCCATAATTTTACCAGGCACTGACGTGAGACTGACAGGCCTGTAATTGCTAGGGTCTTCTTTATTTCCCTTCTTGAAAACTGGCACAACATTTGCCAGGTTCCAGTCCAATGGGACCTCTCCAGATTCCCAATATCATTGAAAAACAATTGAGAGAGGTCCCGCGATGACGTCAGCCAGCTCTTTAAGCACCCTGGGATGAATCCCATTCAGACCCATGGACTTGTATGGATCCAGGTGGAGCAGCAAGTCCTGCACACATTCAGGGTCGGTTGGGAGTTTGTCATTCCCACCATCCTGGTCCTCCAGCTCAGGGCACCCTGGGTCCCGAAGCCCATCATCAGTGTAGAAGACAGAGGCAAAGAAGGTGTTAAATGTCTCTGCTTTGCCTATGTCATTGTGTGTGAGGAGACCTTCCCCATCAAGTAGCAGACTTGTGTTTTCCTTGGTTCTCCTTTTTCTGTTCACATATCTAAAAAAACCTTTTTAATTGTCTCCCACAGACATGGCCAGCTTCAACTCTAGTTGGGCTTTGGCCACACAAATTTTCTCCCTACAAACACGAACAACATCCCTGTATTCTTTCCTTGTTGCCTGACCCTCTGTCCAGCAGCCGTACACTTTCTTTTTTCGCCTAAGCTCCAGTAGAAGATCCCTGGTCAACCAGGCCGGCCTTCTGCCCCACCTGTCTGACTTCTGATATTTTGGAATTGCCTGATCTTTGCTTTTAGGAGGCAGTGCTAAAGATTGTCCAG
This sequence comes from Cygnus atratus, assembly GCF_013377495.2. Classification (NCBI taxonomy): domain Eukaryota; kingdom Metazoa; phylum Chordata; class Aves; order Anseriformes; family Anatidae; genus Cygnus; species Cygnus atratus. The sequence continues at coordinate 58,734,054 of NC_066396.1, read as the reverse complement.
CACTGATGGACGCCAATGCCTTCAAAAGCAGTTTCCCAGGAGACCTTGCTGACTAGTTCCCTGAGCAGCCTGAAGTCTGCTTTCCCCATATCCAGGGCTGAAGTTTTGGTGGCAGTTTTCCTTCTGTCACCATAAATTCTAAACTCAACTGCTTCGTGGTCACTACGACCGAGACGGCCGCCAATTGCCACATCTTCCACAAGACCCTCTCTGTTCTCCAGCAACAGATCTAGGAGGGCACCTTTCCTAGTTGGCTCCCTTAGCACCTGCACTAAGAAGTTATCATCTAGGTGCTTTATGAACTTCCTGGACTTGCTCGTGTCAGATGTGTGGTGATCCCAGTTGATGTCTGGCAAGTTGAAATCCCCCATAAGGACAAGAGGAGTTGATCTCGAGGCATCTCTTAGTTCTGCAAAGAATAAGTCATCGGCGTTGTTGTCCTGGCCAGGTGGTCTGTAATAGATTCAGACAACAACATCCCCTTTATTTGTTCATCCCTTAATCCTTACTCAGAGGCTCTCAACTTTGTCATCACCAACTTGAAATTCCAAACAGTCCAGCCCGTGCTTCACATACATTGCCACCCCGCCACCTCGCCTACCCTGCCTGTCCCTCCTGAAGAGCCTGTAACTGTCTATTGCAACACAGCAGCCACAGGACTCATCCCACCAGGTTTTGCTTATGCCAATGATGTCATAGCTGTGGGACTGGGCCAAGACTTCTAGCTCATCCATTTTATTCCTCATACTGCGTGTGTTTGTGTAGAAGCACTTCAAATGTGCCTCGCTACATGCAGCACCTTGTGGAGCCGACCGAAGGAGCTCACTAGCACACAGTCCCTCTGATTCTAGCGCACCATCCCTCAGCTCATCACCGGTGTGCCTGGTTTTATCCCCTTGCCCCTTCAACTCTAGTTTAAAGCCCTATCTATCAGCCCTGCCAACTCCTGGGCAAAAATCCTTATCCCTCTCCGAGAGAGGCGCATCCCATCTGGTGCCAGCAGACCCGGTGTCACGTAGACCTTCCCGTGATTGAAAAATCCAAAGTTCTGCTGGTTGCACCAGTCCCAAAGCCACGTGTTAATGTGATGAGTCTGCTTGTCAGCATCAATCCCCCCTACCGGAAGGACAGAGGCAAACACAACCTGTGCCCCTGATCCTTTAAACAGTCGCCCCAAAGCCCTACAGTCCCTTTTGATTGCTCTTGGACTTCTCGTTGCTACTTCATCATTACCAGCCTGAAAGACCAGTAGCGGGTAGTAGTTGGTGTGCTGTACCAGGCGCTTGACTTTCTTAGCGAAGTCTCTCACCTGAGCCCCAGGGAGGCAACAGACTTCCCTGTGGGTTGGGTCTGGTCGGCATATTGGGCCCTCTGTCCCTTTCAGAATGGAGTCCCCCATTTCAATAACCCTTCTTTCTTTTTTTGACAGATGATGTAGCAATGTGGGGAGTAGGTTGCCTTGCCTTAGGCACCCTCTCCAACTGGGACGGGCTTTCGTTTACTTCGTTGTTCTGACTGTCATGTTCTAGACCCTCATACCTGTTATATAAGGGTAGATGGGAAGGTGAGGTGGGCAGGGACCGGTCTCGCCTACCACCCCAAACAGGAACCTGCCTCCATTCCCCCCCTTGGCCTAGGTCTCCTCCTACTGCCTGGTTGGATGAGGGAACTTTTGTCTTCTGCGTAGCAGGAGACGCTTGTGCTGTGGCAGGCTCGTGAGTCTGTCTCAGAGAGAGTAGAGTACACCTCCACCAGTCAATTTCCCTCTCTGACTCCCTGATGCTCCTGAGCTTGCTCACCTCCTCCCGAAGCTCCGCTACCTGGCTGAGCAGCTCTTCAATCTGGGCACACCTCCCACAGGCATAACCCTCGCTGCTGCTGTTGGATACCGACAGAAGACTTGGGCACACCCTGCAGCCCAAGACCTGGACGGCGGTGTGTTTCCCTGAGCCCTCCCTCTGAGTAGCTACATCGGTGACTGTGGCTGGAGAGGCCAAAAGAGATGAGGAGGCCGTGGTTTTCTGCCTGGCTGATACCATGGCCAGGTTCCTCGCAAGCAGGTTGCAAGTACTGATGGGAAAGACCGCTGCAAAAGAGCGGCGAAGAGCCCTCCCTGCTCTCCCTGCCTGCGCGAACTGCTGCGCAAACTGCCACGCCTCACCCTTCTGACTTGCCACGCCCTGTTTGCCCATCCTGGTCCCCGTGCTCCTGGTTGCTCACACTCCCTACGGGCTGCTTTTGAACGGCCGGGAGGGGGCGCTGCTGGCTCCGCCTACACCTCGTCAGCCTCCCTCGCGAGGGCTGCCGGGTCCTGGCGGCTCCCTTGGCTGCTTCGAGTGGCCTCGATACCGAAAAAAAAGCCCTGCCTGTCTAGATCCCCCGCTCCGCTGCAGAACGCGTCTGCCCCGGAGCCAATCGCCTCGGCAAGTCTTTCTCTTGCTTTCTCTTGCTTTCTCTTACTTTCTCTTACATTCTATTAGTTTTGATATCACTCTCAATCCTGTTTGAGCCGCGTAGTGTCCTTGAACGCAATTTGTTTCTGAGGTTCATTAAAAAAAACATTTGTGTGAGCCAAGAACTTAGCAGCCTGTAACATACAACAAGCACTTTTCTGCCCCTCTGATTATTTATGTCCACCTAAAGTAGTATGTTTTTCATCTTTAAATTTTATCAAGTTAAATAGCTTATCTATTTCCCCAGAACTTCTTTCTAAGGTGCTAGAACATACATAAATTAATAAATGTCATGATATAATTGAACTCTGGATATTTGTAAAAACTCTAATTCCTTGTGTGTGTGTTTTGTTCTTCCTATTAAAACTTTTATTTCATTTCTTTATCTTGCTTATGGTTGCCATTTTGTTTCCTTTGAGATCTTGACATACTGAGAAACAGATAGAGGCAAAAGTTTATTTTTAAGCTTTATTTAAACTTAAATTTAATTCAATAAATTTAGATAGATTTAACAGAAATATAAAAATAGCTGCTAAATAAAAGATGCAATTTTTGGAAGCTAATTCTACAGTCGAATTTCAAGATCCTCTGACTGAAACAAAGATGTAAATTGCCTGAAATTTTGTCTCAAGCAAGACTAGCAAAGAATATGATGTCATAGACTTAAGATTTAATTTTAGCCCTCTCAGAACATTGTAACCGATTATCAGAGGGAAGCAGTTCTTTAATAGCAAGGAAATAGCAAAGAAGAAATTTGCAAAAATATTCATTACTTATTCAGATGAAGATGTGAGTGAATGTAGCATTACTGTCAGAATATTAGGGAGGAAGAGAGACATCAATTCCAGAAGTAGTTCAATTAATCTATCTTGAAACTGAGTGTTTTACTAAATGTGAAGTTGTCTGAAACACAAAATCATTTGTGACCATATGACAAATCTGTATGTGTAAAGGAATGCCTACCTGAACTCTACAGAGTATCATAAAAGTTATAACACTAACATTCTTAACCATCACCTTCTGAGTATTCTACATAATAACACTTGACCTTCCTACAGTTACTAATAATGCATGAAAGTAATTGTAATACTAATTGCAATAGCCTTCCAGTAGTATTAAACAGGAAAGTAAAAGGTCAAAAAGTACGCTAATGTTAAGTGATCCTCTATGAGAAGAACAACAACAACAACAACAACAAAAGTTTTTTTTGGAAACTGGTGATCAAAAATAACTTGGAGAGGAAAAGTCTGGTTTTAACTGGTTAAACATATTAATGTCATGGACAGTTTATCTCTCTAAAGAAGTAAGAAATGGCTAAGACTGTTTATGACCTACTGTGATTGTGCAAGGATAAAACCACACCTTCACAAACATTTTCAGTATTCTACACTATAAAAAGTTTATAGAATCACAGAATGGCTCGGGTTGTAAGGGATGTCAAAGATCATCTATTTCAAACCCCCCTGCCAAAGGTAGGTATGCCACCCACTAGATCAGGTTGCCCAGGGCCTCATCTAACCTGGTCTTGAACACTTCCAGGAATGGGGCATCCGCAACCTCTCTGGGCAACCTGTTCCAGTTCCTCACCCTGCTCCTAACCCCTAATGTAAATCTCCCTTCTTTTAGTTAAAAAATATTCCCTGTTGTCCTGTTGTTAACTGATTGAGTAGAGAGTCACTCTCCATCTTTCTTATAAGCCCCCTTTAAGTACTGAAAAGTTGCAATGAGGTCACCCCAGAGCCTTCTTTTCTTTAGGCTGAATACCCCCGGCTCTCTCAGTCTCTCTTCATAGGAGAGGTGCTCCAGCCCCTTGATCATCTTTGTGGCCCTCATCTGGACCTGCTCTAACAGGTCAACATCCTTGTGCTGGGAGCCCCAGACCTGGACACAGTACTCCAAGAGGGCCTCACAAGGGCAGAGTAGAGGGGGACAATCACTTCCCTCCACGTGCTGCCCACTCCTCTGTTGATGTACCCCAGAATGCAGTTGATCTTCTTGGCTGCAAGTGTGCACTGCTGGCTCAAGTCGAGCTTTTCACCCACCAAAACCCCCAAGTCCTTGTCTGCAGGGCTGCTCTCAATGAGTTCTTCTCCCAGTCTGTACTCATGTCTAAGATTGCCCCAACCCAGGTGTAGCACCTTGTGCTTGGACTTCCTGAACCTCATTAGGTTCACGTCAATCCAATTCTTAAGTTTGTCCAGGTCCATTTGGATGGCTTCCTTTACTTCTGTTGTAACAACTGCACCTGTCATCTTGGTGTCATCTGCAAGGTTGCTGAGGGTGCACTTGATCCCACTGTCTATATCACTGATAAGGATATTAAATAGTATTGGTCCTAGGTCAGACCCCTGAGGGACACCACTTGTCACTGGCCTCCACTTGGACATAGAGACATGACCACCATTCTCTAGGTGCGACCTTCAAGTCAACTCCTTGTCCAATGAATCCATCTCTCTCCAGTTTGGAGGTCAGGATGTCATGTAGGATGATGTCAAAGGCCTTATAGAAGTCCAGGTAGATGACATTAGTCAGTCTTCTGTTGTCAACTGATGCAGTCACTCTATCATAGAAGGCCACCAAAATGGTCAGGCAAAATTTACCCTTGGTGAAGCCATGATGACTGTCTTGGATCACTTCTTTGTCTTGCATTGCCTTGACATTGCTTCCAGGAGTATACTTTCCATGATCTTGCCAGGTAGAGAGGTGAGGCTCACTAGTCCGTAGTTCCCTGGTTCCTTTTTTCTACCCTTTTTCAAAACTGAAGTGATGTTTCCCTTTTTCCAGTCACCAGGAACTTTACCTGACTGCCAGGAATTTTTTTCAGATATGATGGAGAGAGGCTTGGCAAATACATCAGCTAATTCCTTCAGGACCCTTGGATACATGTCATCAGGTCCCATAGACTTGTATGTGTTTAGTTTCATCAGGTGGTCTCAAATCTGCTCTTCACTTACAGTGGGTGGGACTTTGCTCCCCCGGCCTCCATCTCAAGGTTCAGGGAAGCAAAAGACTTGGGAAGCCTGACTGGCAGTGAAAACTGTGGCAAAGAGGTTGTTGAGTACCTCAGTCTTCTCCATGTTTGTCATTGCCAGTTCACGCTTCTCATCCATCAGAGGGGGTAACTCTCCTTGGCCTTTCTTTTCTGAGCAACGTACCTATAGGATCCCTTCCTCTTATTCTTTGCATCCCTTACCAAGCTCAGTTCCATCCGTGCCTTGTCTTTCCTGATCCAATCACTGCACATCCAGGCTGCATCCCTGTACCCAGGCCACATGTCCCTGCTTCCACAGCCTGTGCATTTCCTTCTAGCACCTCAGTTTGACCATCAGGTCCTTGCTCAATCATTCTGTTTGTCTGCCCCCTCTGCCCGCTTCTTTACGCAGGGGGATGGAGAGGTCTTACACTCTAAAATAAACATCCTTAAAGAACTGCCAGCTATGTTCAGATCCTTTGCCTCTAGACAGTGTTCCAGGGTATCTCATCTACTAGGTCTTTAAGTAGCTTGAAGTTTGCTCTTCGGAAGTTCAGGGGCCTGATTGCCAGGCCCGTATTCCTCGAGATCACAAACTCAGCCAGGGTGTGGTCACTGTAGCCCAAGCTGCCTCCAGTCTTGACCTCTTTAATGAGCTCTTCCGTGTTGGTAAGCACCAGATCACGTAACATTTCTCCTCTGGTTGATTTGTCTAATACCTGGATGAGGAAGTTATCTTCAGTGTACTCTTGGAATCTTCTGGATTGCTTACAGCCTGCTATGTAGTTTTACCAGCAGACATCCAGGTGGTTGAAGTCTCCCATCAGGATGAGAGCGTGTGAGCACAATGCTTCTTGTAGTTGAAGCAAGAATGCCTCATCCACAGGCTCCCCTTGATTGGGTAGACTCTAGTAGACCCCAACCACAAAATGCCCTTTATCGGTGTGGTCGTTAACTTTCACCCACAATCTTTCAATCTGTCCATGGCTGTTTCTCAGAGGTATCTCTTCAGAATCAATCCCTTCTCTAATGTACAGAGCAACACTCTTTCCCTTCCTTCCCTGCCTATCCCTTCTGAAGAGCTTGTAGCACTCTTTTCCAGTGTTCCAGTTATGTGATCCATCCCACAATATTTCCATGATAGCAATCAGATCATATTTGTCTATTTGTGCCATGATTTCTAACTCCTCCTGCTTGTTTCCCATGCTGCATGTGTTGGTGTAGAGGCATTTCAGCTGGGCTATTGGTCATATCACATTTCCAGAACCCTTCCTAATTGCACTGGGACAGTTCACAAGTATTTCCCTGTTATTACCTAGAGTGACAATTTTCTCAGGTGTGCTTTCTTCAGTTGGAGGTAAATCCCCTTCTCCCACCATATCTAGTTTAAAGTCCTCCTGATAAGCCCAGCCAGCTTGCTGCCCAGAACACTCTTGCCTGACTGGTATCAGCAAGTTTAGTCTCTCAAAAGTGTGTCCAAGATCATAAAACGCCAGGCCTGTGGGTTCTGTGTTTTGTTGCAGTTGTTGTTGGGTTTGGTTGGTTGGTTGGTTGCTTTGGTTTCTTTTTTTTTTTTTTTTTTTTTTTTTGTCCTCTTACATAAACAATCCTAGAGTAAATGTGGTTAATAAAAAGCACAGTACCAACAAGAATAGACCAATCAAAATACTAATATCTTTGTTATTCAAATTCAGAAGCTTAATAAAACACATTTATTGGAAAAGATGCATCATTTTACCTGACAGCATGCAGCCTTTAGGCTTAGACATCTCCTCCCAGCAAAAATAAAATATAGAAAAAACAAAATCCAGAATTCCTCAGTGTCCACATGGTGACTGCTGTTTAAAATCTGTTCAGTTTTTAGGGTATGAAAGCATCCTTAAGATTGCACACATGTTGATTTTCATCCCAATTCTGGTCCTAACCATGTCAAAGAAAAGTTTTACAGTCAAGATCACGAAGAAAAAGTCAGGCTACATCTGTCTCATAAAATAATTAAAACAGATTAATACATAGCAGTGTGATAATACAGAATATTTGCTGTTTGGTGGTGTTTGTTTTTTGTTGTTTGTTTTTGTATGTGTTTTGTTGTTGTTTTTTGTTTGTCTGTTTGTTTCCCTACTTTTTTTCAGTGCTGGATTTCAAGAGCTCATACAGCTATGATTCTGTTGTGTCCCCAGGAATTATTTAGCCTAAAACTATACAGTTTTAATATTTATTGTTTTTCTTTACAACTCTGATTACATGTATTAATGAAACCGTCAGATTTGTCGCAAGTCTGCCTGAGTTGTAATTATTGAAAATGAGTTCACTGGAGTTTACTTGATAGGCTCACAAATTTGGACATTTGGAATAATCTATTTAAAATGTAATTGACTGCACTTACTGCTGTATTTTTAAAAAATAATAATGCTTAAAATTAAAATTAAAATTAAAATTGGCTTCATAGGCTATTTGTTATAGTGGCATTAAAAAAGATACAATAGATAAGTATGAATATTACAGCCACTGGGTTGTGAGGGGAGAAATTTAAAAATATACTAAGAAAATATACATATTAGAAAATTAACATGGTATTGGACAGTTACAGCTATAGATTTATTTATTTTTAATGAATCAAAAATAACATTTCATTTCATTGCTTCTAAATACTATAACTAAATCAATTCAAACATTTTTTATTTGTAGATTCAAACTTGATCATTTGCTTCAGCAAAATGATTGATGGACAAATGTTTCTAATATTTTTAGCTGTTTATAGGAAATCTTATCTATCAATTTCTGTATTTGGATCTCAGTCAATAAAAATGAGACTTTATGCCCTTAAAGAAATGCTGTAAGGTAGACACTGGCAGACCAATACTATAGAAACATAAAGTAAAAGAGACACAGGAGACCAGCTCACCTATCAGCTACCTACCAGACAGCAAATCCAGCCATGGTCTCCACCAGGCAGAAAGCTCTTTCCAAAGAGACTGTGGCAACCCAGACTGAGCGTGTGCCCAAAAATGCAGCTGTTTAGGTCTCTGGCTACAGGGAGTGCCTGACCGTCTTACCAACAGAGGGTGGCAGATATACTGCCTGCTTGAGGTGCAAGCATGTGGACGATCCTGTAGCCTGCCATGCCTACAGGAAAGGCACCGGGGTGATACACCACAAATAGTGGCGGATCTCCTGCTCTGTAACTGTCAGGCAGAGGGAGGGGACCTAAGAGATGGAGAGGAATGGAAACACGTCCCTGCTTGGTGTCACAGGCAAGCCCCCTCCCTACCTTCCTCACCTTTCCAGATGCCCTTACACAATAGGTTTGTGGCTCTGGAGCTTGAGGGACAGGTTGGTGAGGATGTGGGGGAAGGTCCACACAGGAGGTTGTCTAGGGCAAGGAAGTCAACTCAGTGCCTCAAGACTTCCTCCATCAAGAAGGAAAGAAGCGTAATTGTCACAGGCAACTCCTTTCTGGGGGGAACAGAGGGCCCCATATGTCGGCCAGACCCTACCAGTAGGGAAGTCTGCTGACTACCTGGGGTCCAGGTCAGGGATATTACCAGGAAACTTCCTGGCCTGGTTCACCCCTCCGAACATTCTCCCTTAGTGATAATTAAGGCTGGCAGTGATTAAATCACTGAGAGAAGCCTGAAGGCTATCAAAAGGGACTTCAGTGGTTAGTGGAGTGGTAGCACAGATTTTCCTCTATCCCTTCAGTGGCAGGGAGAGATTCTGAGCAAACCTGGAAAGTTTAGCTGATAAGTACATAACTGAGATGCTGGTGACATTGCAGGAATTTTGTGTTTTTTTTTTTTTTTTAGCCATGGGGATGTTTACCCTCTCAAAGGAGGAAAAGAACAAGAACCTAGCCCAGGAGCTGTCAGGGCTCATTAAGAGGGCTTTAAAGTAGGTACAAAGAGGGGCAGGGATGAAACAGAGTTTAATAGAGACGAGTATGGGGGGAACAATGCTGGGGTTGGGGGTGAGTGCAGTGGCACAATGAAGTGCATCTACACTAATGCATGCAGCACGGGCAACAAACAGGAGAAGCTGGAAGCCATGGTGCGGCAGGCAAACTATGACCTAGTTTCCGTCTCTGAAACATGGTGGGACCACTCCCATGACTGGATTGCTGCAATGGATGGCTATAAGCTCTTCAGAATGGACAGGCAACAAAGGAGGGACTGTGGTGTAGCTCTCTATATTAATGTTTCAATGTTGTTGAGCTCAGGGTTGGGAATGATAAGGTAGAGTCCCTATGGATAAGGATCAGGGGGATGACCAACAAGGCAGACATCCTGGTGGCATCTGTTATAGACCACCAAACCAGATGAAGAGGTGGATGAGGTGTTCTAAAAGCAGCTGGCAGAACTCCCACAATCATCAGCACTTGTTCTTATGGGGGATTTTAACTTCCCAGACATATGCAGAAAATACAATATAGCACTGAGGAAGCAGTCTAGGAGATTCCTGGAGTGTGTGGAAGACAGCTTCCTTACTCAGCTGCTTAGTAAATCTACCAGTGTGGGAGCCCCGGTAGGCTTACTGTTCAAGAACAGAGAAGGACTGATGGGAGATGTGGTGGTCAGGAGCTGTCTTGGGCAGAGTGACCACAAAATGGTAGAGTTCTCTATTCTTGGTGAAGTTTGGGGGGGGGGGGGGGGGGGGGGAGGGGAAGGGCGAGGCAGTTAAAGTCTTGGACTTCCGGAGGGCAGACTTTGAATTGTTCAGGACACTGGTAGGGAGGGTTCCCTGGGAGTCAGTCCTTAAGGGCAGCAGTGTCCAGGAAGGCTGGAAATAAAGTCTTAAAAGTGCAGGAACAGGCTGTTCCCATGTGTTGTAAGATGAGCTGGCAGGGAAGAAGACTGGCATGGCTGAACAGGGAACTTTTGCTGAGTGTCCAGAAGAAAAAGTTTATGTCCGATGGAAGAAGGGACAGGCAACTCAGGGAGAGTACAAGAAAGTTGCCAACATATGCAGAGAAAAGGTCAGGCAGGCTAAAGCCCAACACAAGCTCAACCTGGCCACCATGGTTAAGGATAAACATTTTTATAAATGTATTAACAGTAAAAGGAGGGCCAAGGAGAATCTTTATCCTTTATTGGACACAGCGGGTAACATGACTACTGAGGATAAGGAAAAGGCAGAGGTTCTTAATGACTTCTTTACATCTGTCTTTACTAACTAGACCACTTATCCTCAGGGTACTCAGCCTCCCAACCTGGAAGTCTGAGATGGGGAGCAGAAGAACCCCCCCAAAGTTCAGGTGGAAAAAGTTAGAGAGCTGCTGCTCCACCTGGACTGTTACAGGTCCGTGAGGCCAGATGGGATCCACCCGAGGATGCTGAGAGAGTTGGCAAATGTGATTGCTGGGCCGCTTTCCATCATCTGTAAGTGGTCATGGTCATCTGGAGAGGTCCTGGATGACAGGAGACCTGCTAATATGACATCCATCTGTAAGAAGGGTTGTAAGGAGGACCCAGGGAATTATAAGCCTGTCAGCCTGACCTTGGTGCCAGGAAAGATGATGGAACAGGTCATCTTGAATGCAATCACACAACATTTATAAAAAATATTTTTATAAATACATCAATACAAAAAGGAGGACTAAGGAGAATCTCCATCCTTTACTGATGTGGGGGGAAACTTAGCAACAAGAGATGAGGAAAAGGCTGAGGTGCTTAATGCCTTCTTTGCCTCACACTTTAACAGCAAGACCAGTTGTTCTCTGGATAGCCAGTACCCTGAGCTGGTGGAAGGGGATGAGGAGCAGAATGTGGACCGCATAATCCACAAGGAAATGGTTGGCAACCTGCTACAACACATAGATGTAAGCAAGTCAATGGGGCTGGATGGGTTGCACCCAAGGGTACTGAGAGAACTGACGGAAGAGCTGACCATGTGACTTTCCATCATTTATCAGCAGTCCTGGCTATCAGCAGAAGTCCCAGTCGACTGGCAGCTAGCAAATCTGACGCCCATCTACAAGAAGGGCTGGAAGGTATACCCAGGAAACTATAAGCCTGTTAGTTTGACTTCAGTGCCAGGGAAGCTCATGGAGCAGATTATATTAAGTGTTATCATGCAGCACTTGCAGGGCAACCAGGCGATCAGGTCCAGTCAACATGGGTTTATGAAAGGCAGGTCTTGCTTGACAAACCTGATCTCCTTCTATGACAAAGTGATGCGCTTAGTGGATGAGGGAAAGGCTGTGGATGTGGTCTACCTTGATTTAAGTAAGGCTTTTGACACTGTTTCCCACAGCATTCTCCTCAAGAAACTGGCTGCTCATGGCTTGGACTGGCGTACACTTTGTTGGGTTAGAAACTGGGTGGGTAGCCGGGCCCAAAGAGTTGTGGTGAAAGGAGTTAAAACCAGTTGGAGGCCGGTCACTAGTGGCGTCCCCCAGGGCTCAGTACTGGGGCCAGTTCTCTTTAATATCTTTATCGATGATCTGGATGAGGGGATTGAGTGCACCCTCAGTAAGTTTGCAGACGACACCAAGTTAGGTGCATGTGTCGATCTGCTCGAGGGTAGGAAGGCTCTGCAGGAGGATCTGGATAGGCTGGAGCGATGGGCTGAGGCCAACTGTATGAAGTTCAAGAAGGCCAAGTGCTGGGTCCTGCACTTGGGGCAAAACAACCTCAAGCAGCACTACAGGCTGGGAGATGAGTGGTTGGAAAGGTGCCTGGCCGAGAAGGACCTGGGAGTATTGGTTGACAGTCAGCTGAAGATGAGGCAGCAGTGTGCTCAGGTGGCCACGAAGGCCAACAGCATCCTGTTTTATAACATGAAGAGTGTGGCCAGAAGGACTAGGGAAGTGATTGTCTCCATGTACTCGGCTCTGGTGAGGCCACACCTCGAGTACTGTGTTCAGTTTTGGACCCCTCACTACAAGAAGGACATGGAGGTGCTCAAGAGAGTCCAGAGAAGGGGAACAAAGCTTGTGAGGGGTCTGGAGAACAAGCCTTACGAGGAGTGGCTGAGGGAGCTGGGCTTGTTCAGCCTGGCGAAGAGGAGGCTCAGGGGCGACCTTATCGCCCCTTATAGGTACTATAAAGGAGGCTGTAGCGAGGTAGGGGTTGGTCTATTCTCCCACGTACCTGGTGATAGGATGAGGGGGAATGGACTAAAGTTGCACCAAGGGAGGTTTAGGTTGGATATTAGGAAGAACTTCCTTATGGAAGGGTTGTTAGGCATTGGAATGGGCTGCCCAGGGAAGTGGTTGAGTCGCCATCCCTGGAGGTCTTTAAAAGATGTTTAGACGTAGCACTTAGTGACATGGTTTAGTGGAGGACTTGTTAGCATTAGGTCAGAGGTTGGACTAGGTGATCTTGGAGGTCTCTTCCAGCCTAGATTATTCTGTGATTCTGTAACATGTGCAGGACAACCTGGGGAACAGGCCCAGTCAGCATGGGTTCATGAAAGGCAAGTCCTGCCTGACCAATCTCATCTCCTTCAATAACCAGGCGACCCATCCGGTGGAAGAAGGAAAGGCTTTTGGTGTAGTCTACCTAGACTTCAGCAAAGCTTTTGAAACACTTTCCCAAAGTATTCTCCTGGAGAAGCTGGAATCCCATGGCTCGAATGCGTACACTCTTTGATGGGTTAAAAACTGGCTAGATGCTTGTGTTAGGACTAAAAAGTGTTAGGTCGCTCCAATGTGAAACAGGCATTGTTGTAAGACTAGCAAAGTGAAACTCTGACCTTGCAATGATACATACTGCTTGTTCAGTGATGTGGCACCAGGCCACAAGTCATCTGACATGAGACAATCATTAGACATCCGGCGCTCCCAGACAATTTGCTTTCACTTGAGACCTGGTGCTTTGAATGCGTGCTGTTTTTTATTCAAATTAAGTGGGACTGGTAGTGGGGTGCATAGCTGACACTCATGCCACTGCATGAGTGTATGGGTGGAATGATGGAACCGGTACAAGGGAGTGTGCTGCACCGAGCCCCTGTGTGTATGTTTGCTTGTTCCTCTTGTCACTCTCGTCCTCTTTTTGTTGCTATATATCCCATTAATATAAGCACACTGCCAGTAGCCCTTGGGGTGTGTGTTAGACAGAGCGATCCCACACACACACAGCATTGTATAAAGAATACATGCTTAATAACTTTGGTTATTGAGTTTTCACCGCATCAATTTTCTGACCCACCAAGACCCTCTCTGTCTGGCTGTAGGAGCTGCTGAGACATGTCACTCCTCACCTCAGCTGGCTCACTGCAGGACCATCTTTTGCAAAGATATTGTTTTTTGGAATTTGTTTTGGTAACTTTGTTTCTGTTTTGGATTTGTTCTGGCACACTGACTCTGAATTTGTTCTTCACATTGAATAACGGAATATGCTTATCATGGTTTATGCTGGGAAACATGACTTTAGTTAGTTGTAACAAGTGTGTTGCTATTTATGGTAGTGATTATTGTTTTGAGTTGCCTGAGTGAAAAGTGTAAAGTGTGTCTTTGTGTGATTGTGTGATTGTGCCCTGTGAGAGACACAGCATCATTGTGAAGTGAGTGCGGAGTCTCAGTCCACGGTTCCACTATTCCATGAGGAATATAGCTAGAGACAGACAAAGTGTAAGAGATTGAGAAAAGACATTGATCTAATGTTGAGGGAGATGATGGGAAAAAGCAAACAAACAAACAAACAAACAAAAAAACCCAGCTAATTCTTAAAACAGCTCAAGGTCATGTGTGAGCTCAGATTGCCAATGGGACCGCTCAGGGAACTGTAGACAATTGCATTTCCCTGACCGACCCCCACTGGGACACTAATCACCCCGGAACTTATGAACAATTATTTAAGCAGACAGGACCTGCAGCCATTTATCCTTTGTACCATATCGTGGTCCCAAGCAAACAAGCAATTGATTAGGGTGTTAGTGGATACCAAGGTGGAGGTCAGTATTATACATGACAACCCAGAAAAACACAAGGGAAATTTAACCCCAGTGCAGGGTTTAGGGGACCAACCATTCACGGGGAAACTTGTAAAACTCAAGTTGCGGATAGGAGATTGGGTACCCCATGACTATCAAGTCATGATTGCTGAAGTTGAGGAGTATATAATTGGCACAGATATATAATTGGCACTACTTAAGTGAGTAAGAAATATATTTTGTATCAGGCTTAGCTAGCTTTTCATTCACATTTTATTAGTGAACAGACTACTTTTCACTTTCCAGACAAAAGGGCCATTTTTCTAATGTGATTTATATTTCTAATTTCTGAATTGTGGTAATCATTCTTCAGTCTCAATGCTAAAGTCATCCTCTTGACTTCTATAATTTGCCCTAGCAAAACTGTACTATTCTAAAACATTTCTAGTAATGAGTACAAGGGCTTAAAAAGAAGGCTGAATTGACTTAACCCAATTAACAAGGCTGAAGATTCTCTCACTCCATTACTTTCCATGAAACAAAATTTAATTTCATCTTCTTATTACAGATGGACCTTTCTTGACTCTTTCTTAATGATTTTAAAATGAAATGATTTATGTAGAAGTGAAGCACAGTGGAAGCAGTGAAGTTTGTCAGACTAAAAAATTCTGTAAAACAGTACTTGTCAATGCAGCTGAAAAATCAGTCTGTTTGTTGCATTAGTTATAAGTTATAAGTATATTCATTTTTCATAAGTATATTCAGTTATTAGTTATAAGCATAATCACCTACGCTCACATCCCAGCTTCCTGAAAATCTTGCAGTTGCAGAAAATAAAGTTGAGTTGTGCTCCTGTATAGGTCAGGAGAGACAATGTTTGTTCCATGTTTATTGCTTTGTCAAATATCCGAAATGCTTTACAATCATGAGTATGGAAAAGCAGAAAAAATACATTTTTTTTTTTTTAATAGATTTGGAACTTAATAAGTGGTGTAGTAAAATACCAGCCAACTCACAATACTTATTTGATACAGAGAGTCTTAATAGCTTCCTAACCTAAAGATTAGGTATACTTTGGAGCAAACATTTTGTCTTTAGTGATGCTGAGTACCTTGCAGATCCTTTCTAGTTGTTGATTTTCCATCACTTGTGGCTCACATCAATATCTTCTTGACCTTCTTTTTGAAGAAAGTTGTAATATGCACATTCATTCTACAGCTTTTTTTCAAAAACACAGTACTGTCTTCTCTCTCATCATTGTCACTTTTCCTTTCAAAGGTCCTGAATCTCTGAATGCAATGTCTAGATTTACAGAAAGTCATGCAAATGAAGAAATATGCCATCTTGCTACCTGCTTTTTTCCCCTGCCAGTGTGTCATTGATACTTTGACCACAAATCATCTCCTCACAATCTGAGGCAAGACAGGGTGAAGAAAACC
This sequence comes from Cygnus atratus, assembly GCF_013377495.2. NCBI lineage: Eukaryota > Metazoa > Chordata > Aves > Anseriformes > Anatidae > Cygnus > Cygnus atratus. The sequence continues at coordinate 58,718,320 of NC_066396.1, read as the reverse complement.
ACCTCCATTTAAAGTTGCCTCTCCGATTGTGCTGTGTATAATCTGTGTCTCATTGAGTGGCAGCCAAAAGTTCAATTATATTTATTTTCTTTTTTTTTTTTTTTTTTTAAGAAGTAAAGGAAAACAGATCTGAAAAACAGGTCCTCTGTGAGAAAGGTGTCTTACTGAGTTGGGAAGCTAAGCTCTGCCACAACTACTCTCACTCCCCATCCTCAAAGGAAAAGGGGGAGAAGATATAATGAAAAGGGCTTAAAGGTTGAGACAAGGAGGGAGACCACTCAACAATAATCATCATGGGCAAAGCAGACCCACCATAGGGAGATTAATATAATTTATTACCTATTACTAACAAGTGAGAGCAGTGAGAAACTCAAAACAAACTGAAAACACCTTCCCCCCATCCACCCTCTTCTATGTGGGTTGCAGTCAGCCCACATATAAATAAATAAATAAAATTTTTGATTGCACCTGACAATTTGTTTTTAAATGTGGTGTTTTTAAATGAAAAACAACATTTTTATGTAATGTTTTTGATAAATTTTCTTACAGCTTACTTTTCACTATATCAGCATCAACTTCATTTAATGAGAGTTCACTGCCTCTAGAATCAGCCAAGAACTAAGGAGGAATGGCCGTAGTTTGATGATTTCTTTTTAAAATTTCATTTCAAAAGACCTAGTTAGTGAAATTGCATAATTAGGTAGTGATTCTTATAGCTTACTGACTGTTATCACAAATTGTCTGAAACCACAAACCAATTCTAAATACAATTTTTACCTACCCAAATATTCTCTTGCACGTAAAGAGAGTACTGGAATGACAGAAGTGTCATAGACTATCCTGTCATGCCTACCTGTCCTACCAAGTCAGTACTGTGTTTTCATTCACAATCACAAAGCTTTGTAAAGCACAGCTGTGCCTGTGTGAGGCACAGCCAGCTGGGGCTTCCCATGCCATGGCAGAATTCTAAGCAGGCCTTCATCTCCTTAGTCAGAGACTTAATGACAGTAAGAATTTAATCTGAAAGGAGATGTTTCTCTCCTAGATCCCATAACCAGGAGAACAGACAGCTCATTCCTGTCTTAAGCTTCCAAGAACATGATTTCTGTGAAAGCTTGGGAGGGTGGTCATTAATTACTGCAGAGTAAATTATTATCTCCTCAAATAACTGTGACTATAACCAGTAGATTGGAGAAAAGTAAAAATTTCAGCTGATTTCAATGAAGCCCCAAAGTTTAGACTTACTTTATCCAAATTGTCAAAGAAGCATTTTGTATAATTAATGTCATAGTGGCTTTCTTTTCTAACGTTCTGACATAATCTGTTTAGAAAATAATTGGGATTTAAAACTGTATGTTTATTTAATTATTATTCTCTGATAAATAGTTAGGCACTAGCATTTCCAAGTAACTCAGGGAGATCTGAAGTAGGTCTAAATATCCTTGAAAGCAAAGATTTTGATAGGTCATTGAAATATTTCACAAAATCTAGATCTAATGACTCTTTTTGGAAGAAAACTGTAACTTTAGTCATTCCTACTCTACATCCATTTATTACTTATGGTCTTCAGCTGATCCTTTCTGTCAGGTCAGCATTCAGACAGACTTCTCCAGATTGCACAGCAGTTTACTGATTAATCATTTCAAAGCATAACCTGATGTCATTCAAAATCACATTCTTAATCCTTATAAGACTGGAGCTTTACTATAGATTTTGTGCATATCCAGAAGTCAAAAACCTTATAGATGGAATATAAATGATAACTATACCATTAAAAGAGGAAGAAAGGAAGAAAAGACGAGAAAGGAAAAGAAAGAGAGAAAGAGAGAGAGAGAGAGAAAGACAGAAAGACAGAGAGACAGAAAGACAGAAAGAGAGAGAGAGAGAAAGAGAGAAAGGAAGAGAGAGAAAGAGAAAGAGAGAAGGACAGAGAGAAAGAGAGAGAGAGAAAGAGAGAGAGAGGAAGAAAGAGAGAGGAAGGAAGGAAGGAAGGAAGGAAGGAAGGAAGGAAGGAGAGAGAGAGAGAGAGAGAAAGAAAGAGAAAAAGAAAGAAGAAAGAAAGAAAGAAAGAAAGAGAAAGAAAGAAAGAAAGAAAGAAAGAAAGAAAGAAAGAAAGAAAGAAAGAAAGAAAAGGAAAGAAGGAAAGAAGGAAAGAAGGAAAGAAGGAAAGAAGGAAAGAGAAAGAAAGAAGGAAAGAGAAAGAAAGAAAGAAAGAAAGAAAGAAAGAAAGCAGTAAAATAAAGCTTGTGGGTAAATAGTATTCAATAAAGAGAATAATAATCATTATATTAAACATCGTGTGGATGTGAAAATCAGTAGTAATGTTCCAGTAAGAATAAAAATTTCAGTAAGTAATTTCAAGCAATTTCAAGTAATTTCAGTCTAAATTAATTTTTGAATAAACAAATATGAAGATCAAAGCAAAATGAGTCTGAAAATGAGCATTAGCTTATTGTACTTTGAGGATATAGTCTGGCTTCACCTTTAAATATTATATTATCATAGAATCATAGAATCACAGAATCACAGAATTGTAGGGGTTGGAAGGGGTTGGAAGGGACCTCAAGAGATCATCAGGTCCACCCCCCCTGCCAAAGCAGGTTCCCTAGAGCAAATTGAACAGGTAGGCGTCCAGACGGGCCTTGAATATCTCCAGAGGAGGAGACTCAACCACCTCCCTGGGCAGCCGGTTCCAGTGCTCCGTCACCCTCACTGTGAAGAATTTCATTCACATGTTGGTGAGGAACTTCCTGTGACCAATTTTATGGCCATTGCCCCTTGTCCTGTCCCCACAAACCACTGAAAAGAGGTTGGCCAAATCCCTCTGTTTCCCACATTTAAGATATTTATAAACATTAATAAGATCCCTTCTCAGTCTTCTCTTCTCAAGGCTGAACAGACCCAGGTCTCTCAGCCTTGCCTCATAGGGAAGATGCTGCAGGCCCCATATCATCTTTGTGGCCTTCCACTGGACTCTTTCCAGGAGATCCCTGTCTTTTTTTTTTTTATTGGGGAGCCCAGAACTGGACACAGTACTCCAGGTGAGGCCTGACCAGGGCAGAGTAGAGGGGGAGGATCACCTCCCTTCACCTGTTGGCCACGCTCCTTTTAATGCACGCCAGGATCCCATTGGCTTTCTTGGCCACAAGGGCACACTGCTGGCTCATGGTCAACCTGTCATCCACCAGGACCCCCAGGTCCTTCTCCACAGAGCTCCTCTCAAGCAGGTCATCCCCCAGCCTGTACTGATATATGTGGTTGTTCCTTCCCAGCTGCAGGACTCTACACTTGCTCTTGCTAAACCTGATTTGGTTTCTTCCTGCCCAGCTCTCCAGCCTGTCCAGGTCTCGCTGAATGGCAGCACAGCCTTCTAGTGTGTTAGCCACTCCTCCCAGCTTTGTATCATTGGCATACTTGCTGAGACTGGACACTATTCCCTCATCAAGGTCGTCAATGAAGATGTTGAACAAGACCGGACCCTGCACCGACCCCTGGGGAACACCTCTAGTCACAGGTCTGCAGCCGGACTCTGCACCACTGATCACCACGCTCTGAGCTCAGCCAGTCAGCCAGTTCTCCACCCACCTTATGGTCCACTCGCCTGTTCCAGACTTTCTCAGTTTTGCTATCAGGATGTCTTGGGAGACAGTATCAAAAGCCTTGCTAACGTCAAGGTAGATGACATCCACTGCTCTCCCCACATCTACCCAGCTGGTGATGCCATCATAGAAGGCAATGAGGTTGGCTGAGCACGATCTCCCTTTGGTGAATCCATGCTTACTACTCCTCATAACCTTCTTCTCTTCCAATTGCTAGGAGATGGCCTCCAGAACAAGCTGTTCCATCACCTTTCCAGGGACAGAAGTGAGACTGACTGTCCTGTAGTTTCCCAGATCCTCCTTCTTGCCGTTCTTGAAGACCAGAGTGACACTGGCTGTCCTCCAGTCTTCAGGCACCTCTCCTGTTCTTGAAGACCATTCAAAGATGATAGAGAGCAGTTCGGCAATCACCTTAGCTAACTCCGTCATCACACGTGAATGCATCCCATTGGGACCCATGGATTTGTGTTCACTGATCCCAGTCATATGCTCCCAAACCACTCCCTCATCAGCCAGGGAGGAGATCTCCACCTCTCAGACTCTTTCTCCTCCCTCCAGGGTTCAGGAGTCCTGGGGTGGAGCCTTTGAAGCAAAGACCGAAGCAAAGAAGGCATTCAGTATCTCTGCCTTCTCAGTGTCCCCCATTACCAGGATAACCCCCTCGTTCAGCAGGGGACCCTCGCTATCTGTAGTCTTTCTTTTACTGTTTGCATACTTAAATATATTTATATATCCTTTATCTCTTTTGCAAGCCTCACCTCCAGGTGGGCTTTAGCCTTCCTCATCTCATCCCTGCAGGCCCTGAAAACACTCTTATACTCCTCCCAAGAGGACAGGCCCTTTTTCCACATTTCATAGACTTTCCTCTTCCTTTTGATCTTGTCGATGAGCTCCTTGCTCATCCACGCAGGTCTCCTTCCCTCCCTTCCCCGATTTCCTACTCTTAGGGTTGCACCAATCCTGAGCTTGGAAGAAGTGCTGATTAAATGTTGCCCAGCTCTCACAAGCACCCTTGCCTTCTAGCAATCTAGCCCATGAGATACCCCCAAGTAGGTCCCGGAAGAGGTCAAAGTTGGCTCTCCGAAAATCCAAGGTGACAATCCTCCTTTTTGCCTTGCTTCTTCCACCAAGTTCCATCTTGAAATCTACCATCTCACGGTCATTACATCCCAAGCTGTCTTCAGCCTTCACATCCTCAACGAGCCCATCTCTGTTGGTAAGAACAAGGTCCAGAAGCACCCCCTGCCTAGTCTTGTCCTCCACCACCTGAGTCAGAAAATTATCTTCAAAACATTGAAGGAACTGTAAGAACTGTGTATGCCTGGCTGAGTCATATAATGGCTTGGATTGGAAGGGACCCTAAAGATCATCCAATTCCGACTCCCCAGACATGGGCAGAGACAGACCACTAGACCAGGTTACTCAAAGCCCCATCCAGCCTGGTCTTAAACACTTTCAGGGATGGGGCAGCCACAGCTTCCCTGGGCAACCTGTCCCACTGCCACACCACTCTCAGAGTAAATAATTTCTTCCTAATATCTAATCTTATTATCTTAATATCTACTCTTTTTTTTTTAGAATAAAACCATCGCTCCTTTCCCTGTCACTATCTGTCCATGTAAAAACTCTCTCCATTTTTTTTATGACCCCTTTACTCACTGAAAAGCCACAAAGAGCTTTCCCTAAATCCTTCTCTTCTCCAGACTCAACATGCCCATCTTGTCAGCCTTTCTTAACAGGAGAGGAGCTCTAGCCCTTTGATCTCCCTCCTCTGCATCTTCTGTAACAGGTCCACATCCTTTTCTTACCAAAGCAGCATCAGTACATTTTCTTCTGTTTCTTCACTCTGTGTCTAACAGTCTTGAATAAACAGCATTTGACCTGCAGTATCTTACAAAATAGTAAGCATCCTTGACTTCTGACGACAATTATTCCTAAACATAATTTATATATACATTTATATATGGTTGCATGCATATATGCATTATATATATATAAGTGCACATTTATTTCTTTTAGCAAATTTTAGTAAACTTTTGACCTTTGAAAAACTCTTTCCAGATGACGAGAGTATTTGAGTCTTAGATAACCAACATGAAGAGTCTATTCTTTGCATTTCCTTGATATTGTAGTGAAGTTATTTAAGAACATAATATTAATTGTACAGAAAATCTCTTTCTCCAACTCTTATGTCTGTCTAAGAGGTCACATAAATGTTAAACATAATGGAAATGAAGGCTGGAATGAAAAGTGAAGAGTAAACATTGGCAATGGCTTATGGAAAAGGATGAACAGGAAAGTAATAAAAGTTATCCTTAACTTTTGTCTGAGACCTGTTCAACTTTGAACCATCAAACTTTATTTTTCACCTTAGAAAATGTAGAAAGTAAAAAAAAAACAAAACAAAACAAAAAAAAAAACATTAACTGAGGCAAATGCTGGGAGAGGAGAATGTATTTTAATTTTTGTTAGTATTCCTGCTGTAATATCCTGAAAGGGAGAAATGCAGCTTTTTTAGTTCAGTGTTTAACAACTGTCTTCAATGGAAAAGTAACTTTAAAAGGAAAATAGATGCACATTCCCACCTAAATGACTTAAGACTAAAGATGTTGGTAGAATTAGGAAAGAAGAGGCTTAGTTCAATGGCTATTCTAAACAGTTACCAAATTTTGGATTTTTTTATTTTATTTTATTTTATTTTAATTTTATTTTATTTTATTTTTCTTACCTAGCATGGGACAGTTTCTGGACTCATCTCACAGAGGCCACCCCGCCAGCTCCCTGCTACAAAAACCTTGTCACATAACCCCAATATGCAAAAAGAAAGTTGAGTCCTTGAGCCTACTGTGACGATAGTTCATAAATTGCAGAGTTTCCATCGTTTCATGTTCTTTTTGTATTTTCCCCCCTGCCTTAATGAAAAATACAGGTGCAGTGTTTGTGTTTCCAAAGAAACATAAGCGCAAGTACGAACAGCCACCAACCTGAAAGCAAAATGGCTGACGGTAGCCTATAGTGTCATAGTCATCTAGGTCAGAAAAGGTCCTCAAGATCATGAACTGCAACCATCAACTTGTCCTAACAATTCTATCACTAAATCATGTCCATTAGTGCCACTTCCACATTAAATTCAGGGATGGGGCATGATGAAATTCTGCCAAACGGTCAATCTAAAACTCCCATGGTGTAACTTGAGACTGTTTCTTTGTGTCCTATCACTTGTTACCTGAGAAAAGAGACTGAACCCCCTTGCTGCCATCTCCTTTCAGGTGACTGTAGAGTGATGAGGTCTCCCTTAAGCCTCCTCTTCCCCATACTAAGCAACCCCAATTCCCTCAAACTTCTCCTCGCAAGTCTTGTTCTCTAATCCCTTCACCAGTTGTGTTGCTCCCCTATGCACATGCTTGAGTAATTCAATGTCCTTCTTGTAGTGGGGGGCTCCTAACTGATCACAGGATTCAAGGTGTGGTCTCACCAGTGCCATGTGCAATCACATCCTGCTGGCCACATTATTTCTGATACAGGCACAGATGTTGGCCTTCATGGCCACCTGAGCACACTGCTGTTTCATATTCACCTGACTGTTTACCAGCACCCCCAGGTGTTTTTTCTGCTGGGCGACTTTCCAGACACTCTTCCCAAAGCCTGTACTGCTTATGACTGAAGAGCACGAGTCAAAATTAGGCTTTGTTGAATGGACTTGGCCCATTTACCTAGCCTATCCTGATCCCTCTGTAAAGCCTTTCTACACTCAAGCAGATCAACTACACCTATGGCTGTATAAAACACACATTTCTGAGTATTAAGTGGACAATATTTTATGTTATCTTTTTTTTTGTTTTGTTTTGATATGTTTTATTTTGTTTTATTATTTTTTAGTATGAAATACCTGTAAGTTACCTGAATGCTAAATACTTAATTCCCACCAAAGGAAGAGTAACCATCTTTGTCAAAATCTGATTAGATCCCCCCAATTGTAGTCCATTGTTAACTTGTGTTACAAAAAGGAAGTTTTCATGTATAAGGGAATCAAACTTTGCCAGGTCTCCTACTAAAGCTGTTTTTCACAAGTTCCTTACAAAATCTCAAGTGTCAGAAATGCTTCTCATTGTCTGCTGTCACCCAGAAAGAAAAAGTTATACTGCCCAGCAGCGGTCTTCAGAAACTCTTCCAAAATGTATTCTGTGTTACTGTCTCCAATCATCCAAAGCAGCTGTGGGTATATTCTGCTGCCCCTAAACTACCTTAACAAGTTTAGGAAATCTGAGTCCCAGAGTGCTCCTGTATTCTGTCATTCAGCTGCAGCACATCCAAGAGTGCTTTAATGTTGACCAATTGATTTATAATTGTCTGCAAGAAGCCACATTAAGAAACATTAAAATTACTTAAATTTACTTCAAATTACACAGATTTGTAAATACATGTGACATAAAAGACAAAGAAAAAAAAATTCCTCTATTTACCCCAATATCAAATCCAAAAGAACATTCTCTTCCCTGTTTATCTAGATGAGAAGTTGTAGCCACTTACCTAAGTTACCATTTATACCTCTTCAGTACCTATCTGGCTGAGGAAGAATGTCATTCTTTATACTCACAAACTTGTTTGGGATTTATTCAGGGCTTCATTTAGATTTTAATGTATTTTACATCATTTTCTTCTCCAAGTTTATTTGAATTTAAGTTCTTTCAGGGAACAGTTTCAGCTCTGTCATCTTGGGTAATATACAGGCAGCTTATCTATTCTTGTCTGACATGTGAAAAAATCTTTTACTCAGGAAACCATATAACACTTCTTCATCTGATATTGCAATGATAGTCTTGAGTAAAATTTCTCCATACATCAGTTTACATAAATGTGCAAAATAATGATAATACTTTAAAGGAAAATATATGGCTTATTGCTGTCATTGGCATATTACTAATTGGTATTACTGGACAGAATAGTAATCAACAATTTTGGAGAAATAACCTCTGTGAGATGTTTAAACCATCATGCTTTTAGAGACCCAAAAAGTACACAAAATGAAGTTTGATGAATTAAAATTTCCCCACTGAAGTAGTATCTGACTTAGCTGAGCCCAGAGGATGAAGAAAGAGAAACATAAAAATCTTAAGATTTTTCTTTACCAGAGTTTTTGTGAATATGTTTATATCAACTAAAAAAATCAAATTAAAGCCTCCAAATGTCATGCAGATTCCAAAACCAGAAAACAAATGAAAAAATAAACAAAAACAAAAACAACACAAAACAAACAAACAAACAAAACATTTCCATATGATAAGATCACCCATCTAGTCGATCAGAGGAAACCAGCTGATGTGATATTCTTTGGACTTGAGCAAAGCTTTTGACACAGTTTCCCACAGGGTCCTACTGGACAAAATGTCCAGCATACAGCTAAACAAAAACATCATACAATGGGTGAGCAATTGGCTGACGGGCAGGGCTCAAAGGGTTGTGGTAAATGGGGCCACATCTGGCTGGCGGATGGTCACCAGTGGGATCCCTCAAGGCTCCATTTTAGGGCCAGTCCTCTTCAACGTTTTTATAAATGATTTGGATGTAGGACTAGAAGGTGTTTTGAGCAAATTTGCTGAGGACACCAAACTTGGAGGAGCTGTGGACTCGGATGAGGATGGAAAGGCCTTGCAGAGAGATCTGGACAGACTGGAGAGCTGGGCGATCACCAACTACATGGAGTTTAACAACCACATGAAGTTTAACAAAAGCAAGTGCCGGGTCCTGCACCTGGGATGGGGCAACCCTGGCTATACGTACAGGCTGGGCGACGAGACGCTGGAGAGCAGCCCTCCAGAGAGGGATCTGCGGGTTGTGGTTGACAGCAAGTTGAATATGAGCCAGCAGTGTGCCCTGGCAGCCAGGAGGGCCAACCGTATCCTGGGATGCATCAAGCACGGCATTGCTAGTTGGTCGAGGGAAGGGATTGTCCCGCTCTACTCTGCGCTGGTGCGGCCCCACCTCGAGTACTGTGTGCAGTTCTGGGCACTACAGTACAAAAAGGACATTAAACTGTTGGAGAGTGTCCAGAGGAGGGCGACGAAGATGGTGAAGGGCCTAGAGGGGAAGACGTGAGGAGCGGCTGAGGTCACTTGCCCTGTTCAGCCTGGAGAAGAGGAGGCTGAGGGGGGATCTCATCGCAGTCTACAACTTCCTCGCGAGGGGAAGCGGAGAGGCAGGTGACCTATTCTCCATAAACACCAGTGATAGGACCCGCGGGAACGGTGTTAAGCTGAGGCAGGGGAAGTTTAGGCTAGACATCAGGAAGAGGTTCTTCACCGATATGGTGGTTGCACACTGGAACAGGCTCCCCAGGGAAGTAGTCACTGCACCAAGCCTGTCTGAATTTAAGAAGCGTTTGGACTGTGCACTTAGTCACATGGTCTAAACTTTTGGGTAGACCTGTGCGGTGCCAGGAGTTGGACTTGATGATCCTTACGGGTCCCTTCCAACTTGGGATATTCAATGATTCTGTGATTCTATGGTATGAGATAATAACATACTTCTGTAAGATGGATAATAATCTTCCATATTTCGTGATGACAAGTAGGCCAGGCAAGATCTGAAAGGGAATGGAAGGTAACTTGGGCTCCCTTGAATTCTTCCTACTTCTCTCTCACTCTCCACACCCCTTGTTGGACAAAGATCAGCACAAAAACTGAAGGCAGCAAATATTGTGGCCTTATTATTGAGATAAATTCTGTGATATCAAAACAAAAAACAAACAAACAAACAAAAAATGGTACCAGTTTCCAGAAATACTTTTTAACCTCTTCCAGTTCAATCAAAGCAATATCATGCTCTGCCCTTGGATGCTTTGCTGAGGGCTTGATGGTATTGTGCACTTTAAGAGTTGGATGTAGTTTAAATTCAGCAGATGTTATATGACAGAATGAGATATCAATATTTGCATAGAGCACTCTTGGTCACATTGAGCCTGATATACAGCCCCTGAATTTTACATCAACTTTTCTTTCATAGTGGCTGAAATGAAGCACCCTATACAAACTGTCAAGTGAAATTTTGCTAAGAGGGAAGGAAAAAAGAGAGAGAGAAAAAAAAAAAAAGAGAAGCAAGAGAGAGATGAGGAGAAAGAGAGAGAAAGAGAGGAGGAAAAGAAGAGAAAGAAAGAAAGAAGAAAGAAAGAAAGAAAGAAAGAAAGAAAGAAAGAAAGAAAGAAAGAAAGAAAGAAAGAAAGAAAGAAAGAAAGAATAACCTGAACTGGTGGAACTTCACTTAAAATTGATTTTAAGAATTTATTAACACAAAAATTCCAACTCCGTTGCACAACATTTATTTGTTCTAATACTTGCATAGTACATATATAATGCATGATTAATTGTACTTTTCTCTTTTAAAATGCATTACAATATACAGTAAAACTAAGCATATTGACAGCTTCAAGATTATGCTTACTTTAATGCATCTTTCATCTTACATTTTAAATTAATCAGTAATAGAATCCATAAGTTCTATCTCTGCTTACTTTTCAATGTGCCATAGATTTAAATGAGCAACATTTTTTGTGTAGTGATCACGTGTAGATTAAAACATAAGACTTGTTAAATGACTTCAAGAAAAGTCATACAAGCTACAACTGGTACAAATCTTTTTAAAAAAAAAAATATTTATATCAACATTACTTTATCCAGCACAATATGCAATTTAATTATGTTAGGTTGTTCTGTCAGTCAAATGTCAAGATAAATTTATCTAGTGAAAACACCAGGGGCTACAATATGCAGTTGTCTCTTTAAATGAGCTTGAATTCTGTGGTTCCTTTCACAACAAAAGCTGCAAGATTTCTTTTAACTTGGATCGCTTCCCATATAAAAGAAATTTTGGCTATGCAACAATAAAATTTTCCACCTCAGCTTTGCAGGAAGCTCAAAAATTCTGTCAGCTCAGTGAAAACTGCATTGAATATTTTTCATTGAAACAATGTAATAACCCACACCTAGAGGTAATCAACACTCAGTAAAAAGTACTGCTCAGTGGGTTTTGGTTGCTCCTTGTGCTCTTAGTGATTCATTTTTGAGCCACCTGATAGAGAGTGGAAATTCAGTGACAATGCAACAAGAGGTCATTTTCTGCCTCAAGAAGCTCCTCATTAAGTTTCAATTATTTTGCCAGTGTGTACAACAGTCTTTCAGTCTTCCTTACATTCCTAACACATGTAGGTGGCTAATGTTTCTTCACATATGTTTCACAGCAGGTTCTGAACTGTTAGAGCACTTACAACTAAAAGTTCTTTTCCAGTAGAGCATGTAAATGTGACCCCTATTGGTTGATGCGCCTATAGTACATGGTGAGAATCACTGAATTAAGAGCTGCATTGGAAGAGGTGAACGGCAGAGGAAACTATTCTTATCAAATCACATTACAAACTATAATAACAAAGCAAAAGTGAATCACACTGTAGGTGCATTTCAATGAAAGTTTCTTATTAGGACAGGCCAGAAAACCTAATTTTTCTTTTGTGATTAGTCTCAAAAATTTGAATTTTTTATTTTTTTTTTAACTAGGGCATTTTAATAATAACAACAGTAACAACAATAATAACAATAATGATAATAATAACAATAATTATTGTTGTTGTTGTTGTTGTTGCTTGTTGTCATAAACAGCAACAACATCAACAACAATAACAACAACCAAACCAACCAAACACACAAACAAAACAAAAAAACACTCTTTTGTTTTATATGCATGCTGGGAGCCAGGGGACCAGGGACAGTAACATAGTATATGTGCCTCCAGCCTGGTTGGAACTTGTCTGGAGTGTGGAACATCCACATTGAAAGTTCTGCTTGTGTCACCACAGTGACTAGTTTTTCCATATCTCAAATAATTAGGCAAGCCACTAGTCTAGGGAGACTTGTAGTGTCTTTCCTTCTGGATTGTACTGGAAAGATAAGTCTATTCATGTCAGACATCATGACAATTATTTTTTGAAATGGAGCAGATGAAAAGTTCTTGGTGTTCTACCACTTGCATCACATATGAACTTCAGTGATTGTTATAGATAAGTATGTGAAATCTTTAACTGCATACATGCCCATCTATCCTTTCATGAATTTGTCTATCTTTCCACATTAAAAAAAAAAAAAAAAAAAAAAAATCAATTTTCCAGGAGTTTTAGTTCTGTTTTTCTTGTATCCAACAATGATTTGTTGTTTTCAAAAGCAGCATTAGAAGGGTGCTTTGGGACCTGTAAGAGGCTCTCATTAACAATGTCTAATATCATATGTTTAAGCCCCACATTAAAGCCCTTCCCAAAGGAAGAAAGAACACAACAACAGCAAACAACCTCCACCACCAACAAAAAAATAACAATATCTTAACACCATCACTTAAGTGATATCATAAATAAAAGGACACAGAATACAATGCAATATGATGTGGTCAGGAAAGGTTATGTAGAAGATCCATATTCAATAAAAAAAAAAAAGAAAAAGAGAATAACAAAACCACAACAAAGGAAACAAATAGGTAGTTTCCCCCCAAAAAATCAGGGTAATAGGGGTGCAGCCTTCATATACTTGTAAAAATTTTCATTATCAAAGGACCAAAGCTTCTGTATGCTTTTTAGCCACCCTTTAAGTACTGGAATACTGTGATGTCTCCTTTTCTCCAGGATGAAAAGACTTAACTTTCTGTCTTTCCTCATCTTTCCTCATACGGCAGGTTCTCCAACCCTTTGGACGTCTTTGTGGCCCTCTTTTCCAGTTTGTCCACATGTTTTTTTGAATTATGGGGACCAGACCAGAACATAGTACTCCAGGTGCTGACAAGCACCTAGTAGAATGAGATGATCACATCTTTGCTAGTAATGCCCCTGTAGATGCAGCCCAGGATCCAGTTTCACAGAATCATAGAGTCATAGAATATCCTAAGTTGTAATGGACCCACAAGGACCATAAACTTCTTTGCTGTAGTGGTACACTGCTTACACATGGTCAACTTGCTGTCCACCAGAACCTCCAGGTCCTTTACATCAAGACACAGGTCTTTTACTCCTAGCCACACAGATCTTAGCCTGTACTGAGCTTTGTAGTTCTGTTTTTCCAGGTGCTAGACTTTGCACTCGTCTTTGTTAAACTTCAGGATGTTCTTGCTTGCCCACCTTTTCAGCCTCTTCAGGTCTCTCTGTAAGGTGGTTTTCCCTTCTGATGTGTTCACCTCAGCAACCAGTTTAGTGTCATCAACAAACTTGGTGAGGGTGCTTTCAATCCTATTGTCTAGTTCATTTATCAAGATACTGAACAGTGTGGGGCCCAGTATCGATCTCTGGAGGACATCCCCCGCCCCCCCTCCAGCCTTGTGGTGTTCTGCCAGCCTGAGTAAAAATCATTAATCGTGATCCTCTGAACGTGTCCTGTTAACCAGCTTTCTCCCCATCTTGCAGACCGCCCATACAGTCTGTATCTTGTCTAGAAGAAAACTGTAGGAAACAGAAGCATCAAATATTTGCCAAAGTCCAGGTAAAAAATATTGACTGCTCTATCCCCATGTTGACAGAAAGTAATATTTTTTTGTAGAAGGTGATCAAATTAGTCTGACATGATTTGCTGTTGTTAAATCTGTTTTGTCTTTTCCCGATCACCTGTTTCATTTAGCTTTTAATAGTTTCTAGAAGGACTTCTTCCATTATTTTCCCAAAGACTGAAGTAAGACTAATGGGCTTGTAGCTTTCTGGGTCCTCTTTTGGACCCTTCTTGCAGATAAGTACGGTATTTGCCGTCTTCAAGTCACCAGGTGAATCCTCTTATCTCCACTTTTCAAAGATATAGGCCTTAAAACAATGTCACTTCTAGCACCCTGGGGTAGATTCCATTTGGGCCTATATATTTAAGTGGCTTAAGCTCTTGCAAAATGTCCTTTTCTTCCACTTTTTGTGGGTCAACACATGCATTGTGGTAGCTACTTGCTCCTGTGATTTGGGGTCCAGCCACATCAGTAAAGACAACAGCAAACGTATCGAGAACCTCTGTCTTGCCAACATTATTAGTAACTAGTAATTAATAATTACCTACTGTGTTCAGCAATGGGCCAATGTATTCCCTGTGGTTCTGCTTACTGCTCACATAGCTGAAGAACCTTTCCTTGTAATTCTTAACATCTTTGGCCAATTACAGTCCAAGTAGAACCTTAGCCTTCCTGGCTCCATCTTCACATGCTTCAAATTTTGCTTTCAACCACACCCAAAATCCCTGTTAGGCCAAAGCTGTTCTTTGTTCTGCCTTCTTTCTTTCCCATTGTAGAGGGTAGACTGTTCTTGTGTTTCCAGGAAGCTCTTTAAAGCTCCTTTTCCCTCTATGCTTTCCAACTGGGTCCTGAGCATACTGAAGTTGGTTCTTCTAAAATCCAGGGGTTTTGTCTTATTATTGGTCTTTAGTATGCTCAGCCAGAACTTAAACTCCACAATGCTATGATCGCCATATCCAAGGCTACAATCTGTAGTCATTACTTTTGTAATCTGAAGAGCATAACTAAATCCTTCATTTATCTCAGTTGGAGTTGCTTCTATTAACCTGTGTACAAACTAGTAGGTTCATGTAAAGTAATGGATGTAAAAAAGTAATGGTATGTAAAAACTAATGGATCTTCTTTTTATTACTCTTCAATTAAAATGCAGAATTATACATAAAATTCTGTATAGAGTTTGACCTTAACCTGAAAAAAAGTGCTGCTTTTTTTTTTTTTTTTTTTGTATAAATATCTTCTAACTATCTCATATAATTGCAAAATGTATTTCCATAGATGTAGAAATAGTGGAATAACATTTGAAATTATTAGCATATTTTAACTTGACTTTAGAAGAGTGGTAATCTCATGCTGTGTTAGCATTTCTCAATCTCATAATACTATGCTAAACAGTGTGCTTCTCTCAGAAGAAGGCTGATCCCTGAACACTAATATCCGCTAAAAAAAAAAAAAAAAAAAAAAAAAGATTCCTAATTTTCCTTGATTTCTGTATAAATGGAAAGGAATTAAAATATTCAGATTAAACATATATTTTATACTTTCAAACTACAATACACTTTAACCATGTTTTCTTCTAGATTTTTACATTAAAAAAAAAATGCAGTTGTTCTAACTTCTTTCTTCAAAACCTGAGATCTATAAATGTTTACTATTGCAAATCCAAAATGTCTTGATAATACTAAATTCCTTGCTGGCTCAAAGTCACCTTATTTTATGTTCAGTTTAAGTCATGCATTTTTTAGGCTATGTAAAGTATTGCTTTCTCCAGTAACCCTAACTTTTTTCTACTTTTTTATATTTGGCTCAACTTTGACTCTGTTCAACATTAAAAGTATGAACTATCGATATTAAGGTTAGAAACAGTCTGAAAATTATTTCTTATTCTTTATACTGACAGTGTATCTTATTTCTTATACTGACAGTGTATCTATTATCTATCTCGAGACCACTGCTGTGGGTCTCAAGAGTGACTCTGGAACAGCTAAAGATTTTGTCTATTGCTGTTTTAGGGCTTGTTTGCTTGTTTGCTTGTTTTTCTTTTCTTTCAGTATTCACTATGGATGCGTTGATTGTAGGGCCCCTGCAGGGCTGCAGGTTACAACTGCTACTCCTCAATATTTCTCTTCATTTATTTGTATTAGGCTGCCTTTAAGTCAGTCTTAGTTTCAGCTTTTCTCATTCACATAAACTTTAAAAAAATGAAAATTTATTATTATTCTGCCAGTACTGTTGTAATCCATGTAAATTTAATACAAGAAAAAATTCTAATGATAATATAAAAATAATAAAATATTTCTTCAATGACAGGTATTTTATAAGTTTAAGGTTACATAGGTATCATATCCTCTTTTTCTAACTGACTTTTTCTCATACAAGTTTAGAAGTCTTTTTATCCACTTAAGACTATTTGTGAACATTTGTAAGAAGAGAATAGCCCAGAAACTTGTACCTCGAAAACAAAACACAGAATATGATATGGTCTGGGTGAACGATGGGAAAATATTTAGTAATAAACATATTTAAAAGCAAAAAATAACATACATTGATTTGCAAACACAAAGCTGCATTGCATGTGAATATAATTTTTAAAATACAAAATCAATGAAAGAAAAAAAAAATCTTATCAAGTAAGGCATGAGTTATCTAAAAGTTTAGTGATCTTTAAAATTCAAATTTACAGTGCAATAAAGCAAATTTATTGCATTTTTGTCACTTTATCAGTTGCTGTATATTTTATCTAAGTTACTGCATATTTTATCTGTTACTGCAAATACATACGACATTATACAGTGATTGTTCTTCTGTAACAGTAAGTATTTTTTGGTTGTAGAAAACTGCTATAGATTCCTCACCAAGCTTTGACCTAAAAGCTCTCTCAGATTTCACTGTGGTGTTATTTTTCCAAAATAATGCTAAATGTATTTTCACTACTATAGGAATCATTTAGTATATTTTATTGTGAATATACCTTCTATCTAGAAGTTATGAAGTAACAGTACTACTTAGTGCTATAATAGTTACAGCACTACATAGTGCAAAATTGTTCCTTTTTGTGCATTTGATAGAGATATACTTATTTTCTTACCAAATTTGCATCATCTTCAACATACAACATAATTTTTTTTCCTCCAGTTTTTTTCCTCCAATTATTTAAATTTAAATATTTCAAGAGGAGGTTAAATTGAATGCTATTTTCCTGGTTGATCTGCTACTTAAAAATATATATATATTCTTTGTGTTTCTATTTTCTTGCTGTCGCTTTTGTGATTTATTACCATTCAAAGGGTAAGTGAATAATGTGACAAAAACAAACAGAATGGTGGTATTGTAAACGTGCACTGAAGTGTTAAATAAAAAGCTTGAAGAAATAAAAATTGGACGCTCTATCTTCTTGATGTCTTTTTGGATATTTGATTCCTTTTGATGTAGTTACTGGGATATTTTCATTATTTTTTTCCCTGTGGCAGAAAAGAAAAAGGAAAGAAAAACAAAAAGAAAAGAAAAGAAAAGAAAAGAAAAGAAAAGAAAAGAAAAGAAAAGAAAAGAAAAGAAAAGAAAAGGAAAGAAAAAAAGAAAAGAAAAGAAAAGAAAAGAAAAGAAAAGAAAAGAAAAGAAAAGAAAAGAAAAGAAAAGAAAGAAAAGAAAAGAAAAGAAAAGAAAAGAAAAGAAGGAAAAGAAACAAATCCTTATTACTCCAGTCAGTAGTTGTGTCTCTTCTAATATTAATATAGAAAAATCTAAAATAAAACCCAGCTGTTACCCAACTGTGACTTCAATTACAGTTTATCCTACATGTTTTGCTTTTGTTGTTATTTGTTTTTGTTGTTGGGTGGTTGGTTTTGTTTTGTTCTGTTCTGTTCTGTTCTGTTCTGTTCTGTTCTGTTTTTGCTTTGTTTTGTTTTGTTTTGTTTTGTGGGGAGGGACCTTTCCAACTCTTAGAGCAAATGTATTTCTTAAGGCATCAGAACTCCTTATATATTTATATTTTTGTAGAGCTAATTTCTGAAATTATTTTTTGGTGATCTAAAGATTAATTTATAATCTTTTGTTTACACTGTAAGTGACAGTTATGACCAAGCTCAACAAAAACCTTTGAATCTAAAGAGTGTTCATTAGTTAGGCAAGAAAAGTCACTGAGGAATTACTGAGGGATCTGAGATCAAAATATATAATTAAAATTAATAATCTTTAAATCCAAATAAATTCCCTAGTTTTGGTATGATAACCAAAGCACTACTTGCCAATATTCCTGTAATGTATAGCCTAATATTTCAGTTTTTTTAAAAAGGGTCTTAAACTATAATTCCTTCATAAATAGGATGTCCTGTCTGTGTAAAAGGGTTATTAAGCTCAGGTAAAGGGAATTCTATATTAAAGTATAATTATAAGAGGGGAAAACAAACAAATAAAAAAAATTGCCTTTTAATTCCAAGTTTTTTAAAATATCTTAGATACAATGCTGAAGAAAATATACTGAACTGGAAGGCTGCTTCTCCTTCACGCTGTTATGTACTTCTGTTTGTTTTTTGAATGCTCTTCTTAGCTGTCTCATTGCTTGCAAAGATGAACAAAATGATGTGTAGTAAATGCTGTCAAGATGAGGAATGGAAATGGAAGTGGCATGCTTATTCTGTTCAGAAAGGTTTTATATATATATATATATATATATATATATATATATATGTATATTCTCTTTGATTCTCTTTCTTAAGAATTTTCTTGCCAAAGTTCAGAACAAAACAAACAAACAAACAAAACCAATAAGAAATATTGCTGATCATTTCAAAGAGTTGTTCTTCTGATAGTATTTTAACTCCTATCCTGTTAATTTATCTGGTATTTCCTCTGATAATATGTTATTAGATTAATGTATAATCTCATGTAAAATATATGCTGTGGAGTATTTATTTTTGTGTTCATTTTAATAATAATTTTACAGATGTGTGATTTTTTTTATCTAGTTTGGATGCTTAGAAAACATATAAAAGTTTAAATTGTAATTATTTGCCTTTTAAATACTAGTTTCTGAGCTGTCTTTTGATTTCTGTCGTAGTTCAACAGGATAAAAAAAAAAACAAAACTGTGTCTGTACGTTCTAAACAATAAAGCTCTCATGGATTTACAGTGTTTCAGTTCATAAGTTCAAAGGAGTTACTATATTTGGTACAGTACATAAGGAGGTATTGTATTTTATTTTCCTTGTGTTATATTGTCTGTAAAACAATTTTATTTTTCTTTCCATTGTCCAGGATCTTTAGGAATGTTGACTTCCAGAACTCAGAGTACATAGAGAGACATACAGAAGGAGACTTCACACCAGAAGAATATCTTGTCTGGATAAATGGATTATTCAGATCTTAGCTAAGAAGTAATGTTTATTGAATGCTGAACAAATTTTAAATGATGTGTTTCAGGATCTTTATGTTTAGAATCTTTAAAACTGTTTGTCATGAACTCTAGAAATTTTTGAGACATATAGTCTTATCTGGGAGCAAAAGGAACAAACTAATTTCATTCCCTTGAAAATGTCAACTGATCCCTCCTACAGTAGATATCTCACTAAAACAGAGAAGATTAATCTATTTTCTATTTAAATTTCATTTGAAGTTTCTTTTGATACTGATCAAAGTTTCTGATGTCTATAAATCAACAAGAAATGGCTCAGGATGTTTTGTTTTGCTGCCCATAAGTAGAAAAACTAAACATGCACACAATTTATTACTATTGTTTTTTATTCATTTTTAAGACGTAAGTTATGAGGAAATATTATTGTCCTAGATCAACATTTTACATGATATTGGAATAATTTTTATAATATTTTTTATTCATGATTGCCTGTAGGATGTGGTGTTTATAATAAGAGACAAAACCTGGTTTATTTGGACTTCAAATGATGCACCTGAGGCTAAGTAAATATGCTTTGTAACTGCATTATAAGCATTTCACAGACATTTTTTTGCAGTTCTTTTATAAAGTGGTTGTTGTTCTTAAAATGTTTGCCACTTGAATCTTTCTGTGCATATATGAACCTTTCATTTGAACCTTCTTTGCATATTTGAACCTTTCCGTGAACAGCACAGCTCTTATACTCAAGTATCCTATGATGACATCAAACCTTTCTCCATGCTTTTCAGTTAATTTCATCAGTATTATTAACTCAAACTCTGTGCTCTCACCTGGAGGTGCTCATTTGCCCTACACAGTATACAATGCATACAGTATAAACCTTAGACGACAATTCCATTCCTTAGGCATGAAAAAAAAAATACACTTATCCCAAGGGTTAAGCTCATTCTTGCAAAACAGGAAATTTTCTGAGAACAGGGATTTTTTGTTTGAGATTGACAATCAGTCAGTAGGTTTTTCTGCTGACTCAAATATATCCAGGATTCCCCATGTATACACTAGCATATGTAAGAAATCACTTTAAATGCCAAAATGACACAAATGACCTTTTAAAATATTATATATATATATAACAAATGTATGTTATTATTTTCTTACTAAATATGGGAAAAAAAGTCATCCTCCTAAAAACTTGTAAGAAAGAGACAAATAATGTCTAATACTGATACGCAAGTTTATAAATCCTATCTAAGCTATAATCAGATTTTAAAATAGTATTTTAATTTTTATTTAAAATAATATTTTAATATAAAATAAAAAGTATATATTAATATAAAATAAAATAGTATTTTAAATCTAACTAACTAGTAATATTTCAAATCATCTAAGTCCAAGCTCCCTGCCATAGGCACGGATGCCGCCCACTATATCAGGTTGGCTAAGGCTCCAACCAGCCTGTCATTAAATACCTCCAGGGATGGAGCATTCACAACTTCTCTTGGCCTTGTTACTACCTTTACAGTGAAGAATTTCCTCATAATGTATAATGTATCCTCTTTTAATTTAAGACCATTCCCCCTCGTCCTATCATTATCTACTTAAGAAAATAGTCCTTCTCCACCCTTTTTATAAGATCCCTTTAAGTATTGAAAGGCCACAATGAAGTCTCCCTGGAGTCTTCTCTTCTCCTGGATGAACATCCCCATTTCTTTCAACCTTTCTTCATAGGAGAAGTGCTCCAGCACTCTGATCATCTTTGTAGCCCTCCTCTGGACTCGCTCTAACAGGTTGTAGTGGGTCTGGCTGGAATGGAGTTAAAATTCCCTGCAGCAACTCATACAGTGCTGTGCTCTGCATTTGTATCTAAAACAGCATTGGTATCACACCAGTGTTTTGTCTATTGCTGAGCAGTGCTGGCACAGCATCATGGCTCCCTCCAAACTTCCCCATGACCAAGAGTCATGGGGAAGGTTGGGGGTGGACAAGAGGTTGGGAGGGGACATCATCAGGGCAGCTGGCCTAAAGCGATCAAAGGGATGTTCCGTACCATGTGGTGTCACACTCAGCAATAAAAGATGGGAAAGGGGAAGGAGAGGGGAGGCTCTCGTTGTGAAGGTGTCTGTCCTCCCAGACAACCATTACATATATTGAGGCCCTGCTTCCTGGGATGTGGCCAAACATCACTTGTTGATGAGTAGTAGAGAGTAATTTCTTTTCTCTCTCTGTGCTTTGATGCTGCCTTTTTTGTTTGTTAGTTTTGTTTTGTTTGTTTTGTTTTGTTTTTTGTGTGTGTGTGTGTTTTTAACTCTTCCCTTTTCCTTTAATTAAATTATCCTTATCTCAACCCGTGAGGATTTTTTTTTCTTTCCAGCATGCTTTCTTCTCCCCCTCTTCTTCTAAGGAGGAGAAGTCAGAGAGTTGTCGTGGTTGTCGTGGAGTTCAGCTGCCCACAAAGATAAAACCATCACAAAGGTCTACATCTTTCTTTTGCTGGGGACCCAGAACCTGGATGCAGTACTCTAGGTGGGGCCTCACAAGGGCAGAGTAGAGGGGGCAATCACCTCCCTCAACCTGCTGGTCACACCTCTTTCAATGCAGCCCAGGATGTATTTAGTTGGCCTTCTGGGCAGCATGCTGGTGCATGTCGAGTCTTTCATCCACCAAAACTCGTAAGTGTCTCTCCACAGAACTGCTCTCAATGAGTTCTTCTACCAGTCTGTACTCATGCCTGGGATTTTCCCAACCCAGGTGCAGCACCTTACACTTTGATTTGCTGAACCTCATGAAGTTCACATGGGCCCACTTTTCCAGCCTGTCCAGATCCCTTCCTTTTATTGTATCAACTGCACCACTCAGCTTGATGTTGTCTGCAAACTTGCAGAGGAACATTGCTCTTCACCAGTTTCCACCTGGACATAGAACCATTGACCACTACTCTTTGGGTGTGTCCATTGAGCCGATTCCTTATCCACCAGATGGTCCACTTTTCAAATCCATGTCTTTCAAATTTAGAGATTAGGATGTCATGTGGCATGTCAAAAGCCTTACAGAAGTCTTTGCAGATGACATCAGTCAGTCTTCCCTTGTGGACTGATGCAGTCACTCCTTCATAGAAGCCACCAGACTGGTCAAACACATAACATCATAATACTGATAAAGGGTTCCTGAAACTGCACTACCACGTACTGAAACTCCTGGTCTAAGTTCTAAATTTTCATTATCTTCCATCATAATCCTGAAATTATTATGGTGATTTGCCTGCTACTAAAGATTTGGTTATATTACTCTGACACACAAGTTAAATGTACAACAAATACCTCTGTCACTTTTATTCATTATCTGTTGAAAATGAGTTTTAACCAGCATTTTTATTTCAAATCATTTTTTTTTCTGTCGTTCTGATCTCCTAGCAACCCAGTTTATTGTCACTGGCTTTTGTTATTTCAAGAGATCTGTATTCAGAAAGCTTTCCACACCTGTTAATTCTCCATCCAGGTTCACAGCCTTTGATATCCTATGTCAAAACTGGGTTACTTTACTGTAGCTCACAACTTATCAAGTTCCATAGTTATAACTTAAAATAACCACTACATAATTTTCATAATACACCAAATATTAATAGGAAAAAAAAAAAGGAAAAAACAAATAAATTATCTATCTCCTCCACCCCCCCCCCAAAAAAAAAAAAAAAAAGACCACCTTTTCTTCTTATAAATACTACATTTAAGTATGGATTTTTTGAGATTAATTCCTTTTTGCTCTAAAATTTACTCTATTGCAAGCACAAAAAACATGTGAAACAGGAAATATTGACAAAAATACTCAGCTTTTCTCTTTTTTCAGAAATACATTTATTTCAAAATTTTTTACAATTTAGGATAATTTTTAACAAAAGATACGTTTGGGGATGAAATTAAAAGAAAAGTTGAAGGGTTTTGCTGTTGTTTGTTGTTTTCATTGTTGTTTGTTTGTTTGTTTGTTTTGTTTTGCCTGCAATCAAAACTACTAATTTGTATAACTGCTGTAGTAGTCAAACATTGATTTAACACATATGCAAATCTTGAATAAGTCAGAGCCTTAACCTACAATGTACACATTTCTTAACAATTTTTTTCAGAGTGGGCTAAAAAAAAAAAAAAAGTAAAAAGTTTAATAGGAAAACATACTAAGCTTTTTAACCTATTAGTGAACTTCTATATTTATTCTGCAAATGCAGAATTATGTCTCTTAATTGAAAAGAGCATAAATTATAAAATATTCTAGCAGTCCATCAACAGGATTTATATGAATTAAGCACTCATTTGAAATAAGATTCTATGTAGGAATAATATTCATTATGTGAACAAGCCACTGAACAGTCTTTCTATAAGGACATCAACAGACGATTTTGGAAAAGCTGGGCAGCAACCTATAATCTTTCAAATAATTAAATTATGCTTTAGATATATAATGGTAAAATAATTATTTTTCATTCTGAAGTGCACAACAAAAGAGATGCAGAATACTTTGGAAACAAAATAGATAGAAAATATCTATAGAATATAGAAAAGGGGAGAAATAGAAAAGGGAAGATTATGAAATATTTTATTGTAAATTTCCCCAAAATAGGACACATCATTTTCCTATTATGGCCAAGGCAGCACAGTAACATTGCAACATCAAAATGGCAAGGATATAATGGCCAAAAGAGTTAGTCATTACAGTAAAAGAAAGAAGACAGAATGGAAATAATGATGTTTGGAGCAATTCACTTCAAAAGAAACTCAGAAGACCAGCAAGACAGAGAAACATCAGGTGAAGCACACTGTATGTAAGTGAAGGATTGTGTTGAAACTTGTAAAAAAGACTTGTGTATCTCCATGAATTGTATAAATATATATATAAATTGTATATGTATATATATAAAATAAATGCCTGTAAATTATGGTAGCCCAACAGCCACAAATATAACACTATTCAAAGTGAATTGGCCTATTTGACTTACTTATTGCAGAGGACTCTGCTCAAGTTAGTGCCTTAGTGATACACAGCACATGAAAACAGAAGGGACAGATATATAAAGATAAATAAAAATGTCTGCCTTAGTTTCTGGTCATCAAATGAAAAATAAAAATAAAGCCTCTTACAAAATGTTAAATTATACTTCCACATTTCCAAAAATCCTTAGCGTTCTGCCACAAGGCAATAATGTAGAAGTGTATATGAAGTTACCAGTTATCTAAGCAAAGAACACAGAAGGTATGCTTATGGAAATCAAATTTTATAGAGTCTTTTCACTGTAAATTATATTTTAATGAAATAATGTTGTTGTTGTTGTGGCAAAACATTTTCTCATCAAAACAATTGTTTGCTTGTTTGTTTAGTTGGTTTCTTGTTTGTTCTTGTCTTTATTTTGTTTTGGTTTTGCTCCTCTTAGAAACCAAGCAAGCTAGTTTTACCAGCCCAGTAGTCTGTTTTCCTGGTTTTGATGTTATCTGGGAGAAAAGCAAGGAGACCAGACATCTGCAATCTTCTTTTCCTATCCTGTGTTACTGTAGGGTCTACAACACACAAACACATGCCTTTTCTGATGTTGAAACATAAATTTTGGACCAAGTTCATCATTTGCAAAAGGATTCTAAATGACTTTTTTTCTTCCCCTTTTCCTTTCTGTGGGGAGCAAATACTTATTTCAATATCTTGTAAGTCTCCTTGAATCAGACTTGTTGACTCTAAGAAGTCAAAAAACTTCGAGGAGTTTAATATGAAATCAGAATATATGCAAAGAATGGTATAATGTCAGTCTGGAAGAAATAAGCTGCAACTGCATAATGAGAAATAAAAACTTATCAATGTACTAAGGAAAGGAAAACATCTTTAATAAGTTCAGATTTGCTATCAGTGACTTGAAAGTTATAACTTATTTATAAATGAGTCCCACTGCTCCTTACCCTACTAGACTGCTGCTCCTTCTGCTGATGATTAGTAGGTTTATATCTTCTTTAAGTCTATTGAAAACCATTCTGTGCTATGGAATTTGTCCTGAATGAAGAGGCAGACCATATTAACCTACAGGGTAGATGAAATTGAGTATGCTGAAATCAGAGGAGAATTTTGGCACTGATTTTGAGGGGCAAATGGAATGCAAACCTCTTCAACTCGTAGTTTATCGTTGTCTTTGTTTTCTAATAACTGTTGGTTTTGTTTTGTTAAACACAAAACATATTTTTTGTTACACACACACACACACACAAAGATTATATTATCAACTATAACCAAGTTTTGTCACTGATGATGCCAAGTAGAAAAATGTATCTTTCTAAAGAATCTATTAACAAAATGAATGACATATAAGGAGGCTTGCTAGGGGAAAGTGGGCTGTTTATTTCTGAGATACGTATTGCAGTTTATCTTTCAAATTTGTCTATGTGGGATTATCTATGTAGGATTATCTATGTGGGATTCCAGTTTTTATAAAGTTAAATTTTCAGTAATTGATTTGCCATGTATTCAACACATATTTTTTATTATTTATTTTCTGTAATGATCTGTGACAGTGAGAACAGCAGATGCACGAATTCAGAGAAAAAAAAAGTGCAGTCAAAGCTCAAGATGCCTAAAGGTCACTCAAAGCTTGAAATGTCTTCCCTCTTTACTATCCTGTAGTTTAACTCAGAAGACTAACACACATTGGCTTCACTTTTGTATTTAAACTGCATATAAACTGTAGGCTTATATCTTTTTAATTAGGTTTTATATTTTCCTAAGTCTCATACCCCCGTATATTTTGTTTGAGAAAGTGTGCATCACAACTTCTCTATAAATCTATTCGCATGTACCAGTCATTACGGTTATTCTTTGCAAAGCTCTGAAGTGCATTGTACATTTATTTGATGAAAAATGTAAGTAACTCCACTAAAAATCATGAGACTACTCACAGACATAAACTTAAACATTTATTTTACTTCTTTCCTGAATTGGAAATCTGGTGTGCAAAGGGCTGATGAAATGTGTCAGGGTTAATAGCCTACATTATTTAAATGTATGTAAGAAATTCACTATTGTGTATGTGGTTAGACTGTAAAGTTTTATTTAAAGTGCATTGTAATAAAACATAGTTACTATGCCCAAAAAATGTTTTCTGCTGTTTTTTTTTTCTTCACCAGCTATCATATAGCAATGAGTCTCACCCATCTTGTTATTATTATATGCTAATTGCAATCAAGCTTTTTGAAGTTGTATGGGAAAGGTAGTGTGTTTGCATTAGAGAAAGATTTTATGATAAATTTCCTTTGCATATTTTACATTGTCAGATTTTCAAAAAGTGGGGTTTATAACATACAACATGTTAAAAGTGAGGTAACTTTCCAATTACATTGATGAAAAAAATAAGCAACAATATAACAATTTAATGAAAAAATACCTTGGAAGGTATATATTTTTACTACATTAAAAAATAAAAATAAAAATACACGGAAGCAGATGATCAAGAAGTGGAAGTGACATAACATTTTTTGGTTTTCTTTTTAATCAATACATTTAGCATTTTCCATTCTATGACCCTTAAATAGTGGTGTTGCAACATCATGAAATGGAATTCTAAGTTATACATTTCAGTCTGTCACCTTTATAAGTCTCTTATTGAGAAATGAATGTTTGGTAAAGATACATTGAAAAGATATCTCAGAAACAGAAGAAAAATAACCTGCATGCAAATGTAAGGGAAATGAAACTAGTCAGTCACACACACACACAGACACACAGATTTCTAGGTTGGAAGAGACCTCAAGATCATCGAGTCCAACCTCCGACCTAACACTAAGTACTCCACTAAACCATATCGCTAAGCTCTACATCTAAACGTCTTTTAAAGACCTCCAGGGATGGCGACTCCACCACCTCCCTGGGCAGCCCGTTCCAATGCTTAATAACCCTTTCGGTAAAGAAGTACTTCCTAACATCCAACCTAAAACTCCCCTGTCGCAACTTTCGCCCATTCCCCCTCGTCCTGTCACCAGGCACGTGGGAGAACAGACCAACCCCCACCTCACTACAGCTTCCTTTAAGGTAACTGTAGAGAGCGATAAGGTCGCCCCTGAGCCTCCTCTTCTCCAGGCTGAACAAGCCCAGCTCCCTCAGCCGCTCCTCGTAAGACTTGTTCTCCAGACCCCACACCAGCTTGGTCGCCCTTCTCTGGACTCGCTCGAGCACGTCCATGTCCTTCCTGTAGCGAGGGGCCCAAAACTGAACACAGTACTCGAGGTGTGGCCTCACCAGAGCCGAGTACAGGGGGACAATCACCTCCCTAGCCCTGCTGGCCACACTGCTTCTTATACAGGCCAGGATGCTGTTGGCCTTCTTGGCCACCTGAGCACACTGCCGGCTCATATTCAGCCGACTATCAACCAATACTCCCAGGTCCTTCTCGGCCAGGCAGCTTTCCAGCCACTCATCTCCCAGCCTGTAGCTCTGCTTGGGGTTGTTGCGCCCCAGGTGCAGGACCCGGCACTTGGCCTTGTTGAACTTCATACAGTTGACCTCAGCCCATCGCTCCAGCCTATCCAGATCCTCCTGCAGAGACTTCCTGCCCTCGAGCAGATCGACACACGCACTTAGCTTGGTGTCATCTGCAAACTTACTGAGGGTGCACTGGACGCCCTCATCCAGATCATCGATAAAGATATTAAAGAGGACCGGCCCCAGTACCGAGCCCTGGGGGACACCACTTATGACCAGCCTCCAACCAGATTTGACTCCATTCACCACAACTCTCTGGGCCCGGCTATCCAGCCAGTTTCTAACCCAGCGAAGCGTACGCCAGCCCAAGCCCCGAGCAGCCAGTTTCTTGAGGAGAATGTTGTGGGGAACGGTGTCAAAAGCCTTACTGAGGTCAAGGTAAACCACATCCACAGCCCTTCCCTCATCCACCAAGCGCGTCACTTTGTCATAGAAGGAGATCAGGTTCGTCAAGCAGGACCTGCCTTTCATAAACCCATGCTGACTGGGCCTGATCGCCTGCTCGCCCTGCAAGTGCCGCGTGATGACCCTCAAGATAATCTGCTCCATGAGCTTTCCTGGCACTGAGGTCAAACTGACAGGCCTATAGTTACCAGGGTCTGCCCTCCGGCCCTTCTTATAGATGGGCGTCACATTGGCTAGCCGCCAGTCAACTGGGACCACCCCCGATAGCCAGGACTGCCGATAAATGATGGAAAGCGGCTCGGCCAGCTCCTCTGCCAGTTCTTTCAGTACCCTCGGGTGCATCCCATCCGGCCCCATCGACTTGCGCACATCCAAGCTCCTTAGCAGGTCGCCAACCATTTCCTCATGAATAGCAAAGGCCACATCCTGCTCCCCATCCCCTTCCGCCAGCTCAGGGCACTGGGTATCCAGAGAACAACCGGTATTGCCGCTAAAGACTGAGGCAAAGGCGGCATTAAGCACCTCAGCCTTTTCTTCATCCTTAGTAACTAGGTTTCCCCTCGCATCCAGTAAAGGATGGAGATTCTCCTTAGTCCTCCGTTTCGCATTGATATATTTGTAAACGGATTTTTTGTTGTCTTTAACGGCAGTAGCCAGGTTGAGCTCCAGATGAGCTTTGGCCTTTCTAATTTTCTCCCTGCACAGCCTCGCTACATCCTTGTAGTCCTCCTCAGCGGCCCGCCCTTTTTTCCAAAGATTATAAACCCTCTTTTTTCTGCTAAGCACAAGCCGCAACTCTCTGTTGAGCCAGGCCGGTCTTCTTCCACGCCGGCTCGTCTTTGGGCACGTGGGGACAGACCGCTCCTGTGCCGTTAAGATTTCCTTCTTGAGGAGCGCCCAGCCTTCCTGGACTCCTCTGCCCTTCAGAACCGCCTCCCAAGGGACTCGGCCAACCAGCGTCCTGAGCAGCTCAAAGTCAGCCCTCCGGAAGTCCAATACAGCAGTTTTACTGGTCCCCTTCCTGGCCTCGCCAAGAATAGAGAACTTTACCATTTCGTGGTCACTCTGTCCAAGACAGTTTCCGACCACCACATCTCCCACCAGTCCTTCTCTGTTTGTGAAGAGAAGGTCTAGCGGGGCACCACCCCTGGTGGGTTCA
This sequence comes from Cygnus atratus, assembly GCF_013377495.2. Taxonomy (NCBI): domain Eukaryota; kingdom Metazoa; phylum Chordata; class Aves; order Anseriformes; family Anatidae; genus Cygnus; species Cygnus atratus. Next base: position 58,688,806 of record NC_066396.1, on the reverse strand, counting down.
TTGACCAGCTGCGTCAGGAAGCTATCTCCCACGCTCTCCAGAAACCTCCTAGACTGCTTTCTCTGTGCCGTGTTGTGTTTCCAGGATATATCTGGGAAGTTGAAGTCCCCCACGAGGACAAGCGCCGACGATTTTGCAACTTCTGTCAGTTGCCTATAAAACTCCTCATCCGTCTCCTCATCCTGGTTCGGCGGTCTATAACAGACCCCGACCAGGACGCTAGCCTTGCCGGCCTTCCCACGGATCCTAACCCACAGGGATTCAACCTTATCATTCCCAGCCTGGAGTTCCACAACATCAAAAGATTCTCTAATGTAGAGAGCCACGCCACCACCCCCTCTGTGCTGCCTGTCCCTCCTGAAGAGCCGATAGCCAGGCATTGCAGCACTCCAGTCATGGGAGCGGTCCCACCACGTTTCCGTGATGGCAACCAAGTCGTAGCCTTCCTGCTGCACGATGGCTTCCAGCTCCTCCTGTTTGTTACCCATGCTGCGTGCATTAGTGTAGATGCACTTCAGCTGGGCCATCGCCTTCTTCCCCAGCCTAGCCATTGTTTCCCCCGGCACGGCTCCAACAAGCCTTGTTTGAGCCCCGTCCCCCTTCTCGCCTAGTTTAAAGCTCTCTCTATGAGCCCCGCCAGCTCCTGGCCTAGGATCCGTTTTCCCCTTGGAGATAGGGACCCATCTGAGGCCATCAGGCCGGGTGCCGAGTAAAGCTCCCCATGGTGAAAAAACCCAAAATTTCTGTGCCGGCACCAGTCTCTGAGCCACCTATTAACCACGTGAGCTTTCCATGTCCTCTCCATGCCTCTCCCTCCCCCCGTAGGGATAGACGAAAACACCACCAGCACCAGTCAGTGTGCTGAAGCAATTTCCAGTGTAAAAGAGAGAGGAAAATATTATAGTTGTTGGCAGTCAAATTCATTTCGTATAAAATTTATTTTAAATATGAAGCACTGACACCTAGATTGTCATTTGTTTTAGCACATCAAAAGCTTCCAAAGGACAACAATATTAAATTTCACAATCACAGCTCGGGGTATTATATTTAACTAATTTTTATGTTTTCAAAATGTTTATGTAAATAAACATAAACTGAAAGTTGTTTGAAGAAGAATTTTATTTTTTCAGTAGTGTCCATAGCAATCACAATAGTACAAGGTATTAAGACATGTTCTTTTATTTTCTGTGCTTAAACCGGTAGAAACATTGTAAAAATAAGTTCTTTCATTTTTACTGTTTGTTTTATTTTGTTTTGTTTTGCTGTCATTTCTGCATGGTTACTGATGAGAAAATGTCTGTTTATTAATCAGATAGGAGGAGAAGAGGTAGCTATTTCTGGCAAATTCTCTTGATGCTATCTAGATTAGAAACATAGAATATCCCAAGTTGGAAGGGACCCACAAGGATCATCGAGTCTAACTCCTTGCACCACACAGGTCTACCCCAAAATTCAGACCATATGACTAAGTGCATAGTTCAAATGCTTCTTAAACTCCAACAGGCTTGGTGCCATGAATACATCCCTGGGGAGCCTTTTCCTGTGTGCAACCACCCTCTCTGGGAAGAACCTTTTCCTGCTATCCAGCCTGAAACTCCCCTTTTGCAGCTTGACTCCATTTCCTCAGGTCCTGTCACTGGTCACTAAAGAAAACAGATCAACACCTGTCTCTCTACTCCCTCTCGTGAGGAAGCTGTAGACTGTGATGAGGTCTCCCGTCAGCCTCCTCTTTTCCAGGCTGAACAGACCAAGTGACTTCAGCCTCTCCTCCTACATCTTCCCCCTCTAGGCTCTTCACTATCTTTGTAATCCTTCTCTGCACACTCACCAATAGTTTCCCATCCTTTCTGTACTGTGGTGCCCCAAACTCCACACAGTACTCCAGGTGAGGCCACACCAGTGCAGAGTAGAGTGGGACAATCACTTCCCTCAGCTGCCTAGCAATGCCATGCTTGATGCACCCCAGGATACGGTTGGCCCTCCTGGCTGCCAGGGCACAATGCTGACTCATATTCAGCTTGCTATCAACCAAAACCCCCAGATCCCTCTCTGCGGGGTTGTTCTCCACTGTCTCATCCCCTCGTCTGTGTGTTCCTCAATCTGTATGTCTCATCCCCAAGTCAGTCCCCTAGCCAGGGTTTCCCTTACCCAGGTGCAGGACCCACCTCTTGCTCTTGTTAAACTTCATATGGTTGGTGATTGCCCAGCTCTCCAATCTGTCCGAATCTCTCTGCAAGGCTTTTACACCCTCGACAGAGTCAACAACTCCTCCAAGTTTAGTATCATCAGTAAATTTACTCAAAACACCTTCTCATCCTACATCCAAATTATTTATGAAAACATTGAAAAGAACTGGCCCTAAAATGGAGCCCTGGGGGACAACACTGGTGATGGGTCACCAGCCTGATGTAACCCATTTACTATAATCCTTGAAGCCCTACCTGTCAGCCAATTGTTCACCCATCATATGATGTTTTTATCTGGCTGTATGCTGGACATTTTGTCCAGTAGGATCCTGTAAGAAACTGTATCAATTACCCAACTGATGTACTATATATAAAAAGAGATTAATTTGCCTTGGCTAGTTAAGCAAAAAAACATAATATCTTAAATCAAGGAACAGAAGCAAAATCCCTCACAATTCTTAAGATATGATAGCAACGCTCATTTAATCAAGAAATATGTCTTGAATTCATGTGTGGAAAGGAAAAAGGACAGAGTTTTGTGTCTATCATGCTTGCAGAAAGACCTGGAAATCATAAATACTAAGAAAAGACTGTGAATACATAGTTATTACACAAAGGGCTAATTTAAAGCTGACATTTTTAAAATGTTCCTTTTTTTCTATTTTTGCAGAGGCTTTCTATTTAACTATTTTAGGCGGTTAGTCCACCAGACATTGCTATTTTAAGATGAGTGTTTTTAGCTCCATTTTCCATCTCTGACAGATGTCACAGGGAAAAACTGCTCAGTACCTGTAGTTTGAACCAAATTAGGATCAAGGTGGTTATTGACTTACTCACGACATGTAATTAAGCACCTATTAGTAAACTATACATTCAGAATCAATATCAGTAACATAGCAGATAAACCACAATACTAGACTGTTAAAAAATTGAAAGTACACATCAAAATTTGTGAATACTCATTTATCCTACTAGTCCTAATAGGGTTTAATTGTTCTCACACATACAGACACACACACGTAGAGTTAGGTGACCATACGATCCTCCACCCCCTCCTCAAATTTTTGGCAGCATTATACCAAGTGCGAGTATAGGTCTTATAGGTGAGTATAGGTCCTATAATTCTACAGTGTTTTTCTCTGCTGTAACAGACTTTCCTGATCTTCCATATTTGTTTTTAAACAAAGTCTCTCTTCAAAATTCCTCGCTTGCTGTTTATTCTGTGTAATGATGATGATCTTTCTCCCTAATAAGATCAGCTTGGTCAAACCTAAAAAACAATTTTGGTTGTTTGATTCGTGCTTGCCTATTTTCTTACTGCCAGTAGTGGGTGATGCAAACATCCTTACAGCAATGACTAAACACTGATGAAGTTTTGAAATCTGACATTTAAATTGGAGTTAGAAAATATGTATTAGAATTTATTTTGGATTTTAGATGGCCTCTTTTAATCTTTATCTAGTTAACATGAGGATTAATATTCACGATTTTACTTTTTGAAAGTTTCTTTACCCTCATTGGACTGTAAAATGCTTTCAGATATAACTTTACAGACAAGCAAGTGAACTTGAAAATATGTTACTTTATTATTATTGTTGTTGTTGTTGTTATTATTCTATGGATAAACTATGTGTCTTTGGAGAAAGAGGTACTTAGAAAGCTAAAACAGTGACAAAATAGCATAATAAATCTATGTCTAGTCCATCTTTGCAGAATGATTATGTAAAACTATCTGGGGGATATAAACGTGATAATAGCAATAATAGGTATATCCACTATTTAATGTTGACATTATAGTTCAAAAAAACTCAGCAGTTATTTACAGTGTATGTTTTTTTGAAACAAGTGTCAGGACTTGTTTTAATTGTTTGCATCTTGTCTTTAAAAACATGTAACCCTGTAAGCAGTAATTTTAATAATAATAATAATAAAGCAGAAAAAATAATAATTGTGTAATTAGAATAACAAAATATTGTTTCTTAAAGCAATAAACAAATAATACGGATTTATTTTTAATAAAAAAATTCAAACAATTTGCTCAAACAGACATTTCTGCACGTAAAAGTGGGCATATATGACCATATTTTTTCTGTATAGAAATGGGGATAAAAAACAAACCAGATATATGGAAGGGTTTGATCATGACTATTTTTTTTTTTATTTTTCTTTTTCTCAGAAAAATGCACTAAAATTAAACTAATTTGGGTTTGCAAGTGAATATGAAATGCATACACCTTTGTAATTTTTTTAATGGAGTTTTCATTTTTATACACAGGTAGATCAAAATATATATTAATTTGATTTTTTTTTTAACAAAAAAATTTAATATAGTTACAAATATAAATGGAATTATTATGATATGAAACCATGTACTATGTAGTGGGACTGACCAGTTTAAAATTTTTATAGTTTGTTATTTTTATAATTTCATGTAGAAGTTAACTATTTTGTTCAAAAAAATATTTTTATTTTTTTATCCATTTTGATATTTTTTAAACAAAAATATTTGTTGAAAATGAAAATAAATTTAAATTAGCTCTTTTGACAGATATGTGACATGGATGGTAGTACAAGGATAGCTTATAATGTTCACAGATGATACACTTGTGTCGTTAGAGGAGATAATTAAAATGTAAATGAATGTGGGAGATGCTGTTCGATAAAGGTTAATAAGGGTCAGCACAGTTTATATATATTGCAGAGAGAAGCATGGTTTCATTAGACCATAATAGAATCATTTAAATTACTTTTAAAACATATTTATATATATATATTTAGTTATTTACAAATGGTTATTGATTTCACTATATGTAGGTATATTACTATGTACATATCCATACAAATGTATTTTTCAAATATACACACATTTACACAGCTAAACACAAATGTTCATATTCTCTGAAGCACACCCTTCAGAGAAGTCTGAAAAGGAAAACACTATTATTTATCTTTATTAGTACAATCTTGAATATTTCACAGATCACCAATAAAATAACATCAACAACGATCAACAACAACAAAAACTTCCAAATAAACACAGTATTTTTGAATAAGTGCCTCTTTCCTGTCAAGAGTACAGAAGTGCTTGGGGGTCTCATTTCCCACATTTTTTGTACAAACATTTTCTTTGGGTCACATCCCTGTGAGCTTGCTGTTGCTGAAGTTAGATTTGAAGTACATATATGAACGGACCTAAAAGTCACAAATATAACTTAACCTCAATTCCAGTTTGCTTTATTTTTACCACTCCATTCATCCACTGCTGAGTTAGATATGAAGTTGTTCCTTCTTTGTTATTCCAAGTTTTAAGTTCTACCTGTTTTTCAGAAAGGCAGCCTTCACCTAAGAACAATATTTCTCACTTTTTCCTTGCTTCTCATTTTTTCTTCCTTTCCACGTACAGAACCTGAGCCAAAACTGCGTTTTCTAACTGTCCGTTAGACTAATAAAAGTCATTCTTGCCTACATGTAAGATGCTACATGCTCTATATTATCTTGATTTAATGAAAAATTCTAGTTATACCAAACATACTGTAAGATGGCAAAGTTGTAAAGTAATTGTATTAAGTTCTAATTTCATTTATTTAAATTAGTCAGAAAATCCTTTACAATAAGTTGGCTGTCCTCTTTCATTTATTTTCATGACTTTGTAATGGCAGTTGTCAGTACTGTCAGTCTCTCAGAGTTGTTGACAAGAAGAAATTATTGGATGATGTCATCCTCCCCTGTAGTAAGAATTATACAGTGGAAGAAGGATACAATTTTTTTGCTGTGTCAAATACTAAAAATGAGATGTTTGTTAGAAGGTGAACTCGTCAAATTCCAACTTATCAATAGATGTGACATAGCTTACTTACTGGACACCTAGCTCCTTCCACATCAACCTATTAACTTATCCAGACAAATAATTCAGATTATGTTAAGCAAGTATTTCTGCAAACTTTAAAACAAGAGAAAATATACTCCCTAATACTGAAGAGGGTCAGAGCAATGCCCACTACACACCTTAATATACCTGTTCTACCTAGATCATATTTGTCATTGAGAAATGACAGTGTTCTCTGTCAGATAGGCAAGCTCAGGTGACAGTCCCTCTCAAACAGCGGGAGACCTTTATGCAGCCACAATATATATCTGTCTGTAACACATTTCAGGGACTGGATGATTACACCCAGATAGGAAGACCAGGGCAGGAGGAAATTGTGGTTTAGTTAGAATCTAATTGCATTAATAGGTCTCTTTCAGGAAACATCTTCCAGTCTTTAGCAGCTGGAAATACCGCATTAGATATCTTGCTGCTGTTATTTCAGTCGTTGACCTTATATTTATGTTACGGATCAGTGGTTTCAAGCCAGTTCTCTCTTTTCCCAGCATGCAGTTGCACATGCACATACTCATACAAACACAAATGTCCATAGCTCCTGACCGTCCCAATCCAAAAACACCTGGACCCTGACAACCACATATTGTTTTAACCAAAGCTGAGGATCCTGGTTCGGCCATAATTTTCTCCTTTTTCTAAGTTTAAAGAAAAAAAAAAAAAAAGTTGTTTGTAGTGGTTTGGGGCTTTTTTTTTTTTTGCATGTTTGTTTATATTTTTTTAAGCAACTCTCTGTTAATTCCTTTGGATGGCTGTTTCTTGTCTATAAATGACTATGACAGTAGCATCAGCTACTCATAGCAATGTACTTCCATGAAAAAAGCATGAAAAAACATATTTTAAAATATGACTTGTTGATACAGAAATTTAAATTTAAACAAATTAATTTGAGGTCATGGGATTCTTGCAGCTATGTGAACATCTTTTATTTTCCATTCTATGTCCAAATTATATTTTCATCAGCATCAGGATATATTAGGAACTCCCAATGCTTAGCATTAAAAGATTCAGTTATCTCTCAATCAGAAAACTATATTTTTATTATTTTAACCTGTTGAAGACGAGTTTTTTATGGTCGATGCTGGTCTGGGGGCTTTCATTTTTCATTCTTTTTTCTTATCTTGATCTATGTAAAAAGGTTAAATCAGATATAAAAGCTAAATATGTATTGAATTTTCAACAGGTATAAAAGTGGTATAAAGATTTATACTTTTTCATAGCTTTCTGGGCTAAACTTAGCCAGGAAATAAAAAAAATTGTATATTTGACAGCTTGAATAATAAAGACAGTAGTGAGGAATAAAAAAACAAATTCATAATGGAAATATTTGAAGTTAGTTCCTAGGTCATAGAGTTAGCCTTTTGAAACAGAATTTGTCACCTCTACCATACTCATAAATACTTGTCCTCTATTGACAGTGTCAGCACTGAGGCACTGTGAATTCCTTTTTTATTGTTAAGTGCTGCCATTTGGTCATGCCTCATGGGCTGTTTTTTGTTTGTTTGTTTGTTTGTTTTTGTTTTGTTTGTTTGTTTTTTTTGTAAATCCTCTTCATTGAGAGTCTCCAAGTTGCTGTGCACAAGAACATCCTGTCTATCAAACTGTAGACAAGACTGTCAACCAAACTGTAACTTCTAAAGTTAAGTAATCTGAATTACCTCTTATTACCTGCCTGACATAATCTCAAATTTATATGAATGCACACCCATAAAGTCTTTAAGAAACCACACTGACAATGTCAGATAAACAGGTGTCTCTGCTGTTTTCACTTATATTTCTTGGTTTACCTGATCACATGCAACTCTTTTTTGAGGACCCATTACCTTCAAATCTTGAAATAAAATGAAGAATAAAGAGGACAACTAATTGATTAAAGTTTAGCACCAGGCATGTTTTCACTTGATTCTTACTTCTATTTAAATGCATTTGTTAGTCTGATTTTCTAAGCTGTTAGACACAGTTTTTCAAGGAGTTTTGTCTCCTCGACTGCCTCACACAAGGACTTTATATATTTCCATACTCTGGCAGAAGTCCTTCAACGAATGTGCTTCCATTCACAGCTAGTGATGAATCAGCATAGCCTACTGATGGTGGCATGGAGCCAGAGCACAGCTTCACAGCAGTGAGATGTCAGGCAGCCAGTGAGGTTGGCTGTCTGTTGAGGCTGAAAGCTGTAAAGAGTGTTACTTTCCACTCCGTCCAAAAAGAGTTCTTCCTTAACTTTTGATTGCTAAGCTTGCTCAGAAAGATCTATCTAATCAGTTTTCCCTTTGGTGCATTGATACACTGTTAAACCCTAAATTAAGCATCAACTCTCAATAAATATTTTATCTTTTCATGATACTTTCTTTATTAGTAACTTTGATTTGGTTATGAACAAGGTATTTTTTAAAGTTTATTCACTGATTTTTAAGCTAAATTCATCAAAATAAAGGTGCTTCATTCAAGATATTTTTTTTTTCAAAGCTAACTACAAATTAAAAATAATAAAAAAATATTCACGGTCTATTATGAACGCACATTTTTCTTTAAAATAAAACAAACTAATCTAAATATCAGAGATGAAGTCTACTAAAGAGGTCTTTTCACATCTAACTCACCGCTCTTCATACTTCTTTGGAAATATACTGCTTTGTTCTGTTGTGGAATTAAAAACATTGCTAATATTCTTCAGAAATAGAATAATGGAAAATAGGAATTTGTGGCATTTGGCAATGAATCATAAAGCCAGTATGTTTCTGTTGCTGGGAATGCAAAACAAACTCCGTCATATATTTAGGGCAGAGTAAGGAACACAATTGGAAAAAAAAAAGAGAAAAAAAAAAAAAGGAAGGGAGGGAGGGTGGGAGGGAGGGAAGAAAAGAAGAGGTTCAGCAACAGTAATATTACCAGGTTATCTATTTTAACATCCAAAATAGCAATAATTTATAAGGACGAACTGTATGTGAACATAATAAATGCTATAATGGAACAAATAGATGTTCTGTCTCATCCAATAATGTACTCTGTATGACAGCAGATGCCAGATGCTTGAGAGAAAGGAACAAAACCCCTACAAGGAAACTAATTTTGAAAAATGATTTTGTGGTGTATGTATCCTCAGAATGTATATTGTTTTCCATGTACTCCATCTTTAATTTTGTTTCTGTACCGAGATAGCAGCCATACTGTTTTGAATATTGCTGCAGTTTGTTACAGAATATGCACATTATTTTCCTGTTATGTCTTGCTGTTTTTTTCAATAACTGTTTAAATTCAAAATATAGCTTTTGATCTTCATGTATGAAATATACATATGGGAATGTGCATACCCATGGGAATATTTGTCAGATCCTTGAGGATGATGTTAAATTGAGACACTGGGGATTGATGTTATGTGGAAAAATATGAAATATTTGCCATTTTAGTTCTTCAGAATTGCAAATTATACTCAAGAGAAAAATATAATTCTTGCAGAAGTGACACAAAATGAAGAGAGCTTACCTTGATGGGAGAAAGAATTTTAAATTTTGTAAGTAAAGCTGATGTATACATATATTTGAGGTCAAAAATATAAACATCTTTAGGACAAGATCCATACGGGTAAATTCAAGGAAAACGTGAGTAATTACAAAATAAAAAATAATAAATAAATAAATAAATAAATAAATAGACAGATAGATAGATAGATAAATAGATAAATAAATAAATAAATAAATAAAATACCCTGGAAATATAGGTTTTGTTTGTTCGTTTTATGAGTGTCAAGCTGTATTTTTCACATAGCTTAAATTTCTTCATCGAAATCCATCTTGCAGTTGTCTTCTAGTAAAAAGAACTTTGTTCCATTCACAGACAAATAGGGTTTTCATAATTGCCTGCAGGATTTTATGAGGACAATTTCTACTGAGAGTTCAAAATAATGTTCTGGCTTACTTTCCTGTTTCTTGTACAACATTCCTAAGGCAGTTCTATGGGAATTTCTTTAAGCTTTGAGCAGCTGGAAAGTAGAACAGGCTGGTATTAACTGGAAAGATATACATTAATATAAATCTGCTGAACAGGAACTGGCAATTTCTTTCTAACCTGACAGCCTAAGTATGCTGCCAGTTGCTATATTAATGAATTCATGTGCACACAAGTATATTTTTGAATTTATTCCTTTATTTATTAACACTGCCTCTTGCAAAAGACAGTTGAGACAAGACTGACTAGCAAAAATGAACTCACAACCCTTCTCCTTCCTGAACTACAGAGTAATACTTACTGTACAAGGGCTATTTTCCACTGACATTGAGGTTTACTGGTATTCAACAGCTTAGCCAGTCTTTCTATTATTCTGCTATAAAAATTCCAAAATATGTGAATCCACTTAGAAAGTTCCTGCTTGCAGTTGCATTATTTGAAGTCATGTTGTCCAACCTGATATTACTGAAACTAGCAATTTTTTGAACTAGAATCACAGTTAATCTATTAAAATCAATGCATTTACAGGTGTTGTTTAATCTGGAAGGCGGCTAACAGTGAGCCATTTGCTCACCATACCTCTACCCATCCCAACCCCCCTCCCACCACCACCACCAGTGGGTGGGAAAAAAAGAAAAATAAAAGGTTAAAGCTAGTGGGTTGAGATAAAGGCAGATTAATAGAACAGAAAAGAGAGGAAACTATTATAATAATGATAATTATGATTATTATAACAATATTATTAATAATTAAAAATACGAAGCATGTGATGCACACATGCAATTGCTCACCACCCGATGCTCAGCCTGCCCCTGAGCACTGGTGCCCCCCACCCTGGCCAACCACCCCATATTTATCATTCAGCATAAACAATATGAATAATATGATATGGAATACCCCTTTGGAAAGTTTGGGCCAGCTGTCCTATCTGTGTCCCCTCCCAGCTCCTTTTTCACTCTCAGCCTCCTCACTATCAGGGCAACATGAGAAGCTGAAAAGTCCTGGTTTAGTGTAAGCACTGTTCTACAACAGCTAAAACATCATCATGTCATCAGCATTACTCTCCTCATAACTCCAAAACACAACACCACAGCAATTACTAGAAGGAAAATTAACTCTATCACAACCGAAACCAGAAGAACAGGGCTACATGAATTGTGATGTTATTACACCAAAGATTATTTGTTTGCTATGTTTTGACAGGAGTATGTTGGTAAATTATATATATATATATATATATATACATATACACACACACAAGTATATATACAAATGTTATACAGAATGACAAAATATATAGTAGGTTAGAACAACATGGACAGGTTAGAAAAGAGTATGTTATTCAGTGATGTTACAGAATAGATGTAATTTTTTAGGGATCCCTGGGTATGAACGGAGTGAGGGAGTGGGGGGGGAGGGGGGAGGAGGGCAGGGCAGGGGGGAGGGCGGGGGGGGATGAAGATGACAGAAATGAAAATTTCAATGTTGGTATTAAATAGGTAAGAAAAAGATGTTATACAATGTGATAAGCTAACACTCCTTCCATGCTTCCAAATTGGTTTGCCATATCTTGAGACCTAGCATTCATCCTTTAGAACCCTTGAGAAAATAAAAATGAAATTTTAATGATGTGTTTCATGAGTTTTCAAATTATTATTTTTTTTTTTCCATGGTAGAAATAATACTTTATTTTTCTACATTAACAGATGTAACAGAACAAAGTAAGACAGAAGGTGTTCCTCAAATCATATGGTTGGGGAAATACAGACTGAATTTGAAAAAGAAGGAATGTTAAGATATAATGAGTGAGGAATGGAGAAGCATGTATGGACGCAATGAAGAAACTTCAGGAAAATGAAAAACACTATAGCTTATTTTTGTCTGATTAACAATAATATAAGCTTAGAGTAGAATATAAGATGCAGAAAAAAATGAAAAAGTATTCATGAGTTGAGCGTAGCTTCAAATTTAAATAAATAAATAAATATCCCATATATTTTGCTTTGTTACACATTATTTTCATTACAGGTAAGCCACAGATATATAACATCTCCATTTCTGCCCCCACTGTAATTCCTGCTAGGGTATGAATCAAGTACTACACTTACAAGTAAACCAAGATTACAACCTTTGAATTTATTATTTTACAGTCCCTAAAACTATGAAGAACTGTAAACATGTAGTTAATTTTAATTAAACTCTGAACTCTGCTGTGTTCATTGTAGCTGGGCTTTAAGAGTGCAGAATACAAAGTGTTTTTTTTATCTAATCCTTTATACTGATAGATTCATCTTACTCAGCTGAAAAAAACAAAGCAAAACAAAACAAAAGAAAAAATAAAACAAACCTACAACCAATTGTGGGTTTTTTGTTTGTTTGTTTGCTTTTAAGTAACAGTGATGAGCAACTCTTTCCCTAAAACAGTTATATTTCATACCTGTACTGTAAAATATATTTGTCCTAGTCCCCTGATGTTACAATCCATCTGACTACCTCACTCTATACTTCCATCCAGATAACCTCATCTTAGCATACTGATTTGCTGTCAAAAAAAAAAAAAAAAAAAAAAAGCAGTGATGATGATGGCACTGTTCAGATCTCTATATGTCACCTTCAAATGCTGAAGTTTTAAACCTAAGTTTATGTCACGTTTAACACTGATTTTCTCTGATTATTTTCCAAGACACACACACACAAAAAAAAAAAAATCTTAACTCAGAAAGATTAGATAAAGCAAAGACGGAGTGGGGGTATGATTGCTTGCTATAAATAAACTAAGGGGTAAACACTAGCGAGAGGAAAAAAAAATAAAAAAAAAATAAAAATCTAATTAAGCCAAAGGACAATGTTAGCACAAGAGCACATGCGTATAAAAATGCTATGAATAAATTTAGACTTGAAATTAGATCAAAAATTTTAGTCATTAAAAGACCAAGATTAAGGATCAGCCTTACAATTAGAATAATAATAATAAATAAATTTAAAAAAAAAAAGAAAAGAAAGAAAGAAAGAGAAGAAAAGAAGAAAAAAAAAGACTAGCTAGTTTTAAAATGGAGCTAAGGGAGAGAAACACTGCCTAGTTGACTGCAATAGCAGAAGGTTAAGTTCAGTGTCCCAGTAATCTTCTCCCAGTAATTTTCTCCTAGTTATATATCTGTAAATTTTCTGGGCTTATACATCAATATTCTCTCAGTTCATCAGTTTGTGAGAGTTTTAACGGATTGTTGCATTAAAGGGGTGTAGCCAATTAACAGTTATGGGTCTGGTCAGATTCAGGGTACTGACCTATCATGGTCACCGATTCACCACTAATGTATTAACTGATGTGGACCCGGTCAGATTCAGAATACCGAACTATCACGATCACGGATTGTCCAACAACTTAACATGCCCTTACTCTAGTCATGCTCATTGAGGACTATCTCGGTTAGGAACAATGCAACTAAGTGCAATTTATTACAGCAACAGGTACACAGGTCCTTTGGATTGCCGGCGACAATTTACTATCTGCAAAAGCAAGCTAGCATGCATGAAATACTCAAGTGCACAGCCTGGCTATTAACACGTTAAAAGGCACAAAGACTCTAGATATTATTCAAGTGCTTAAATCTCACCCAAAGGTGTCCCAGTGTGGGGGGGAAGAGAGGCTCAGCCCATCAACTGATCCAGAAGTCAGGATGGTATCTACATGATGGTATCTTTCGTGACAATAATATCTTCCCTAACATCCTCTCTCCCTTAAGCCAATTTATATTATTTTCTATCCTTAAGGTGGAGCTTGAGTGACTCTATTCAAGCATGTCTTAGTTATGATTGGTGAAAAGTTTTCTTGCCTTCGTTTAAAGGTATAGGCTCCGAGAAATTCAGAACGCATACTCAGTGAGGGGTGGTCACACCCTGGAGGTGGGTAGCTTTTGGGATGGAGGTGTGTTTTGGTATTATAATGATATTATAATGAGCGAAAGTTCACTGGAGTACAGCATTTTGTCAAAAACATGACAGGTCATCAGCTCAGGGTGGCAAATGTGCAGTTTATTGGTTTTGGTGTGCACAAGAATGATCGAGTCCCCCTCTTGTCACAGAGCCTAGCCGTGGTGTCTCCACGCCACTCTACACTCCATATTGTTCCTTAGAGTTAACACACCAGGTTCCCCTGGTGTGGTATCATCCAAGGTTAGAAGCCTAGGGAACAGTCAGGTCATGCAGGTGTACCCTACCCTGAAAACCTCTTCAGTTCTGTACTTTTCTTTAAAGTATGAATAGTAGTTTGATTTTCCCAGTTACTTTAGGCAATCACTCCACAAGGACACACCACACTTCTCTGTACAATTAAACAGTCAACTGCATGCTGTCTCTTAGAAAAGGAATGTCAGACAGTTCCTACAAAAAGTGCAGGGGTAAACTGCAAATACTGATTGTCTTTCACTGTATACATATAAGCTTTAATCCCTCTATATTGATCAATGTCATGAAATACTACTGTTATTGCAGTATCAGACCAATGAGAAAATATATTTTTTTTCTTAATTGGCAGAGACATCCATTGAGAATTGAGTGCCAATAAATGTTTGAAATTTAGATATGATTATATGATATATATATATATATATTATTTGCATGTAGTTCTTAGAAACTGAAATGACAATGTTAAGGGGTGGGAGAGGGCAACACTATCTTTGGAGGGAAGTATTGCATGACTTCCAGAAACAAATAATAAGATGAATGAATAAAAAAATAATAATAATACCATAAATATTTAGACGCTTATAATTACTACTGTATTTTTTATTAAAAAGTTATGTTTGTGTTTTGCTAAAGTTAAATGTAGGCTATTAGAGTTTGTATTTAACAGCGTTGACTGAAATTCCATTATCTAGCAGAATTCTGGAACATAGACCAGAGGTGGATAAACACAACAAATCAAACACTTTATAGTTTTGGTTAGCTGTCATGGACTACATTTATATTTCTTTCTATCCTGCTTTTTATTACCATTTTCATTATAAATTTTCATTAATAGATACATTTACTATAATTGACATGTTCTTTCTCTAAATTCAGTGTGGGTTTTGGAAAAATTTCCATTGATTTTCAGAACTGGCATTACATGATCAGAGTTTTGAAGACTCATAGAAATGGAATCATTAATAAGTTACCCACAAATATTCACAACATATCAATACATACAAGCCACCTCATCTAACCAGTCAACAAAAGTAATACAAGGGAACCTACTTAATTATAGAATCACAGAATCTTAGAAACATTAAGGTTGGAAAAGACCTCAAGATCATCTAGTCTAATCATCACCCTACTGCTACTGTCACCCAATAAACCATGTCCCTAAACACCACGTCCAGCCTTTCCTTAAACACCCCCAGGGATGGTCATCCATAATACAGGGCAATTCACATTTAGGTTAAAGACTTGAAATCACGATATATATATAGAACCTTTTACAAGAGTACTGGTGAACTTATATCACTTGAAAAATAAATACATCCCTGTCCTTTCTTTCATAGGCCTCTTTCTGTAGTCATAGTAAGATCTTTACCATAGTAAGACCTTTAACCATAGTAAGTCTTTCCATGCATTCAGGAACAGAGCACACATACACTGATGAACAGCAATTCAAAGCCGTGTTTGTGTAGCCCTTAACTGAGTAAGGCTCACCAAATGCAATGCTGGGGTTATACATCTCAGTAAAAGCACTGTAAAGATTGTGCCATAAAAGAGCCCACAACAGATTTTGACTTTAATTCCATTAAAAGGTGTGACTCAAATGAAAGGAAGAATCTAAACAGAGACGTACGATTCTCTTGATCTAAATTTATTACCAGAAGTTGAAGTAGCTTTTTTTTTTTTTTTTTTTTTTGATATAATGAAAGCTAGAGTAGCTCTCTGTCACTTTCAGGTCTCCTGTAAATTATATGCATCAATACTTCTCTCCAAATCCCCTTTGGAAGTCTGCAATACTTCCCTCCAAATCCCATTTGGAAGTCTGTTTTCTGTGATGTAACAGGTCACAGACTAGCACCAGATTTGTAAGCATAGTTTTTCTTTAAAACAGAAACATATCTAAGTCATCATTAATACTTTGTGGAAAGAAGATGCAAAGTACAGAGACAAAACAATTGGAACTACATTTCCAAATAGATCAGCATTTCACAGAGACCAAGAAAAATGAAACAAGCTCCCAGCTGGGAAAACTTGTAATTGCAACCAGCCAGAACATTGAAACTGAGATAGCAAAACCACTAACAAGGGAAAAAGAAAATTTAAGAGACAAATAAAGGAAGTATTCTCATATGTAAGACATGAGCTCCAGTAAATATGACAAAAATGTTCATCAGTAGCAGAACATTAAGCTGGCATGAGGAAAATATAAAAGTGATTATTACAATGGCAAGTAAAACAGATGTCATAATAACACAACAAAAATCTGCTCTCTCTCTCTATGTATTTAAAATTAATAATAATAATAATAATAATAATAATAATAATAATAATAATAATAAATAAAGGACAAAATTAAGGAGGAACCTGTAAATCAGCAAACAAAAATGCCCAAAACAATATGTTACTAGAATCTCACCCGCAGCAAATGCAATCAAAACTAATGGTAATATTATCACAACAGAAGAATTCACATTGCTCTAGGGATTCCATCAATATTGCTATCTATAACCTCAGCATGTGTGGCATCAAGAAAATGAAATCTAAAAAAAATAATATCCATTAAAATAGAATGAAAAGAAGTCTATGGAGTAAATTCATTTCTGAACAAGCCTGAAATAGTTTACATTCTGATACTCTTTTTATACTCTTCACTCAGCCAGAAATACTGTATGTCCTGATATTAATTTCTCATGTATGTTTATTATTATGATTAATTTAAGCTTGAGCTAATGCCATAAAATGTTTGTTCATGAAAACTGTAGAACCAGGTTTATTATACTTTAGTTCTCCAAAAAAATCAAGAATATATTTTCTCTAAAAGGCCCTCAGAAAAAAAATTGTGTAGGTTAACCTTATAATTGCATGATCTAAAGAAAAATATATATATATATATAAATAATAACAAAGTTTAAAATTTCATTTTAAATAAACAATCTAGACTATTAATAATTTCTAAAACAATATGTCAGTTATCTAGTCAGTCTAACAAATTATGCACAGAAAGATCACAAACACAATGAAAATCAACAGCTTTTTTTTTTTTTTTTTTTTTTTAATTAGGTATTTTATAGATTCATACAATATCCCTCCCAAGTTGGAAAGGACCAACAAGGATCATTGAGTCCAACTGCTGGCACCACACAGGTCTACCCTAAAATTCACACCTTATGACTAAGTGCATAGTTCAAATGCTTCTTAAGCTCCGACAGGCTTAGTGCCATGACTACATTCCTAGGGAGCCTTTTCCTGTGTGCAACCACCTTCTCTGGGAAGAACCTTTTCCTGCTATCCAGCCTGAAACTCCCCTTTTGCAGCTTGACTCCATTTCCTCAGGTCCTATCACTGGTCACTGAAGAGAAAAGATCAATGCCTGCCCCTCTACTCCCTCTCGTGAGGAAGCTGCAGACTGTGATGAGGTCTCCCGTCAGCCTCCTCTTTTCCAGGCTGAACAGACCAAGTGACTTCAGCCTCTCCTCCTACATCTTCCCCCTCTAGGCTCTTCACTATCTTTGTAATCCTTCTCTGCACACTCACCAATAGTTTCCCATCCTTTCTGTACTGTGGTGCCCCAAACTCCACACAGTACTCCAGGTGAGGCCACACCAGTGCAGAGTAGAGTGGGACAATCACTTCCCTCAGCTGCCTAGCAATGCCATGCTTGATGCACCCCAGGATACGGTTGGCCCTCCTGGCTGCCAGG
Organism: Cygnus atratus; assembly: GCF_013377495.2. Lineage (NCBI taxonomy): Eukaryota > Metazoa > Chordata > Aves > Anseriformes > Anatidae > Cygnus > Cygnus atratus. The sequence goes on along the minus strand of NC_066396.1, from coordinate 58,670,916 downwards.
GCACAATGCTGACTCATATTCAGCTTGCTATCAACCAAAACCCCCAGATCCCTCTCTGCGGGGTTGTTCTCCACTGTCTCATCCCCTCGTCTGTGTGTTCCTCAGTCTGTATGTCTCATCCCCAAGTCAGTCCCCCAGCCAGGGTTGCCCATTCCCAGGTGACCTGGCATTTGCTCTTTTTGTACTTCATATTAAAGTTTAAACTTCATATTTATTGATTCTATAAGCATAAAAGCATTGTCTCTTGCATAATCCATCTGCTTATACTGCTGAATTGCATATCCCAGCAAGAAATAGGATTATAAAGCTTAAAGAAAAATTACAGACATTATTTAATTTTTTCAAGTGATTGTGTGGCCATCAGTGTTACACATGAAACTGTTACACAAGAAGCTCCATCTTCAGAAATCTGATACAATCTTTTTTCACTTCTAAAAGTGATAATCATGACAAAAACTTTGAGAAACCTGTAGAGTGGTAAAGTGAAAAGTGTTATAATGAGTAGGAAAATGCAACAGCAAAAGATGAGACATTTTCCTCTATCTACAGTAAAGATTTGTTGAAGATGAAATTCCATTTCTCGCCATGGGGAGTGAAGGGTATGGGACACAAGCTTTCTAACAGGGACAGAAACAGGGAAGAAGAGCCCTGACACACAGGTAAAGTTGACATAATCAGTATATTGCGAGGTGAAAGAAAGGTACTACCAAGAAACGGAGATGGGTTGGATTGAAAAGACAATCAGTTCAGCTGAAAATTATTTTGTGATAGAATACTAAACAGTGGAGAAAAAAACCCTGAAGAGAAAAAAAAAAAAAAAGGCTGAAGAAAAGTAGGATGCAGATAAACAGACAAAAAACTTGAATGTTCTTGTCCATGACAAGTAAATAAATAATTTTATAGGCTGTGAGGTTGCACAGGTAAGATAGAAATTTAAACTGACTCATGTTTCTCATGTTCCCATTTTGAGAAATGTTAAAATCCACAGACTCACACGTTTTGTGACCTGGAAGAGCTGGAAAATGTAATGTTTATATTCAAACTGAGAAGTTATTTAAACATCAGGTCACATTTCAGTAGGACTTAGTTCACTCAGATTCACCACAGAAAAATATTGTATTAACTAGTCAGTAATAACTTCAAAAAAATAGATTCCATAATTGTCTTCAGCTAACTAAAATAAATAAATACATAAATAAATACATAAATAAATAAAAAAATAAAATGTAATTTAGCTATTTTTATTTCACCTACCTTTTCAATTTTATTTATTTATTTATTGATTGATTGATTTACTTGATTGTTTGTTTTCATTTAAAAGGTGACAACTCTATGTGGTTTAGAATCACACTGTATGTGATCTAGAATAGAGGAATAACAATTCTTATAGACAGGTTTGGTGTTACTTAAAAAACAACAGTTCCAAAAAGTTTTGTAGAAATCTCTTGCTGTTAATTAATATTGCAAAAGTAGAAAAATGAGATATGAAAAGTATTTTAAAAGACTGTTACACAGTATGTTAGTCGCTCCAAAGGTAAATATTTTAAATTATTTAAATTTCTGTTTGCCTGTTTGTCTTATAGTGAATAAATAAATAAATAAAAATAATAAAACATAAAGAATGCATTTCAAACTCATATTTGGATGAAGTGGTAGTAGTAAAGCCATCCCATGGGAAGAAGAAAATATATCATGGGTCATTCATGTCTAAACACACATTATCAACAATGTCCAATACATGGAAACAATGTAAGTCCATAATTTATATTATGTATGTTTAGATCATAAACCTTAATAAGAAATATAAGAAAGTAACTCAGACAATTTTAGCAAAGAGATTATCATTGCTAAATGTGGATCAAAGTGCTGAACATGGATCAAAGTCTACTTATTTATTACCACTTGCCTATATCTACTTAATTTGTATAGTTCATATAACAGCCTTCATAAAATTAAAAAGCAAATATATTCTACTGAAATGGCCTGGAAAAGGACAATATGCTATGTATGAATTACAAATTCTTGATTATAAGAATTTCTCTTTTGAAGACTCATGTTCATTCTTTCAAGAAGCAATAGTACATGTTACGGCACAAAAAGAAAGAGAAAAATAAATGTTTGAAAGAATGTTCGGAGGTTAACCTTATGTTTGATCAAGCAAAACACAAAGACAAAATAAAGACAAAGGCAAAATGATGGCAATATTTTTAAAGTAATATTATGAAAAAAAAAAAAAGTGTCTAAGTCATGGAAAATGTTCTGCTGCACCATTTTATTTTTCATCTATAATAGAATAATGCCAAAAAAAAAACCAAACTGAAACACTATTAAATATTATTTCTTTGATTATTGTTAAATTGAAATTCTCAAACTAATCATTTTACTGAAATAAAAACTTGACTTTTATTTTTCAAGTTAAAAGGCATTGAAAATGTATTTTTCCTTGTCTGTGAATACATTTACCTTTCAAATGACTCACATCTGTTGATTTCTGAAAGACAGGAGCTGAAATGTTTGCCAGAAAAATATTCTTGTACTTTCTTTCCTTCCAGAAATATTTATCTCATTTTGTTTCAAAAGTATTTAAGATTTTACTGGTTATTTCACCACTTCATAAAACAGCCTCTTGACCCCAGACAACCATGAAAAAGTAGATTTTTGCTGGCATCTGTAATAACTGGGTCTCCAGCGGGCACTCTGTTCACTACATCATCCGAGAAGTATTGCTGCTACAATGCTGACTTGAAGCAGGGGAGCTCTAAATAATGGATTAATATGAGAAGCAACTAAAATGCATCTTCCTGTTGGACTTGCATTTTCCCATATTGTATTGGAACCACACTCTGTCCTTTGAATGTCTTTCAAGCCTACAGTGGAGTATTTCTTCATCAGATATCCATAGTGCTGATTTGGGACCAGCTCTGAAGTCGTTCAATGAAGGCATTAGATGTCTTTCTGACTTGAAAAATATGATGGTTTTGACTATTTATAATAATAAAAATATTTATTTACTTGCAAGTTTTGCACCTCTGTATCTTGTGGTGATGATTCATTAGGTTCCACAGTAAAAAGAAAGTTAAATGTTTTTTAACTTTTAAAAGTAAGTACTTTTAAAAGTAAGAGTGAAAATGATAGGAATGTTTCAATTTTCCTTGTATTAAGGAAGACAAAAAATGGACTTAAGCAAAAAAAAAAAAAAAAAAAAAAATCACCACCAGCAACAACAACAACATAACGTGATTGGGAAAATCTGCAGTGTGAACTGTGATACTTGAAAAGTGTGAAGATATTTTTTGTATGTGCTAATGATTCTATAAGGACTGTTTAAAAAATAAAAATAAATAATAATAATAATAATAATAATAATAAATTAATGCATTTTCTATATTGTACAGTATATGCATATATATATTGTAAATATATGTTTGTGTTTTAGTAGCCTAATAAAATAAAGAAAAAAAAAAATACAGGTTATGTTCAGTACCAGTTATAGGTCCTCTATACCAGTAATGCAAGATCATGTATTAATCATAATTTAATGTAGAGTTTTTTGTGTTTCTTTTCATGATATGGCTGGCACTAACCTCTAACCTAACTGAATCAAGGCACACAGTGCCAGTTCCCCATTTATAACTGTATTTAGAATAAGTAAACATTCTTGCCTTTTCACTCCATTAAAAACAAATTGCATTTTGTAATACCAGATACAGATGCTGAATATCTCCAAGAAGGTCATTATGTGAATTTTCAGGCTATATAAAATATAGCCTCAGTAGAACAAAAATGACATTTTATACAGATGTTTGCGTTTTGTTTTTGTAGTGCGGATATGTATAGACGTGAAAGTGACAGTAGATGACACATTGCAGGGGCTTGGAACTAGAGGACTTTAAGGTCCCTTATCCAAACGATTCTATGATTACATGTAGATAAGTTTTTTATTATTATTATTTATTTATTTTATTTATATATTTATTAATGACAGCAAAAAAGGAATCAGTTGTGCTGCCTTTGGCTATTTACAAGAAAACCTACCAGCCCTCAATAATGTGAAAATCTTCTTGAGAGTAGTGCCACAGTAGTCACTCAACCAGAGAAATTCAATTTGTCTACTGTAAAGTCTGTTTTGTCTGTCACTGAAACTAATTCAATCCAAAATTACTCTCTAGATTCATCCACACTAATAAGGCAAGTGTGTTCAGTCCCTGACAGAAGAGTGGGGATCATAGGTAGGAACTGCCAAAAGCACTCAATGTTGTTACTCTATCCAGAGACTAGATTCTGTCTTTTCCTCAGAATGGGTTTGGAGTTTGTGGACTCTAAATTCCAGAGATTATTCCCTCCACACTTAAAGATTGTCTGAGCTATGTCAAAACAGCATAGACTCAAACTGATTTTTAATATTTAAATAGATTTTCCATTAATATATAAGAAGGATAAACATAAAGGAAAAAGAAAAATAAACATAATAATATGTAGGTGTGGGTTAGGAGGTCTTGCTGCATTCAGCAGGGCTAAATTTGCAGACAAAAATAAACCACAAGGGCACTGCAATATGTGCATATTCTTTGTATAGTGTTCCTGGAAAAGTCTGACAGATATATAAACATAAAAAACATTAATCTTCGATCTTTTTCTCCCCTTTCATAACATGGAGTAAAAAAAATCTTATTTTTTGAACTTACTATTTATACTGTTTATTTAAGCAGCCAAGAATAAAGATTCTTTTTGTTCTTCAATGGCAGTCCAGGTCAGGTAAAATAAAAACTCACACGAGTTTCTTCCAAAACTTACATTCAACTTTAATGGTTATACTTTATGAATTGTAATTAAATATCGTTGGCAAACTTACTAGCCTCTGAACTGAAAAAAACAAAAACAAAAACAAAAACAAAAACAAAAAAAACAAAAAAAAACCTCTCACCTATAACTGTTCAAAACTCAGCAGTTTCACTTCCAATTCAGTGAACATTTCTCTTTGATTTTCATTCCAAATTTATGTTCACTTATATAGTGTCTTTGTTTGAAACTTGAAGCAAATCCTCCCTTAAAAATGCTATATTTTATTTCTGGTTTTGTTTGTTTGTTTACTTGTGAGTTCTATAAAAACCATACAACACTACTGGGTTGTTCTTGGATGGCTGCCAGACATCAAACCTTCTGCTTTCTCACTCCCACTCACCAGGGCTCGGGTGAGAAAATAAGATGGAAAAGCTTGTGGGTACAGATAAAGAGCCTTACCAATCACCATCACAGGCAAAACAGACTTGACTTGGGTAAAAACAATTAATTTATTGCCAATTAAAATAGAGTAGGATTCTGAAAAACACAGACAAAACCTTCCTCCAACCTGATCCCATTACTGCCAAGGCTCAGCATACTTTACTTCGTGACTTCTACTATTTCACCCTGCTCCCCCACTGCTGAGCGGCAAAAGGGGCATGGGGTGTTGTAGCCAGTAATAGTTCATCTGCTGATCCTTCTTCCTCACATTTTTCCTCTGCCTCAGTGTGGATCTTTCCTATGAACTGCAGTTCATCAAGAAAAAATGATTCAGTATGGGCTGTCCATGGGCTGGAGCATCCGTCACGGTTTATCCAGCTGATCCAGAATGTCCTCAATGAGCTTCAGTGCGGATATCTGCTTCAGCTTGGTCCTCTCCATGGACTGCAGAGAAATTCGTGGTCGACTATGGTCTCTTCCACGGACAGTAAGGGATTCTGTGCTTCAGCACGTGGAGCATCTCCTTATTCCCTGACCTTGGTATTCACAGGACTGTCTCTCATACTTTTTTTCCTCAACCCTCACTGCCTGTGCACCATTTTGTTTTTTCTTTAATGTGTTCTTCCTGAGGTGACAGCAGCATAGCTGCTGCTCTCAGCTGTGGCCTGAGATGGGGCTGTTGGAGCTGATTGGAACCAGCTGTGTCTGGCAAAGGGAAACCCCTGAAGTCTTCTCATAGAGGCCACCCCTACAGCCACCTACTGCCAATGCCTTGGATCTACAGCAGCTACAAATATTTCAAAGTTTGGCTGCAATAAGTGGACTTAACGCTCATTGGAAACCAGGCTCTTCTGTCTTTGACAAGACTGCAAATCAGAAAGAACTTTCCAAAAAATCTTGGATTGAGTTCTGAGTTCATAAATAATATAAAATAAAGCCAGATAAATTTGGGATTGCAAAGAAAATATTTCACAGAAAGATGTGTATTTTCAACCCAGCTGCAACTAGAGGGTCATCTGGGAAAGTATGCTCTCATGTGATTGAAACTGGATTTTTTGTGTCAGAGTAGCTAGGATAATTTTGGATGAATCTAATTCTGACTTTGATAAATGAGTTAAAAGTCCTACTCTCACCTGGTTTGTCATTCACATATGGCCTAAAAGATAAACTTTTTGGCTCTGAACTTTATGTGTTTCTCTACTGCAAGAGTTTATTTTGTTATTTAAATCACCTGGTACTATTTTTCCTCCTTTGTGATTGTTACATATCAAAACAATACAGCCTTACTTGTCCATCTTCAATTTAACACCAAATATGTGCTTCAGGAGCTTTTTGTTCTTGTTTAATTATATCTATATATATATAATTAAACAAGAACAAATGGTGGATAGGGTTAGGTGGGTTAGCTCTAGGGGTCGGCAGGTGCAAGATGCCGATTTTCACATATAGGTGTATGATTGTGATTAGTAGGGGCAGTGAGCTTACTAATGTGTAGAATAGCAGGTAGATGCCGGCGCTTAGGCGTTCAGGTTGGTTTCCTCATCGTGTGATTAGGATTAGGGTGGCGATAAGAGTTGCTTCGAATGAGATATAAAATAGTGCTAGTTCTGTGGTAGAGAAGGCTAATAGGATGAATGGTTGGACTGTGATTAGGGTTGAGATAAAGATTCGCTTGCGTGACAGGGGTTCTTGTTGTAGGTGGTTTTGGCTTGCTATGATTATGAGTGGGAGCAGCCAGCAGGATAGTACTAGGAGGGGGGATGAGATTTGGTCAATACCTGTCCAGTTGGATAGGAATTTGTATGGGTAGTAGGTTGGGATTAATCATTGGAGGCTTAGGGTGGCGATTAGGAGGCTGTATAGGGTAGTGTTAGTTCATAGGAATTTTGGTGGGGATAGTAGTGCCGTTGGGAGAAGTATAATTGTTGGTAAGATGACTTTTAACATTGCAGAAGATTCAGGTTATGTGGGTGGTCGGAGCCGTGAGTGCGCGTGGAGGCTACTAGGATGGCTAGGCCCGTGCCTGCTTCACATGCTGAAAAGGTTAGTATGAGAATTGGTACCATGGTGAATGAGGAGGTTTGGGTTTCGATGGATCATATTGAGAGGCCTACGAATATTGATAGTATCATGCTTTCAAGGCATAGTAGGGCGGATACTAGGTGGGTCCGGTGGAAGGCCAGTCCCAGTCCGCTGAAAACGAAGGCTGAGTAAAAGCTTAGGTGTAGGGGTGACATATGAAAGTTACAGGGTTGGCTGTAATCTGCTGGGTCGAAACCAGCTGTCTTCTCGGTTAGACTAACTTTCTGCTACTCTGCTCATTCTAGGCCTCCTTGAATCCATTCGTAGGCTAGTCCTAGTGTCAGGAGAAGGAGGATGGCTACGGTCCAGGTGAGGGTCAGTAGGGGAGACTGGAGTTGGATGGCCCATGGTAGTGGGAGCAGGAGGGCGATTTCTAGGTCAAATAGGAGGAAGAGGATGGCTACTGAGGAAGAATCGGATTGAGAATGGTAGGCGAGCAGGTCCAAGTGGATCGAATCCGCATTCGTATGGCGATAGTTTCTCTGAGTCGGGGCTTATTTGGGCGAGCCAGAAATTTAGTGTGATTAGGATGGCGCTTAGGACTGATGATAGGGCGAATATGAATATGAGTATGTTCATTGCTCTTCTCTGGGTTTGGACCAGATTTTAGAGATTGGAAGTCAATTGTAATTAATATACTAGAAGAGCAAGATCCTCATCAGTAGATGGTTATGTAGAGGAATAATCAGATGACATCTACGAAGTGTCAATATCAGGCTGCTGCCTCGAATCCGAAGTGGTGGCCTGATGTGAAGTTGAATTTAATTAATCGGAGGAGGCAGACAGTTAGGAAGGAGGATCCGATGATTACGTGAAGTCTGTGGAACCCAGTGGCAACGAAGAAGGTAGATCCGTAAACGCTATCAGCGATCGAGAATGGGGCTTCGTGGTACTCTATTGTTTGTAGGGCTGTGAAGTAAAATCCTAGGAGGATTGTCAGGGTTAAGGCGTGGATGGCGTGTTTTCGGTTTCCCTCTGTGATGCTGTGATGGGCTCATGTTACGGTAACGCCTGAGGCTAAGAGGATGGCTGTGTTTAGCAGGGGGACTTCTATTGGGTTGAGTGGTTTAATTCCTGTTGGGGGTCATTGGCCTCCCAGTTCTGGGGTTGGGGCCAGGCTTGAGTGGAAGAATGCTCAGAAGAATCCTAGGAAAAAGAATGCCTCGGATGTGATGAAGAGGATTATGCTGTATCATAGGCCCTTTTGGAAAGTGGGAGTGTGATGGCCTTGGAAGGTGCTTTCTCGTGCAATGTCTCGTCATCATTGGAGTATCACTAGGAGTATTGAGAGGAGGCCGAGGGTTAGTAGTATGGATGAGTTGTAGTGGAATCATATGATTAGCCCTGAGGTTGTGAGTAGGGCAGTGGCCGCTACGAAAATTGGTCATGGGCTTGGGTCTACTATATGGTAGGAGTGCGCTTGGTGTGCCATTAAATGTTTTCTTGTAAGTATAGGCTTAGAAGGAGGGCGAAGACGTAGGCTTGGATTATGGCTACTGCTACTTCTAGAATGGTGAGGAGTAGTAGGATGATTATTGTTAGGGCGGATACCATGGGAAGGGTAGGTACGAGCGCAATGGAGGCTGTGGAGATGAGCTGGATCAGTAGGTGTCCTGCTGTGAGGTTGGCTGTGAGGCGGACTCCGAGGGCTAGGGGGCGGATTAGTAGGCTAGTTGTTTCGATTAGGATTAGTGGGGGATTAAGGGCATTGGAGTACCTTCAGGTAATAAGTGGGCTAAAGAGGCTGATGGTTGGTTTCACAGGCCTGTTAGCAGTGTGGCGAGCCATAGTGGAAAGGCCAAGGCTATGTTCATAGATAGTTGGGTAGTTGGGGTGAATGTGTACGGAAGGAGGCCTAGAAGGTTGATTGTGAGAAGTATGATTATTAGTGATGTAAGCATTAGGGCCCACTTATGGCCGTTTTTGTGAAGCGGGACTATTAACTGTTTTGTGATTAGGTGCAGGAGTCATGTTTGGAGGGTAGATAGGCAGTTGTTGATTCATCGGTTGTTTGGGGATGGGAATAGTAGGGCTGGGAAGAGCAGGGACAGTAGGATTAAGGGGATGCCGAGTAAATGAGGACTGGAGAATTGGTCAAAGAAGCTTAGGTTCATGGTCAGGGTCATGGTGTGGGTTTGGTGGTGAGTTAGGTTTTACTTGATGGGGGGTTTATTGTGGTGAAGGCTAGCAGTTTTGGTTGAATTAGAAGTGCTAGGGTTAGTCAGGTTATGATTATGATCAAGAATCATGGTGCGGGGTTGAGTTGTGGCATATCATTAAGGAGGGGGGAGCCCCTCTTTGGCTAGCTTAAAAGGCTAGTGCTGTTGCATGGCTTCTTAATGATTAGGATGATGATAGAAGAGATGATCAGGCTTCGAAGTATGGGAGTGGGGTTGATTCTACTACGATGGGCATGTAGCTGTGGTTAGCCCGCAGATTTCTGAGCATTGCCCGTAAAAAATTCCAGGCCGGGTGGCGATAAATGAAGTTTGGTTTAGTCAGCCTGGGATTTTGTGTTTTAACTCCGAGTGTTGGGACTGCTCAGGAATGAAGCACATCTCCTGCAGTGATGATTACGCGGATGGGGGATTCTATTGGGATAACCACGCAGTGGTCAACTTCTAGTAACCGGAAGTGGCCGTTTGGTAAGTCTACAGTGGGTACTATGTAGGAGTCAAATGATAAATCTTTGAAGTCCGTGTATTCGTAGCTTCAATATCATAGGTGACCGATGGCTTTTAGTGTGAGGTCTGGTTTGTTGATTTCGTCCATTATGTAGAGGATCTGCAGGGATGGTAGGGCGAGGAGTACCAGGACGATAGCAGGCAGGATTGTCCAGACCAATTCTACTTCTTGGGTGTCCACAGCATTAGATGAGAGCTTTTCTGTCAGCATGTGGGCTAGGAGATATAGAACTAGGCTGCAGATAGCCAGGGCAATGATTAGAGCATGGTCGTGGAATTCGACGAGTTCTTCTATAATTGGTGATGAGGCGTCTTGGAATCCTAGTTGGGAGTGATTGGCCATATGAGATGTACAGGATTTTTACCTCTGATTTAGTCTTGACAAGGCTATGTAATTGGTTTACTAACGTCTCATAAGAAAGAAGCATGTGTGGTTAATGCAGTTGGCTTGAAACCAGCGTATGAGGGTTCGATTCCTTCCTTTCTTGTACTTGGACGAAAGCCGGTTCCTCGAAAGTGTGGTATGGGGGAGGGCAGCCGTGGATTCATTCAATGTTTGTGGTGGTTAGTTCTGGTTGCAGGACTTTCCGTTTGGCTGAGAAGGCTTCTCAGATGATGAATATTAGTATGATTACGGCTACTATTGAGATTAAGGAGCTGATGGAGGACACGGTGTTTCATAGCGTGTAGGCGTCGGGGTAGTCCGAGTATCGTCGGGGCATTCCTGCTAGGCCTAGGAAGTGCTGAGGGAAGAATGTTAGGTTTACTCCTGTGAATATCACCCCGAAGTGGGCTTTTGCTCATGTTTGGTGTGAGGTAAATCCAGTGAGGAGTGGGAATCAGTGGGTGAATCCCGCTAGAATGGCAAAGACGGCGCCTATAGATAGGATGTAGTGGAAATGGGCAGCTACATAGTATGTGTCGTGTAGGGCGATGTCTAGGGAGAAGTTTGCGAGGACGATTCCTGTTAATCCTCCAATGGTAAATAGGAAAATAAATCCTAGGGCTCATAGTATTGGGGGATCTCATTTGATTGTTCCTCCGTGCAGGGTGGCCAGTCAGCTAAATACTTTGATTCCGGTGGGGATGGCAATGATTATAGTAGCTGATGTAAAGTAGGCTCGGGTATCAACATCTATTCCTACTGTGAATATGTGGTGGGCTCAGACGATAAATCCCAGGAAGCCAATGGATAGCATGGCTCAGACTATTCCTAGGTAGCCGAAGGGCTCTTTTTTGCCTGAGTAGTACGTGACTACATGTGAGATGATCCCAAATCCGGGTAGGATTAGAATGTAGACTTCCAGGTGCCCAAAAAATCAGAACAGGTGCTGATACAGGATTGGGTCTCCTCCTCCGGCGGGGTCGAAGAATGTAGTGTTTAGGTTTCGGTCGGTTAATAGTATCATGATACCTGCGGCAAGTACAGGGAGTGATAGGAGGAGTACGATGGCGGTAATTAGGACGGATCAGACGAATAGTGGGGTTTGGTACTGTGAGAATGCGGGGAGTTTTATGTTGATGGCTGTGGTAATAAAGTTGATGGCTCCAAGGATGGAGGAGAGACCAGCTAAGTGAAGTGAGAAAATAGCCAGGTCTACTGAAGCTCCGGCGTGGGCCAGGTTACCTGCCAGGGGTGGGTAGACAGTTCAGCCCGTGCCGGCGCCAGCTTCTACGGTAGATGAGGCTAGTAGCAGGAGAAATGATGGTGGGAGGAGTCAAAAGCTGATGTTATTCATTTGTGGGAATGCTATGTCGGGGGCGCCAATTATAAGGGGGACTAGTCAGTTGCCGAATCCTCCGATCATAATGGGCATGACTATGAAGAAGATTATTACGAAGGTGTGGGCGGTGACGACTACATTGTAAATCTGATCATCGCCGAGGAGAGTTCCTGGTTGTCCTAGTTCTACACGGATTAACAGGCTGAGTGCGGTGCCGACTATCCCTGCCCATGCCCCGAAGATAAGGTATAGGGTGCCGATATCTTTGTGGTTAGTGGAAAATAGTCATCGGTTGATGAAGGTCACGGGTAAGATGGCTGAATGTTAAAGCGTTAGGCTGTAGTCCTTTTTACAGAGGTTTAATTCCTCTTCTTATCGACCCTGTAGTGAAATTCATGTTGAGTTGCAAGCTCATCGATGCACACTGAGGTGCGTCAGGGTCTTTATAGGCAGAAGCCAATTGGTTTAGGCGTTTAGCTGTTAACTAGAATTTTGTGGGATCGAAGCCCACCTGTCTAGGAGAGGCTTTAGCTTAATTAAGTGTCTGATTTGCATTCAGAAGATACAGGCTAGTGTCCTGTAAGTCTTAGTGTGCCAGAAACTAAGAGGGTTTAACTCTTATTTAAGGCTTTGAAGGCCTTCGGTTTAGGGGGTGTTATCCTAAGTTTCTAGACAATGGTGTGTATCATGGGAGAGAGGGTGTCAAGTGAGTCAAGTGAGTGATAGTGAGTCAAGGATCGCGGTAGGTGTGCTTGGGGTTTTGCTAGTGTATCATTGTTTTATGTGGTTGGAGGAGTTAGGGGAAGAGTAATTGTTGAGTGGTATGCGAGGCGCAGGTAGAAGAGGCTGAGTAGTGACAGTATGGTGATTGCCATGGCTGCTGGTGTTATTTCTTGTTTAGTCAGTTCCTGGATAATAAATCATTTTGGCATAAAGCCGTCAGCGGGGGGAGGCCGGCTAGGGATAAAAGTACTAGTATTAGTACTAGTTAGTATTGGTATTAGTTTTTTTTTTTTTGTATTTATATATATATATATACATATATATAATATATACATATATACATGCATATACATATATATACATATATATACATACATATACAATATAATAATATTGTATTTGTATTTTTTATATATATATATAATTAAACAAGAACAAATGTATGTAATGTATATATTCTGGGGGTTGGAATTCCTTGATCTTTAAGTTTCCTTCCAACCTAAATTTTTCTATGATTCTATAAAAATATTTTTCTTAGTGTAACATGGAATGAGTAGAAAAATACTAAATTGCAGAGTTATTCTAAAATCTGTGAGCTTTTTCTATTCAGGTTTAGAAAATAAAAATAGTTTTTTGTTGTTTTTTAGTTATATATGTATATATATATATTAATGCATTTGTTGTATAGTACTTTGCAATGTGTATATTTCATTTTATTATCAAAATGACTTTGGGATTTCAGAGGTTCCTAAACCCTATTCTAAAATTGCACAATTAAAGACATAAAACACAGATCTTATTGCAATCTTGGTGATCATTACCCTCTTCCACCTAACCTTAAAATGTGTTGGCAGTGACTGTTTTGAAAAATGCCTTTGTTTTTTTGTTTCTGTTTTTGTTTTGTTTTGTCTTTTCATACATTAAAACGTTTTATATTTTACCACTTTACCACTTCAGAAAGGTCAACTGAGATGAGGGGTACAGACTCCCTCACTCTCTTTTACTCCCGTTTCTCTCGTGCCCCCCCCCCCCCCCCCCCCCCCCTTCTCTCTCTCTCTTTCTTCCCCCCTCCCCTGTTTCTCTTCTCTTTCTCTTTTTCTTCTGGCACCTTACAGTGTGTATTTTATTATTACTACAGGGTTGTGTTTACTTTAGTTGGACACTGTTTTGTTGTTGTTGTTGTTGTTGTTTTTTTCCTCTTTATTGTCTTTTTTAAGTAAACATAACCTCACTACGGTGGAATTTGTTGGAGTTTGCCCTGTGCTAGAAATTATCTTCAAAAATATTATCTTCTCTTCATAAAGTACATATTCAGTTTGTCAATACTGAAAGAGAAGTTTTGGCTGTACCTTTTCGTGTTAGATTATTTACTACTGTGTATTAAAATGACTAAGGTCTGAATATATTCATCAAATAGGTAACAGTGAATAATCTTGTCTTTGTCTTTGTACTAATCTTATCCTAAATATCAGAACATGGTCACAACATGTGTAGTTAGCAAAGAAATCTGAGACCTTCCATACTTTTCCAACAACCTGAAAAATTTTACATTTGCTAAGACTAGTTTCCATTGTTTCTATTCTGTGAATGTTTTCATATGTGAAAGGAAAAAAAAAAAAAAAAGATGGCTTTCTCAAACACCCACAATTCTTGATACTACATATTCCCATTTGATGTAATATACAAGGTTAAAAGCAGAGAAAGTGTTATATAGCCTTCTTACTCAATTCATAAAATTTAATTCTTGTGTAACATGAAAGATAGGCAAGTCATATGAGTTCGTAGGAAGAATCTTATCAAAGAGGAGACTGTGACACTAGGAATTTAAATACTATGCTTTCTGCATATTTGTATCATGCTATCACACTTTACAACAAACAAGAAAGAAACGATTTTTTAAACTCGACACTTAAAAGATGATTCCTTCATATCTGTTTGCCAAATATGCTATGGCAATAAATCCAAAGAAATTATGGTGAAAAATCCTAGCACTTGGTGTCAGCTGAGACACTGACAAGCCAGCTGAAAAAGAACATTGTTAAAATGAAAAGATTTTTTTTTTTTTTAAAGAAAAAACTTCTTTCTCAAATAGCCATATATCCTTATGACGGGTTTTATCTCAAAATTCCTGTAGCCCATGAGATCTCATTCAATTAAGCAATGAAAGAAATTTTCAGGTAGTAAAAGGAAGAAAATAATAATAATAATAATAATAATAATAATAATAATAATAATGAAGCCTTCTTCACACTGTATGATTAAAAGAGTCCTAAGAAAACATCTCTCTGAGACTGAATATATATATATGTTAAAAAAAGTGAGGAAAACAAAACCGAATGGGAACAACAAAGCAGAATTTCATCACATGAAAAATAAGTAACAAGTAGAAGTAGACAATACTCTTTCAACAAATAGTAAATTTGAAAAAAAAATAAAAAAGACAATTTGAAGTTTCAGGAACAGAAAAAGAGAAAAGGCATTGGTAAGAAATAAAATATTTTGACAGATTTTGAAGATTAACTACTTTTTGGAAGCACCTAACCTTTTGATTTGACAATTTCTAAAAGTAATATATTTCTTCTTTATTTCAAAATGCTGTTGGTGTTTTTTTTTTTTTTTTTCACACAATAATAAAATATATTTTATAACATAAAATAATTTTAATTAATTTGTTAAGAAGAATTTAGGGGTGGAGAATGGCAAGGGAAATTATGAAAGAAAAAATAAAGAAAAGCACATTCTAGCTCAGTGTAACCCAGGTTTTGGTACTGAAACAAAGTGCCGTTGTTCACCTACATTTATATTAAAGAGAAACTTCTGGTAACGTAATCAAAATATTGCAGAAATACTAACATGTCCCCAAGGCAATGCTAATGTGCCTAGAAGCAGTGCCGTGACGACAAGTCTAACGTAAGAGACAGATTCATTGACATAAATTCAAGCTTCTCTGTATAAAAGCACTAAAGGACACAAACGGTTGATATAGTGACTTCCTGTTACTGAGCACAGTAGTTGTAAGGTCATAAATGACGTTTCATTACTTTAGGTTTTATTTCATTGTATCTTACAATTAGTTGACACTCATTTCAAATTTTTAAGGAAAATCAAGACAATTTCTTTTGTTCTGTTTAAAAGAAAAATGACAACAACGAGGCTCTTGAATCCAAGCATTATTTTTTATAGCACGCCCCTGGATTCTCACAAATTATTCCAGAGAAATTATAATGAAGGGTATTGTACATATACTGTATATTGCACAATGTGATTAAAGCCGAATGCAATTAAATTCTGTTTAGCAAAGAAACAAACTAAATGTTTTAGGGAATATGTTTGGATAGGCTCTTGTTTTCCCTGAACATTTTTTCTGGTTTGGGTTTGGTTAGGTTAAGATTTTATTTTTTTTTTTTTAACTTAATCTTCATGTTTGAGAGCTTTTATAGTATTCCAAAAGCATATTAAGGATTGTTTGGTTCATGTCTTCTTTTGCTAACATTGTAAAGTGTGGAACATTTGCAGATATAAATCCCATTGTCACTATGCACATGATATGCACGTGAATTTACAATTTGTCTATAGGCAGATTCTAACAAGTCAACTTTTCCAGTTCTTTGATTTTACCATTCTTAATGTCTGTTTTGTCATGGATTTTTATGAACTCATCCTTAACCATCTGATTACAAAAAATTTGATGGAGATTGGCAGTGTTTGTCAAACCACTATGTAGGCTGGTCTTAAATCAACCATTTAACCAAAGTTAATTTTTGATTTCAAAACAAAGCTGAATTATGAAATGAAAATCCTCCTTGTTGGACTTATTATTACAATGAATTGAAATAATGATAATAATAAAAAATATTTTTAAAATTTTAATATTTCTCCCTGGTTGTTTTTATTTGTATTCATTTGTATTCAATTGAGCAAGGGAAAACTTGCTTGAAAATTCCCTGACATTCCATTTTTAATTCCATTATTTCCATTAATTATTGAATTAATTTCCTGAGGGATATGATGTTTTCTTGATGAAGAAACATCATGTCTGATGTTTTGTTGACCTAAAGCTATACTGAAACCAGAATTTGTCCAGATATATGTAAATTTTTCTCATAAAAGGAGAAGGCATAAAAACAGAATATCACCATGTGATATTCTACTAGGGATTTGGTGGTAGCATGCGTTTTTCCTGTTCTTCCTTCCTTTCACATGTAACTGACTTTTACTTCCTCCTATATAGCTAGTATCAGAAAACTTTAATCAGTAATTTAACATTGAAGACTAGTATATAGTATATATAATACATATATATATAATTTCTGTAACCTAAGGGACTGTAGCCTAACATTACATTTTATTTTATTTTTATTTTATTTTATTTTATTTTATTTTATTTTATTTTATTTATTTTATTTATTTATTTATTTTATTTTTTTGCTGTACTCATAATTTACGTATTTTTTAGATACATACATTTATATGTATATATATACACATACATATATTTGTTTGTTTGTCTGTTTTCACATGGTCACATACTCTGATATGACAATGCTCAGATGTACTGCTCTGATCCTATCCCCTTACTTGTCTTTTTGGAGTCCAGTTTCTGCTAACCAGGATTCTCCATTAACATCACAAATGAGAGTATTTAGGTTGTTTTCTTTTCCCAGTGACACTGTCATTGATAGAAAAAGGCAAACATATAAATGGGTTCTCCCATAAAAACTAGGAATGCAATCTGACTCTGTGTTTGATGGATAGTTACTTGCTTCCCTTGAGGACTAGAGACTCTTAACCCATTAAAGTCACCTCAAACTAGATGAAGTGCATTAAGGAGAGTACTAAAGAAACTATTTCTTTTTCCTTGCATTCCCACAGACCTGGTGAATGATGGCTTCTGTTCTTTGGTGTATAAGAGGAAGAAAGTAAAAAGGAGGGCAGATTCTCTGAGGTAAGCCTCAATTTCTGTTTGTATGTGAAGTTCCCCACAGAATCTGAGTACAAGGACAAAATAAATTCAATGCTTCAGGAAGGGAAGATTCTCATGTCCATCAAATGCACCCAATGCTGTTTTAATGCTACTAGTGCATTAGAAGGGAAGTAATCTGAACAATCTCAAACTGAAATTCCAGCTGTTACATTTTCTATTATGTAGAGTAGTCATAAAGTTTTAATGACACCAATAGATAATAGTATCTATTATTATTATTATTGTATTATTATTATTATTATTATTATTATTATTATTATTATTATTATTTATTATTATTATTTCTTATTATTTTGAGCCAGATGTTACCTAAATGCATCCCTACTTGAAATCTGATGCAATAAAAGATACTCACAAATAATAATTTTAATAAGTTTACATGGTAATGAGCCATAAATTGAATGTTTTTGTTCTCCATCAAATCCCATATTTATCTAATGTTGCTGCTGTCTTATAATAGGTAGTGACTATGTAATATTTATGCCTTGCATATAGTCCAATACTTATTTTAAATTATTTTTTCCATTCTTTTTTTTTGGTTTGACCGCCAGAAATAGAGTTCAGAGAACTCTCTATTGTTAGTGAGATTATGAGAGTAAAGCATGTTATTTTAGCAACGTAATATAAGTATAGTTGTACAGTATAGCACAGGATCATAACTATGTAACTTGGGATTAGTTTTGTTTTACTTTTGTTTTGTTCATTAAATTATATTCTTTTCTGATTAATGCTCTGTCTTGAAGAAAGTGAAAGGAATCAAGAAAAAAATTGTTTATGGAGCAGCATGAGAGAAGGAGAGAAGATATGTAGATTTGTTCTGTCTTTTAAATAAAATGCTAATCTGTGCTTATGTACCTAATAGACACATCTCTCCTCTCTCTCTCTCTTTCTGTCTCTTTAAAAGTCATATATTCCTACTTCAAGGAAAAAAAAAATATGCTGTTCTGTGGTATCTGACAGAGCAAAGGACCTCATAAAGTGAAAAGGGATAAAAAAGAAAAAAAAAAGAAAAAAAAAGAAATTTCTCTGGTTAGGCACAAGAGTTTAATTTTAAGCAGGATAATTGTTGTTCCTTGTCTATCCACTGAAAATTATTTATTGCACTCTTTCTGTGCAATATGTGATGCACATTTTCTTCATGTGAATTTATAAGTGTGTGTGCATATGTCTATATATCCTGAGTATTAAAAAAAAAAAAAAAAGCACAGAGTGTTGCATAAATTTGGTTTAATTAGGCCAGAAGTATTATTATAGGTCATCTGAGCATAAGTCAACAAAGCCTCTCCTACACTTCCCTAAATCATCTAGGTACTAGAGGAAGATCCACAGGAAAACTGAGTATAGACTGTCAAACACCCATCTCCAGATTTTTTAGGAAATGGCTTTCTCCGAGTTAATTTCCAACTCTGTATTGTAGGGGAATTATGTATTTTTCACATAAAATTGCCATATATGGAAGACAGGAAACAGCTGGACTGCTGCTCCTGCATCCTCATTAAAGTTATTTTAGAGCTACCATTTCCCTCCACAGTTCACTTCCTTTCATTAAAGTCTTTGCCACCAAAGGTGACCATTGTAAACACCTGTCCCGAATAATTCAGATATTATTTTTCTGACATAATAGAGAGCCCATTAGTCAATTAGGGTATTTATATTCAGAATAAAATAGGTGTTATTGTGTACTGAAATAATATCCTTAAGATGCCCAATTTTTCTCCTCCAACTCTATAAGCATTATCTCACAAGAGTTTCCCTACTGTTCTACTATACCATGTATCTCTATGGTATATTGGGTATCTCTGTGTTCAGACTTCAGCCTTGAATTGTCACCTGTCTCTGTATCTGCAATGTTGGTCACAAAATCATGGAGACTGCCCACATATTCATGAAAAAAAAAAAAAAAAAAAAAAAAAAAAAAAGACTATAAGTGAGAAAAGTTTTTGCTCATGTGAAAAACTGAGAACTCTTTTTTTTTTTTTTTTTTTTTTTTTTTTTTGACTGCTCTCAGGGTACCACTGCTGATTAGCACAGCCTGCAGGGCATATATTCCAAGCTATGCTACAGATGTACTGTTCCCTTGCATTAGCTCAGACAAGCATAAAGACTTTCTTTACCAAGGTCAACTTGAAATTATGCTGTTCGGAATTTTCCTGTCTCAGGTGACACACTTTTCATAAAGAATATCTGATGGCAGCTGTTTTGACATAGAACTGTGTCAGACCATCTGCTTAGGAAGCCTTTTCCATGTGATTGATTCACATCAATCACTCCTGAATTATTTTTGTTTGTTTATTTGTTGTTTGGACATTTGGACAGCCAGGGTATTATTCATTCTGCCTCATGTTTCTCTCTCTCCCCCTCTAGTTCTAAATTCTAAATAATCTATATAATTTATTCTTAAATCTCTAATGTCAAATGCCCCAATAAAAGTAGTGACATCAAATCTTCCACAGCTCCACTAACAAGTAAGCATACAAAGTGCTCCATGAGCAAAAGTAGGCAAGAATTAGGGTACCAGAAATCTAAGTATGAGTAGGAGCATCAGTTGTTTCTTACTACACACATTCTGAGCAATTTTAAAAACTAACTGCTCTGATGAAACAGGGTTTAACCAGAAAACTTTGTCATCCTTGACATTTGTATATATATAATTATATATATATATATAATTTCATTTACTTAATTATTTATTAGTTAGCTATGGTAAAGTGAATGTTATGTTTGTTTTCATTCCACTTCCACACTTCAGTTCCAGCTCTCAAAACTTTGGTCAAAGTTAATGTCCACTCAGCCTGAAGCTTTCATTTTTATTTTCTGAAAACTTAAGCGTATGGAAGAAATTTAAATTTTATTAACTCTCTCTCTATTAATTTGCCCTTTTAGTATTCTTGACTAAGTAAGGGATTGTCTGCAAGATAACTGCCTCAAAAATATCTCCAGGTTTATGGAATGATTATTTATCTATTTATTTAAGAGCTTATGTGTTTTTTGAATGTTTCATTATCTTAGCTAACTCCATAATCCCATCAGTTTCTCAAATTCATTTATTCAATTTTTTACGAGTCCAGAAGGGAATACTAACTTAAATTACAAAAAAAAGACCTACCCTACAGTAGTAACAGCTCTGAACTCATGACATATTTGACTGCGATATGGGAGATTTTTCTTTTTAGTTATCTCTAACTCTTTTACAGACATCAGATTCCTGGTTATTGTACAGGTAACCTACCAAGTTAAGTCTTCATCCATCTTGGATAGAAATCAGCAGACTACAGTATTTATTGCTTAGGCTAGATATTTCTTGTAAAAGCAGAAGTGAGGACATCAGTTAGCATGAGTTGCACCACCATTGCGCTGTGTCTCAGTCTTCAGTGAATCAGCTAGGACCTTTCCTTTATATTATGTGAGGCATGTGCATGCACATAGTGGATGCAGGAATTAGTCGGTGGTCAGTTGTCTTGAGCTTCCCTGCCTGTTGGCTAACTTTGTCTTTCAAGGGAATTACTTGTGGTCATTTTGCCTCCAGTACATCACCTGAGAGAGCAGAAATTACATGGACTGGGATGTTCATTTTTTGACTGAAAA